>NC_068997.1:7698395-7701273 GCF_001194135.2 Octopus bimaculoides
CCTAGAATAGAAAGGACTGTTAGCATCGACATGCCCCCCCCCTCTCACCATCTTGCTAGTCTTGTGCCAAAATTTTGTACAGTTATTATTATTATTATTATTATTATTATTATTATTATTATTATTATTATTATTATTATTACCAGTAGTAGTAGTAGTAGTCTCGTCGATGTCGTGCTTACTATTGCTGTTGTTTCCATATTTGTTTCATGCGAGTTCCTTACGCATCGTCACGCGCACCGCCATGTTCTTGGCCCGTGTCCGGTATTGTCATTTAGCAGTGTTAGGAGTCGTACGAAATGTTACGTATATATTGCTTTGATGTAAGCTTTTTTTTTTTGTTCCTAGTTTCTGGTGTAACTTTATAAATAACGTTTCTATAGACTTATTTTCGTTGCGTACTTTTACTACGCATCGGAACGAAGCTCTGTGTCGTGGGCTTTTTTTTTGTTTCAATTGTATTAAAAGTATTGTATGTCCAGTGTTTTTTTTTTTTTTTTCATGTACAACGCTTTTTGTTTTCTTTCTAATTGCTTTGAAAGTTCTCTGCAGACTATGAGCGACTTGCAGTGTTATTTTCTTATGTTGTATGCATGTGTAACTCGTCATATTTTAGCAATGTATTTGTCTGCTTTGTTCTTAAAATTATTCCCAAGATACTTATTATTATTGGGATTGTTTCTATTTTAAATCCCTGTTCTAGTTATTTCTATTTCCAGACTTTTATATTTGGTTAGTTTCTCTCTCTCTCTCTCTCTCTTTTAGAAATACATTATCAGTGAGACTGATACATCGATCAGCAAACACTCTCTTTCTTTAACAACAGTATCAGGTCGATCTGCCATAATCTTTCTGTTAGTGCGAATAGGTATGTTCCAGAGTATGATAACTTCATAATTTTCTAACAATGTTTTGATGTATATTCATAACCAACGCTTTTTTGTCGGCAATCTGTTGGTCAGAATGATGGATGGAAATGTCTAACAGAATACAAACAGTTTCGTCTCAGCCCTTGATAATTATATCTGTCCATTTTTCTCGATCTCTATGCCAGTCTGGACAGATATTTTCCTCCTGATCGTAGCCAAGTCGTTGTCATGTGCCATGTTTGGTGCATCTTTTTACCACGTCTGATTTGTTTATCTGTTTTTCCTTCGAAACATTGGCATAACATTCAGATATAGCTGCCAACTCTGTCATGCCTGTGAATAGATTCCGACTTAGCTGACTGTGAAGCTGAAAATGATGTAAGAAATCCTACACTTGACGATAAGAACTTTTTCTCATGATTTTATTTTTATAGTTCTTTCTGGCTTGGCATTAAGCCGATGCAATAAAACCCAGGCTTTTTGTAGTCTTGGGTGGGTCCTTACTTTATGAATTAAATTAGTTTTACAGAAACTGTACAGAAAACAGTCAGGTTGATTGTGCTCGTAATTTCAGGTACAACCCTTGTGACACTGTGTCACGCTAAATCTGGTTGAGAATTACGTGAAAGTTATTTGGGTCAGTAGGAGGTTCGATCCCTCATACTTGAATTCAAGAGCATACATACATGCATACATACATACATACATACATACACACACACACACACACATATATATATATATATATATATATATATATATATATAAGAAATCCCTTGCCTGATTGGTTTCAAAGCTTTTTCAATTTGCACCGTAGACAACTTCTATTTTCCCTGCTTGGACCGCCGAGTACATCCTATATATAATTGTTCTTTCTTTGGTTTCTTTTAAAATTTCTTGGGGAGGGGGCACCTTTACATCATTCCCCTCCCTACAAAGCATGTTCTTGCACTTTCCGAGTTCCGATAACTCTATCTACTTGTAGTGACTTTTGGCCACTGCTGCAAAATTTCTTTTCTTTTCTTCAACTTGTCTGCCCATAGTGGTCTAAGACACAACAGTCAACAAAAACTAGAACTCAATAAACTGACCTTTAGAACAACGTGTTTGGTGATAATTAAAGATAGTAAATAATTAAAATAAGGTGAATCCATATATGCAGAATGTTTGTGGAAACAGTCTAAACATTCACTGATATTTGTGATTTACAATTTATAATGATCTTATATATAGAAGGTTAATAGGTTCGAATGCAACGCTAAGCACGTGAGTTACTAAGATGCCAGAAGGTAAAGAATTTTACGCTTAAACTTTAAGTTCATCAAATCTAATCAAAGTGGAAGAAATTATTTTATACAGGTAAGTCGATGTTCATAAGATCGGATTCTATCCTTTCTAAACTTCTGATAGTCAACACACACACACACACACACAAATACACAAAGAACAACGCCATTCTAGAACTCACAAATTTATAATCCATGGCGGTTTTTTTTTTCACACGTCTTATTAATGGCCTCTAAAACTGCCGTCTGAAATTTTCTCTGAAGTCACTAAAATACTCCACTATAATCAATGAGTTTATGTTCAGTTCAAGTTACAAGACAAATATATTTGGAGCATAAAGCTGAGAATGTGGTTGCAGCAAAAATAAAGAATAAGACAGAAAAGTAATAAAGGAAGCAATAAAAAAAAAATTTCGTTGTCATATTTCCATCAAATTTCTTCCAATATTTTCTCAGGATTTTTTTTTCAATATCCAATATTCACCATTTATTTTTCTTGCAAGGTATATGAATAAATTTATCGTGTATCCATAGTAGCTAAATTGTGTTAGTTGTTTGTTTATTTCTTTATGGCAATGTGTGTATCTGGATGAGAGAGAGAGAGAGAGAGAGAGAGAGAGTAGATGACGTGTGTGTTTTGCGTGGTTTTTAGTGGCTTTTCTTGTTTGCAAACAACAAAACCGACTTTTTGTGTGTGTCGGTGTGTGTGTGTGTGTGTGTGTG
>NC_068997.1:7701965-7706588 GCF_001194135.2 Octopus bimaculoides
GTCTGCTTACGTTTAAGTAATGTTGTTTGTTTGCAGAGAGCGTTTCAATGAATGTGGATACGTGACTCTGTCAGTCAGAAGCACTGTAGCATCTCAACTCGCTGGCTATGGGAAGTCTTTCATGTAAAGATGATTGTTGTTGCTCTAGTAGTAGTAGTAGTAGTAGTAGTAGTAGTAGTAGTAGTAGTAGTAGTAGTTGTAGTTGTTGTTGTTGTTGTTGTTGTTGAAGGTGGTGGTGGTGGTGCATTGTGTCCTTGAGCAAAGCATTTTATTTCACATTGCTCCAGTCCACTCAGCTGGCAAAAATGAGTTGGACCTGTAATTCAAAAGGAGACAGCCTTGTCACACTCTGTATCACGTTGAATCTCCATGAGAATTATGTTAAGTGTATGCGCGTCTGTGGAGCACTCAGCCATTTGCACGTTAATTTCACGAGTAGGCTCTTCTGTTAATCGGACCGACTGGAACACTGGTCGTCGTAACTGACGGAGTACCAGTATATATGTGCGTCCGTGTATGTGTGCATAACTAAATCTGTTATCCACAATTGTTTGTGTATATGTAGGTTAAAGTATACGACCGTATGTCTGTGTATTCCATAATACGCGTGTGTGCTTGTATAAGAAGTTCTCAAACGTGCTTCCATATTTTTTTTTTCTGTTCAAGAGAAGAAAATGCTTTTCGTACTTCATCCACAGAACATCAGGATTGTATAAGTTCATCATACAAACGACCAACATATCATCGATTCCACCACCTTCAACTCTCATCAGTTTATTCTTATTCTTTACTGGTTTCAATCATTGAACTGCGCCCTTGCTGGAGCATTACCTTTTAACTGATGATATCGATCCCAGTCGAGTGATTTGTAATTTTATCGACTTTCTAAACCGGAACGACAAAATCGTCCAAAATGGAACTGAATACTACAAAATATTTATATTGGACGCACTGAAACAGCATCACGTGACATAACGACATGCGTACATAAACACACACACACACACACACACAAACACATGCGCACTTGTATGCATCCATCCATACATACATACACACATACATACAGACATACGTACTGGCATACATACATGCATACATACCTACAGATATACATATAAACGTACACATATACATATATACATGCATACATACGTACTTGCATGCATACAGACATGCATACATACATACATACATATATACATACATATATAAGTACATACATGCATGCATACATACATACATACGCACATACATACATATATACATACATACATACATACGTACATGTATATATATTCAATTTTTGCCAAACATCTTGTCAGCACATTTTCTTTTACTTTCTCTCTCTCTTTCTCCCTCCCTACCTCTCTGTCTCTATCTCTGTCTGTCTGTCTGTGTCTCTCTGTCTGTCTGTCTGTCTCTCTCACATACACACACACACACAGTTTCTTTTTTCCTTCTTTGTCTTTCTGTAATCTTGTATTTGTTTATGTGTTTTTTTAATCTGTGAGAATATGTGCGCACATCTCTGTGTGTGTGTGTATATATGAATGTATGTTTGCGTGTATTTATGTGTGCGAGAATGTATGCGTGAGAGTGTGTGTATGTGTCTCTGTGTGTGAGAATGTGCGAATGCTTGTGTGTGTGTGCGCGCGCGCGCGCGCGTGTGTGTGTGTTTTAGCATTCAGTTGGCGACCGGTGCTTTCATGTCGATCGTTCAGCACAAAAGACCATTCGTGGTGTGATTCTAGCGACGCCACACGTTGTTAAGAAATCTCAAACAGACGCCATAATGCTTGGAGAAAAAAAGTTTCCGGCGAAACTGACGCCGTCGATACGTTTGGTATACGAGATACATACATACATACACACACATACATACATACATACATGCATACATACATACATACATACATAAACACATACATACATACATACATACATACATGCATACACACATACATGCATACACACATACATACATATATACATATATACATACATACATGCATGCATACATGCATGCATACATACATACATACATACACACACATACATATATACATACATATACGCATTTATGTTTGTGTGTTGTCTAAAGATATATATATATATGTGTGTGTGTGTGTATGTGTGTGTGTGTGTGTGTGTGCGTGTTTGCATATATATATATATATATATATATATATATATATATATATATATATATATATATATATATATATATATATATATATATATATATACACGTATATGTACGTATATATATATACATAAATATATACATACATATATACATATATATATATACATATATATGCATAACTATATACATATATATGTATATATATTGTGTGCGTGTGTGTGTGTTTATATATATATACGTATGTATATATACATACACACACACACACGTATTTAAATATACATGACTATTCATGTGTGTGCGTGTGTCTGTGTATACACGTTCTTATATATACATTCACATATTCATTCATTCATACATACATAAACACGTTCATAAATATACGTAAGCATACACAAGTACACACACAAACACACGTACACGTACACACGCACGCACACACATACGTGTACACACGCGTGCACAGATATTTAATGGAGTCTTAATTGAAGTAATGGAGTATTGTATAAACGGTCCGATTTATCGATCTGCAAATCAATGGCCATAAGGATAGATTAATAAAGGAGTTGGTCTGCAATGTTATGCCTGTGTTGATCGTATCAGCTTCGTGATGTTTCAGCTTCCCTGCCATGATAACAATGTCAACTGATCATAGATTGGTCAACTATGCTAATATATTGATGAAGTATTGTATAGTCGTGTCCTATACTGTAGTGTTATTGTTGAGACCCGATTCAACTCTGAAAAGAAAACCTATAATCAAAAGCATTCCAGTTGTGCCCATCCCGTCTCGTTTGTCTACCAATAAGTACATTGTGCAGTGTTTTCGTTCTTTCTTTTTTTTCTTTGTTGTTGTTTTGAGATGGTAATGTGCAAAATGTGCACATATAAACTCTCCCTTGTTAATGTAATTCCAGTGATTGGAAGGGAACAGATGTTTTGAGCGGGATATGGTGATGGTGAGGTGAGGGGCACGGCCGTCCGATGCGCTGTTCCGTGGAATGGTGAGGTAAGGCAGCTCGTAAGGTTATGTAACATGGTGAGGTACTCTATGGTCTGACCAGGCGTTCTGTGGTCTTTCTATGCAAAAGATTCACAACGAATTTTAAGTTCGAGTTGATGCCTTTCTCAGCCACTGTGCACGCCATTTTTCCTTTGCCATGAAAAAATTCGAAGAGCAAAAAGAGTGCTTATTTATTTATTTATTTATTTATTTATTTCATTTAATTATTTATTGTTTATGGCATTTTTTTACACCATCGACTCGAAGACATTTTCCTGCTTCCCTAAATATTCACGCGTGTCGTTGAAAATTTTTAAGAGTGTCTGGTAGAGCTGTTGCAAAAAGGTTACCTCCTTAACATGGCTAGAGTCATCCGGAAAGTATTGGATAGTTGAAGAGAACAAATAGCATGACACGATGAGTTGAAGATAGCAAGCTCGCTGCTCATGCAAAATTCAAGGAGTTCGATCAAGACCTGAGTTAAAAGAATGGTAACAATGATATAAGACAGAGAACGCGTGTAGAATAATTTCACAATTAAAAGAAATGGATTTCTAATGGTGCTAACCACAGTTAAACGCCGGGTCGTAGCAAAGTTAATGAACCGTGCTGGCTAGTGAATTGAAAAATGTCCCGAGTATATATGAAACACGATTGAGTGTAGAGATGCGGAAAAATTTAATAGAAGTTATGCAAAATGAGAGAGGAAGCAAATCTAAAAGTGATATAATGTATTTATCTACTGGTTCATATTTAACAAACTGATGCGGAACAAACGCACTGCAGCGACAAATTAGCAAGGTCTGCAACAGAAATATTTCCAGGAAAAAAAAAGAAAGAAAAAAAACGCGTCTTTCGTGAAAGTAAAATCGTAAATACGAAATAAATGATTTGCGAGTCAAATTAAGAAGATATTTCCCGAGATCAGGTTTGGCCTAGCTTGGCGCCTTTTGTGTCTACTCTCAGTGTCCCGTAATTACACACACTCACACATGCGCAGATTTACAAAGGAGAGATACGCACGCACTTAGACGCACACATACTAACACAGATACTCACTTCAAACACACACATACACACACACAAGCAAAACAAACAAACATGCACACAATGACGAAATCTAAGAGAGGTGACGAGGCTAGAGTGTTTGGCCTTTTCACTTCCGGACAGTCAAATATATCGACCCTATTATGTGACAGGTACTATATTTTATCGAAACTAGAAAGAAGAACAGTTTCTTTGACGGGATTTGAACTCAGGATATGAAGGTTTGTAAGTAAATACCAGCAAATATTTTGTTCGGAGCTCTACCGATTATGCCAGTTCATTGCCAAATACGAAGACAAGAGTATAAGAGTCAAAATATGAAAGAAATTCTCACGCATACGGAAATGCATGCACACTGACTCGCGCGCATACACACACACACACACACACGCACACACGCGCACACACACACACACACACACAC
>NC_068997.1:7706787-7712212 GCF_001194135.2 Octopus bimaculoides
GCGTGTGCAGGAACTGGCATGAAGAATTAGCAACAAATTCTATATGTCGCTAACACTAAAAGAAGCCTTATTAATTTTGACAATACCTCCTTAACGTTGTTAAAGAAATACTGCGTATGTAAATGTGTCCCTATGTAAGTGTGTGTGTGTGTGTGCGCGCGCACGCTTAAGTCACGTCGCTTCCGTTGTAACAATACAAGTATCCAGTAGAATTGGTCTTCTGTTGAGTGTATCCTTGTGTGTGAGGTTGGATGGAAGTCTGGCTAGCACACTTGTTTCCATTTTATTGAAAACTTTTAGATAGATGCCAATTACGAAAATCACAGCCATTATTGAGGGAAATGAATAGTAAAAGAAATGTACGAACATCGTAATGTTAACCACTTACATCCATCGATCTCTACACGCCATGTTTATATATATATATATTGTTTTCGAGACGCCATGTTACGAAAATAAAAGCCATTTTTAGAGAGATTAATGATAAAATAATTACAAGCTTTTACTGATTATTTTTATTTTTTTTGTTTTGCAATTTTAGCCAATCAGATTTATGTTCGATACCTCATCCAGCAGACGACTGCAATCGCAATCGTCTGCTGGATGAGAAATAAGACTGGATAAATATTTACAAAACCTTTGAAGACAAAACATTTGATAAAAGAAAATGAAAGGAAATAATAAATTAATATTTACAAAGAAATTTTGCGACGCATTGCAACCCCAAAGCCTAACCTTAATTCTCAATCCTAAAATACCAAATATGCTTATAATGTTTATTACACCGATAAATAAAGGACAACGTTCGATGGAACTGGTAATGGTGGAAAAGGTCGGTAAAAGTGATGCAGCTATGTTTTGAATTTGGATGAGTTAATATACCATGCAGAGAAGAAGATACTGACGCTTCTGGGTTGTCACTTGATCTAAGAAAGAGATACTGTATGTTCTTTTATTGCGGGACAATATATTGACACAAATATGAGAGAACACGATTAATTCTGTCCTTCATTTCTCTGAGTTTAGGTGCTGCTGAGTTGGAAGGACCAAGTAATAAAGATCCAGTTGTTGGTGTTGTTACCGTTGTTGGTGTTGCTTAACTTCAAACCCATCCTGAATAAGAAGACCTACGATCAAATTTGTTCCAACCGCGATTTCCCCATAATATTTCTATGTGTTATGTCGAGAAATTTATTGCGCGATGCTTTCCTTTCCTTATGCTTTTGAGATGGAATTGTGATTTTCGTAAATGGAATTGAGATGGAATTGTGATTTTCGTAAATGGAATTGAGATGGAATTGTGATTTTCGTAATTGGAATTGAGATGGAATTGTGATTTTCGTAATTGGAATTGAGATGGAATTGTGATTTTCGTAATTGGAATTTGAGGTATTGCTGGCTATTATTTTGTTGCAAACCAAGCGGCTACGCAGAAGCGCCTTCTTTAGTTCAGTTTAGCTGTTGTTGATGTTGTCATTGTTGCTGCTGTTGCTGTTGTTCTTGTCCCTGTTGCTGCTGCTGCTCTTTGTCAACCTTGATTGAAAGCGTTTATGATAAAATGCATTCCAGCGATGACCACCACGCCATTTCCTATATTAGCGTGTATATTGTCTGTGTCCTTCTTGTTTGAAAATTCAACGGAAATTTGACTGCTTTTTAGCAGATTGGGTGATCCTGAATAGAATCTGCCGCTGAAGTCAATTAAATACGTTGCCCTGCAAAGGAATAAAGTCTGTTTAAATGAAATTGTAAATTCTTAAGTCCTGTAACCTGGTCACGTTGCTAGGACCTCGGCGAAGAAATCGTTTCCCAGCAGTGTACCAAGAACACGTCAGCCAGGCGGACTTCAGCAGCAGCAGCAACTACAGCAGCAGAGTTAGTGTCATTCATAGAATAAATCTTATCTGAAGATTTGTCGAAAATCAATTTGATATTTCCATTCCAATGTTAATGTTCATTAGACCGTAAGAATAACCTTAAAAGGTCAAGCCTATGGTTTCTATAAATAACTGCAGTTTGCCATATTTTTAACGGTCTTTTTCTTATTCTTTTGCTTTCCTTTTTTCTCATCATGACCACATAAACACTTCACTTCTTATTGAGTTGGTGACATTTCTGAGAAATGCTTCCTCTTGGCCGTAACCTCCTCTATTCGTGTTGATTCCTTTTATAGATAAAGATATTGGGAAAAAAGCGTTGAATCATAAGAGATAAGGAATTGATCTTAAGTAAAATGTCTTGAAGTCATCGCAAGTGCCGTGGAGCAAGACAAGAGGAAAGCTCCTGGGAAACAGACAGGGCAACGTTGTTTCAATCCCAGCATGAAGCCATTACATTTTTTTTATAATATCCTTGGAAGGGGCAAAATATAACTGTGTTCCATTTGTTCATTAATGTATAACGCGTCCTATTTTTAAAAATGGTGTGATTTGTTATTTCTAGAAGGCCTAGCCAAAAGCTTCTTCATTTCATTCGTCAAGGTGAAATGGGTGCGGGCGGGTGGATCAGTTATTAATCTTTTATATCCACCCCTTACATTTTGTTGTTGTGTCGCAAGGTACCGCGACACATTTAATATATCGATGTATCGATTGGATCCTACGACAGTGTTGACATCTACGATCTTGTAGGTCACTTTGTATTAAACTCATTGAGATCCCAAGTACCCATCCCACGACATTGGTCTATACCGAGATGCCGGATTGGGTATTTCCCATGGCCGTGATGGTCACACCCGAGTTAAATTTAGGAAACAACTTCAGGCCTTAAAATTACAGTCATTACTAATCTAACGTTGATTTTTTTTATACGTTTCTCTCGACCTGAACTCTTCCTCTTATAAACCCTGCCATAAGTCCAACGAGAAACTTTCTTACATATACAAACAGTCTTGTCACCCCCATCCCATAGTTTTTAGAAACCTGATAACCAACATTAGTAATAGAATATCCGACCTATCTTCCTCTAAAGAAATTTTCATGGAGGCAGCTCCCTACTACAACAATGCCTTAGACAATAGTGGCTTTGAGGATAAGTTAATATACAGACCCTCTAGTAATAATAATAATAATAGACCTAGGAGAATAATTTGGTTGGCCCCACCCCTTTCCCTTAATGTTAAAACTAACATAGGTAAAATATTTCTGCCTTAGACAAACATTTTCCAGAAAATCACAGGTACAGATAAATATTCAATAGGCGCTCAGTCAAATTATCATCTAGCTGCTTCCCCAATATGAAGAGCATCGTTACATGCAAACACTACCGACAGCCTACTCCCTTTTGTAACTGTAGAGACCCAGGAATCTCTCCGCTCGACCGGAGGTGCATGATTAGATACGTGATATATGAGGCAGAAGTCACAACAACGCTAGATGATAACAACACCGAAAAGAAGAGCTACAACGTGCTATGTGAAGGCGACTTCAAAAATCGCAACACTAACTACATATCTTCCTGCCGACTCAGGTACAAAAGTAAAACCACTAAGTTGGCTAGCAACGTGGGGGGGGGGGGAATGAAGTCTAACGCCACACCACATACAGTTAAGTTGAAAATAGTTGAAAGGTCCACACCATATGTCAACGGATCAAAAAAATGTAAACTTGGCATAGTTGAAAAAACACAGATCCTTTTCAGATGTATGAGCGCCACCGCACTGCTGAGTTCCAGATCTGAATTTTTCAACAGATGTAAACATATGCCTAAGTTCCTGTTGGGGAATTGGAAAATATCACGGTATCCTGATTGAGAAGCTGTACCGCAAACCCTAGGCACCTATCCATTCAGCCTTTTGACTTTACGATCAAAGGGGACATAACTATATGTTTTCCCTTCTTTTTTTCTCTGTTTACTTTTTTTCGTTTCCCGGTGTTTTCAATCTTCTACCTTTTACATCTACTTCCTTCTCGCCTATTCTCGTATTTTCTCTCATCCTATCGTTCTGTTTTAGCTTGTTATGTCGAGCGTGTTATAAAATGCTGTCTAAGTTGTTTTTCATTGCACTGAAGCTATTAGTAGCTCATAAAAATATATGCTGCATTTATCAATATATATATATATATATATACACACACACATATATACACACACACACTAGTATACTCATGCTGTTAAAAATGTTGCCACTTTAAAGGAAATAAATCAAAACTAGTAATTAATGAATGCTTTGAATTAACATACATTGCATATATTTGATATAGATTTGTTGTAACGCATCATATATATTGCAAGACCAGATTCTCACCAAAGAGTATTTACCAAAAGGGTTACATTTTGTCAAGAATTAGTGTAGCATGTGTTCCATAGATATAATGTCATTATGACATGTCCTATATATAGAACTGCAAATTTTATTCAATATACGTTGAATGTATATATTTTCTATGGTTATTGTAAATGAGTTTCCGTATGAAATATATTAGAATTTTTATCTACTAAAATGCATATATTTGCATAATGTATATTCCAGGTAAAGCACATATACATTACCGAACATAATATAAACATTTTTCTATTGTGACTTTCTTTGGGAATATGGGCAGAATGCTATTATATCCTTGGTGTAGTTTTTACCATACATACATATGTATGTATGTATGTATGTGTGTATGCATGCATGTATGGAAGATTACAAAATGATATGTTGTTCGATGCGCTTTGTTATTCGGATTTCACGTACTTTGAACGAAACGACCAAATATACACGCTGAATCCACTGTAAGACCTCGTTTGCAACCCGCCACATAACTGTGTCCGGAACAAATTCATGTTTGATGTGTTTCATACTCTATTGAGTTGCAAGGGCATCATTAGTTACTTCATCTTCATATAATAGACCTCGATGTCTGTTGAGAGGAGTCTGCGCCTTTCCAATTCATACCTATGCAAGCCTCTAAACTTAACTTTCCAAGATTCTGAAGGTGAGTTCAATAACACTAAATTGAGTTGAGAGTCACCAAGTTGTTTAGGTTGACTCGGCGAGTATAAACAGAGAATCTTTAGTAAAAATACGGATTGCTAATCACTGATCTGATGACCAATTAGATATTCTTTTATTGTTTTACTCATTTACTTGTTTCAGTCATTTGACTGCAGCCATGCTGGAGCACCGCCTTAAAGGGTGCTAGTCGAAGAAATTGACCCAGAAGTTATTCTTTGTAAGCAACTAAGTTACGGGGACATGAACACACCAGCATTGGTTGTCAAGCGATGGCAGGGGGACATAGACACACATGCAACACAATATATATATATATTTGTGTTGAATTTTTGTGAATCTCTGAAACGGCCTAGCGAATCATGCATGCACCCCCATTTCAGCATTTCATCTGCTAATTACTCAGGCACGCAGGAGCTATAGGGATAGAATGGGGCATGCCAACGCTAGGCCGAAACAGCTGTAAGTTTCTGTATATTCTCCAAT
>NC_068997.1:7712554-7713386 GCF_001194135.2 Octopus bimaculoides
CTTCTTCTAGTTTCCGTCTACCAAAATCCACTTATAAAGCTTTGGTCAGCCCGAGGCTATAGTAGAAGACACTTGCCCGAGGTACCACCCATGACGGACCGATGCACGACGCGTCGAAACAATTGTAGTGATTAAAAAAAAAAAAAACTTTGTGAATTCTATTTTCTATCTCGTGTACGTTATAAACTCTACAGACACGAAAGAATTCATGAAGTAAATATAGTGGCATTTAAACACATACTGTTGATGACATTAGGTAGTCAAATACAGTGAACAGGCTTTAAACGGCCTACTACAAGGGTCTGCCTTGTCACACTTTCTCCAGAAGGTTGCTTCTTCTTCCAGCCTCAGGGAGATTTCATTTTCTAATCTTTCATCTTTCGAGAATCTGCTGCAAAACTAGCAGATTAACTGATCTCACATCCTTAACACATTGACCATAATCAAGTAAATCTGGTTTCACAAACATTTTGCCGATAGTTGACTGATTCATGATAATTATCTTATTTACACTTATAAGAGACAAAGATCGAATTTAGTTTGAAGGGGCAGATCCTGCGTCTGTTACTAAATGTGTGTGTTACTGGGTTACACTCAATGGCATAGCGTAGGTGACATAGGAAACCTGCCAGTATATTAGAGTTCGGCGCAGATTGAGAGAATTTATTGGTAGACGTTGTTGTTGTTGGCACTCCGTCGCTTACGACGTCGATAGTTCCAGTTGATCCGATCAACGGAACAGCCTGCTCGTGAAATTAACGTGCAAGTGACTGAGCACTCCACAGACACGTGTACCCTTAACGTAGTTCTCGGGGATATTCAGCGTGACACA
>NC_068997.1:7714514-7726955 GCF_001194135.2 Octopus bimaculoides
TGGATTTCAGCCTTCCTGATATTTGCCTTGTTTATTAATTTTTTCATCTAATATAAAAGAAGCTTTATTTCTCCATTGCATCGAACCTGTCTTAGTGTCTTCCTTCTTCGCATCAGAGCATTTCAAGACTGGTAACATAAAGTTGTTTGCCAGCAGAACATGGCGGTCCTGGTTTAGGACGAATGTTACTGTAATTTAGCCCCAGGAGACATCGTCTCCAGTTGGCTATACGACACGATCTGTGTCCTTATATTTTCGAACAAGGGAATCTAGCTGGAGACGATATCTCCTGGGGTTAAATTATAGCAACATTCGTCCTAAACCAGGACTGCCATGTTATGTTGGCAAACACTCTTTACTTCAAAGTACTGTTGCTGAATATCTCTCGTTGTGAGATTTACAAATAGTAATTTTTTGGTAACATAAAGCTTAGATTTCAAGTTTAGCCAAACGTTCTTACCGTGAACCTTCCATTTTGTATGGACCCTTCCGACTTTAGCAGCGAAATTACACAAAACAAGTATTTTGTCCATCGTTATTTCGGAGTTGACTTTTTCTCCTGCCAGCCACACAACCTACTAAGTCATCTGACTGATTTAATGAACTTTATTTCCACTAATTATTACCGTCAACTTATTATCTTTCACTTGCTTCATTATTAGACTGCGACCATGCTGGGGCACTGCCTTGAAAAACTTTTGGTCGAATGAATCGACTCCCCCCCCCATCAGCACTTTTTTTAAAGACTGGTACTTATTCTATCTCTTTTGCCGAACCGCGAGGTTACTGGGCCGTAAACACACCAACACCAGTTGTCAAGCGATGGGTGGGAGGACAAACACGCACACACGTATATGTGTGTGTATATACGTATATATACGGCGGGCTTCTTTCAGTTTCCGTCTACCAAGTCCACTCACATGGCTTTGGTTGGTCCGAGGGTGTAATAGAAGACACTTGCCCGTGTCTGAACGCGGAAGCATGTGGTTGGGAAGCAAATTTCTTACCCAACAGCCACGCCTCAGTATAAAATGTATATAAACAGTGAAGCACAAGCTTATTCAAGTAATTACAAACTTTCTTACATGGTTCCGGTTTCGATCCCGCTATACGACCTCCTGAGCAAGTATTTCTATTGTGGCCGTTAAGTTTACCTATCAATGCCTTGTAATTGGAATGTGACTGGCAAAAGATGTCATATATTTTGTTTTGTGTATACTTGGTGTAAACGAGTCTTATATATTTCATATACTGTATATGTGTTTGTGAGGTTTCATGTAAAACAATGCATCGAGCGGCGGTGTTTGCGCCAGAAAGTAGTTCGGGCGTTTGATGAACAGAGATCAAATTGAATGCTGTGGTTTATGGGATGAGCATGACAGCAGTTCAATGACTAGAACCAATAAAAGAATAAGAATAAACTACACACACACACGCATTAGAAAGTAAAGTATATTTACATGAAGTCAACATTGCAGAGATTTGTTTTGTGTGGTCGCCTCACGTTGTAAGGGAGATCACTCTAGACGACTATTTGCAGTCGGAAAAATTTGAACTCCATTGAGTGGGAATTTTGAAGTTGGCTGCGACAAAACATCTTCCGTTGCCTCTGACAGCGAGCACGCATATTATAAGCCGAACATTAAAAAAAAAAAAAAAAAAAAAAATCGCTGAACAATTTCCCTTTTTCTACATAAACATTTCTGAATATTGACTCTACCTATACGCTACTTCCACTAAACCACATTGTTTTTCTCTGAGAAATAACTCTCTTATCCTCTACACATTAAACATTCTAGTTTGGCTCAGAAATGTAGTGTGTCCGTACTAATCTAAATCCGCTCTCCCCTCCAACCACTCATTTCTACCATCTGGAATTCAGCTTCAACGACTTACAATCACTCCGATTTGAAGTCTTTCTCTTTTACCGAATCAATCTGCTGTCGATATTCCACATTACTCCGCTCCTCAGCAAGCGTTTGCTTATCTCCCGACCCGATCTTACTTCACATTCACCAGACTCCTAATCTTCCAGAAACTAGCTTTCACACAGCTTACGTCAAACCTTGGCAATTCTAGTAATCTGGTAGCAAATGTGACGAGAACCATCACATCTAACCAAAGCTCATCACACTGAAAGGGTTTATTCACATTAAAGTTGCATTAGTGTAAAGAATACATCCTGCAACATGTGAATTTTTTTTTTACTCACCACTACAATGCCTACAAAATTACTCTCAGAAAAGCAAGGAATGCCTTCGTTCATCGTTAGCTCCCCAATGTGCAGCAAAGATTTCTGGTCTCTTGCAAATCTTCGCCAAAATCCTTTCACTCAACTAAAACTGTTTTCTAAACATTAACTCAGTGAAAGAACTTCGCACATGTTTGATCTGTCTGCTCTGCTTCCACCTCCACGCATTCTAATCGATCAAGACAACCGATTCTGATTGTTTTCCTCCAAACACTGGGATTCAAAGTTCGCTGCTACCTGCCCCAAATTTTGCAGTCTCTCGGATGGAATCTATTCCAATCAATATAAACTTGTTAGTATATTCCAGCTCTAAAAGCAGCAAATCCTGTTCTTCAACTAAATCGTTGCTTATTACTAAAATTTTAAAGACGACTGAACCAGCAATCACCTCTTTTATCACTATAAACGCTTCCAATTCCAGACTGGCAACTTAGATCCATCTATTCTTTCATCTCTGATTGGTGGCTTTCTCACCGATAACACAATCTGCAGTGTCTCCAATCTAGACTATGAATTCTGGTGTACCCCTAATTTCTTTCTGTCACTGTACTGCAGGTACAAACATACACAAATATTCCAAGATGCAATCTCTCTAGATTGGTGAAGATTCACTCACCACCATACAACTATGCCCATACATGCCATTTCTCCTGTCTGCTTCCATTTGTACTACAACGGCTTCATCTCACATCTAGCTCACAGATTCTATCACACCAGTCCTTCCTAAATCTCACACATAAAACTCACCCAGTCCTTCCTTTCAACAACTGCTATCATCTGCAACTCTCTCTCTCTCTCAGGTTTCCTTGATTTACATGCATTCAAATTGAAGAACAAGCATATTAACTTCATTAATCTGGTTGAGTTCTGAGCACAGACTAATTTATTTTCCCAAACTTTGATAAACATTGCTGTTAATATATTTTCTAGCGAATGAAATTCAAATGAAGGTATGGATATATTTATGCTTTTGTCTCGGTAGTTGTCTCTTTTTCTCCTTAAATAACTATTTAGAAACGCATATACTAAACACAAATTTCGTAGCAAACCCTCGCCTTCGTTGCACACGCCACAACTTATTGATTTTTCTGTCTCTATCCCTCATAAATTGGTATTGAACATTTTCTATTTCTTTGTCAACCATATCAGCCAGTGATAAATATTGAACCCATAATGTAACTTGCCATTACAACTATTCGGTCTTCCTGACTTTTTTGCAAGATCAATGAAAAAGTTCGATAAACATCAGTTTTTAGTGTGGTCGCTATGGTATAAAACTATATCGCCCTTTCTTCATGTTTATTCATGTATGATTCTGTTTATTCGTCGATTCCTTTCGTTTCTCTTCATTTACGTTATTAACAGCCAGAAAGGGAAAACGTGAATATTAGGATTCGCCATGACTTCCTGTCTTAAAGTCAATAGAACTTTATCACCTTTCGTTAGATGCGGCAGCAGACAAAAGGCTTAATATCTGTGCTAAGCTAATAATATATACATCACGTTATGGCATCGAAATGGAAGAGATATTAAAGCATCGGATTGAATATCTTGTGATATTTGATCAGGCTCTCTGCGCGCCAACTTCAAATCCTGTCGAGGTCAACTTTGCCTTTTATTCCTTCAGTGTAGAAAGAACCAGCCCAGTGCTGAAATAGATTCTTCTATACATCCGCTTTCAAGGAGAAATCAAACGTGGTGGGGCCGGGGAGAGACATGCCCCAGAAGTAGAGGGATCGAGGAAAGATGGATACATCACCATTGAAATAGTTTAAGAAAGTAACACATTCTTAAGGTTGTCTTTATGTGGATGTGTATGAGATGCACTGCATTTGGGAATATAAACCTGTACTTTGTCATTTTCCAGAGAGTGGTAGTGGCGATGGTGGGGGCACAGCATTACGTCTGACACAAGTCTTGGCCACCAAAGTGGCGACATGACTCAAATAGTCAATAATGGTTTCCCCGCCGAATGAGACACAATCTTGACCGGTGGCAACATCTGAGCCATAAGTAAATGAATCATCGTCGGTGTCCACTAGGAGTATCGACTTGTTTGATTCACTGACCTCCCTGCTCATTGAATGAGTGAAACGTGGGAGTGGTTGGACATTCCAAAAACAGGAAATTCCCAGGCAGAATCAGTGCCACAGAGCTAGGCCTTGAAATGACAACCAGTCCTTGCTACAAGCTGCCACACAGTTTCCGTCAGCCTGATTTCACTCGCGTGACATGGGTCAACACGAGGCCCAAGATACTATGCAGTAGCATCGAAAGCGGCACCTTTTGACTGAGAAGCGAACTTCTTAACTATTCAGCTATGCTACATCCATATCTGCAGGACATATATCTACCACACCAAAATATAATGTACAAGTGAGATCTGGTCCTTCGAGCATACACAGGAAAAGCACAGTAACTCTAAGAACTGACTAAGATCATGACAAATCGGCCAGCCCAGCAAATATTCTGCTCAATTCCACAGATTCGCTTGACTTTAACCAGTTGTGCATGTCCCTTAGGGGCTGATGATATGTGCATCCCTGATCATGAACAGTAGTAGTTGGGGAGTATTATAGCCATGGGTTGAGAGGAATTCTTTCAGGTTTGAATAATTCAAGGAAACAGGGCTGTTTCATTCAACATCCTTAAACAACCCTTATTCAGGGACCTTTTGAGCAGGACGGGCTACTACTCAGCCTGAAGAAAATTCTAACTGGGCTCCACCTGCAAGGTCATGCACTGTTTATTTTGATAGGAGACCACCATGTTGCGCACATGTGGTTGTAATGCATGTGGCTGATGTACCCTTATCAGATGGGTGGTATAGTGGGCTTTGTATATTTGTACCCCAGCATCATTTTGATGGCATGCGCTGCTCTCTCTCACTCAGTAGTAATGATAGTGGTGGTGGGTATATATTATTGTTATTTATTTTGTTAGTCCTAGAAGAACAAAAAAGACAAAGTTGATCTCAAAGGGATTTGAACTCAGTAAGGGAGAGTGATTGCAACAACAACAATTTCCTTTGTTGGTAGAAGGCGACAAGAGCACAGAGTGGAGTTAAGGTGTGGTCAAGTGCATATATCTTGATATTGCACAGAGTGATAACAAGCAAAGCTCACGATAGTAAAAGATGAAGTCCAGAATCTCGGTGACTATTTTGAATTTATCCCTAAGCATTGCGATGTGTGGCATCTCATTTCCCTCACAACATTAAGAATTTCTCGCACAGGCACAAGCCCACAAATTTTAAGGCAGGGGTGAAGTCAATTACATCAGACACTCCTTAACTCCAGCACTTGGCTGGTACTTACCAACCCTTGAAGGATAAAATTTGAAGCTGCCCTTGGTAAGATTTGAACTCGGAACACAGATGGATGTAAACTTAACAGTCCAAGATATTTTCACTTGTGCTACTGATTCAGTCATTTGTCCTCCTAAACAGCAGAGTCTGGAATCTTTGATGCGGCCAATTTAAGTACGTGCAAACCAGTAGGGACTTCATTTTATGGATAAACACTGGAAAGACGAACAACAAAGTCAACACAAGCAGAATCTGAACACACCACCACCACCACCCCGCCTAAACATAAAACATGGACAAAACGCTGCTAAACATTTTCTCCAGCATGCCAATGATTCTGCCAGGTTGCCATGTTAACCTCTTTAAGAATATTAACATCATCAAAGGAATTCCATTTTTTTTTTTAAGATGAAATTTTTAAAAAATCAACAATAATAATAATAATAAAAATCTCATTATTTTGAATTTTTGATTCTCTTTTTCATTTTGTTTCATTTCATTCAGTATATATTTCAAATTTGATGTTATTTTTTTTATATTAAATTATTTTAAAACAAAACATTTCTTAAAATGGATAATTTGGCAAAAAATAAATTCTGTAGAAATTGGAGACTTTTTTTTCCCCTTTTACAGTTTATTTTCTTTATTCTTGTTTTTTTCCTTTAATTTCTTTTTCTTTTAAATTTTCTTTAAGTAATTTTTTTTTTCTTTTTTCTTTTTTTTTTTAAATAAAAAAACTGTCAGTGGTGATCTTGAGGTAAGATCCAAGAAAACTGAATTTCCTTTCTGAAGTCAAAGATAGTTCAAAGGTCGGATGTTAAGATGACATGTTACATATACTTACACATGTGTCTGTGTGTGTGTGTGTGTGTGGGGGGGTGTATGTGTACGCGTATGTATGCTACAAGCGTTTCACACACACGTGTGCATTTTCTATGCCTTCCTAAATTAATGTCTGTGTGTTTAGTTCATTTTAGCCATCACAGTTAAGACCGTGCTGGAGCACTGTCTTTATACGTGTCCTTACTATACATGAATGTAGTATGTACTTGTTATATATTTGTGTTAATATGTTGGTACACTCACACTCACACACACATATATATATGGATGTGTGTGTGTATGTGTGTGTTTGTCTTTTCAGAGTTGTTTGTGATACATAATGTGTTCCTTCTTTTTTCTTTTCTTTTCTCACCATTTTAAGTACAAAACAGCTGTCCCACCACCACCACCACCACCATGCCAGTCACTCACCCGGATTCTTATTTGATTTAGGGACTTTTTGTTGTTTGTTGTTTTTTTGTGTGTGTGTGTGTGTGTGTCTGTGTGTCCATCATTCCTGTGTCTTCTCATCAATCTAATATTGACTCCTTTGCTTGACAGGAACAACATTAATACACCGAATATGGTAACAGATAAGAAGGAAAGGGGGGGGGGCAGAAAGAAAAGCTGCAAAATCAAAAGAAAATTCAGAAGAGCAAAGAAAGACTTGTGTAGATTGGTTAGGAAGGAGAGAGAGAGAGAGAGGGGCAGAGAGACAGAGAAGGGGGGATGGATGGACAGGTAGATAGATAGATAAACACAACCCTCTCTCCACACACACAGTAAGATAAAAAGGTAGGTAGAGAGAGAGAGAGAGAGATGGATATATATAGGTAAGTAAATAGTTATATAGACTGACAGAGAGACAAGCATTTCAAACATGAGAAAAAAAAGACAGAGAGGAAGACAGACAGACAGACAGACAGACAGAGATAAAAGCAAAAATGATAAAGTTAGTAAGACCAAATCATGGTAAAACACAGTTGTTGTGGTGGTGGTGTTTAAGGTCGCAACTTCCTGAGTCTATGAAGGATGAGGTAAAAAAAAACCAGTGGAACTACCCAAAGATGTAAACAGAGACCTGGGAAAATTTATTTCTCTTTGTGTATGTGTGTATGCATGTGTGTATGCATGTGTGTATGTATTAAATCAATTGTTTTATTCTGTGTGTTTTAATAATAATAATAATAATAATAATAATAATAATAAGTATCATAATAATATTAATAATAATTATCTGTGGGTGTTGATAATTATAACATTATTAGATTTCCTGCAGTGGGAAATTAAGGCAACATTTGTAAAAAAAGTAACAGGTTGAGAGAGGAGAGAGAGAAAGAGAGAGAGAGAGAGAGAGAGAGAAAGAGAGGGAGGGATAGTGAGAGATGGAGTAGAGAAAGAGAAGAAATCAAGAGAGAGTGAGCCTATATACAACTAATTGTTTGCTGTCCGCCGATAAACAATTTGCGATCTGGAACTCTGCCTGGAAAAGAGACAAATATATGTAAGCAAATAAGTAGATATACAATAATTAAACAGAAAATAAATACAGTTCTATATTTAAGAGATGAAGAATTATGCACATTCTGGTATAGCCGTCTGGTTTCATCAGTCCTCAGTCAAATCGTCCAACCCATGCTAGCATGGAAAGTGGACGTTAAATGACGATAATGATTTACATTATTTACATTTGACAGATATTTGTCATCTTGTTTCTGTCTACCAAATCCATGGGCATATGGCGTAGTGGTTAAGAGCACAGGCTATTAACTCCCAAGCTTCCGAGTTCAATTCCAGGCTGTGACCTGAATAATAATAATATCGAAAATACCTTAGGAAATGAGAAACTAGGTTCGAAATTTTCCCAAGACACCTGGTGAAGGCTGGTGGGTATATCAGCCGAAACATTGTGTTAACAACAAACAAGATGAGGACAAATATCCGTCAATTGTAAATGAATCTTTGTTTTGTTAAGGCATTGACATTACATGTGAAATCCAACACAAACCATCGCATACAACTAAACATGGCACAGAATGATGAGATTTTGATTTGAGGTTCACAACTGGAGTGTCCACTTTATTATTTTCTTCAGCAATACCAGATCAAGAAACACCGAATTATTGTAATTTTCTTCCACCTTAAGCAGAACATATTGGCAAGTTGACACGAAATGGCACCACAGAACCAGTTAAGCATCTGAGTGTCTTTTCCAGGAACACAGTGTTGTGTCAGTGACAAGAATTGAACTTTCAATCTTTGAATTGGTTGTGTAGAGGTGAAGATATTAGTTGTGTGGTTGAGAAGTTTGCTTCTTAACCACACGGTTCTGGGTTCAGTCCCACTGTGCAGTGCCTTGGGAAAATGTCTTCTACTGTAGCCACAAACTGACCATAGTCTTCTGGGTGGATTTGGTAGACAGAAACTGCAATGGTGTGTGTATGTGTTGGTGTCTCCTTGTCTTTGTAAGCAAGTGTCACTGCCATATAAATAGTATCCTTTGCTTCTAATGTTCAATGAAAACATGCCTGACCATAAGGAGGACCACTGGAGACAAGGATGGCAACAAGAAGACCATCTGGACATAGAAAATCTGCCTCAACAAATTCCATCCAATCCATGACAGCATGGATGCTAGAATGATGATGGGGGTTGGCAACTTAACATCAACCAAATAAAGAAACAAACATTTCTTCATGTTGATAGCTAACTTTGGCAGACACAGTGCCACAGATTTAGATAGAGAAAAGCAATTTAACCGTCCCTAATATTGCATACAACAGGGCCAAATGGTTAAAATATTGATCATCACAAAGTCTCAGGTTTGATCCCACTACATGGAATCTTGACC
Organism: Octopus bimaculoides; assembly: GCF_001194135.2. Taxonomy (NCBI): domain Eukaryota; kingdom Metazoa; phylum Mollusca; class Cephalopoda; order Octopoda; family Octopodidae; genus Octopus; species Octopus bimaculoides. Next base: position 7,723,746 of record NC_068997.1, read on the forward strand.
AAATCTAACCCAAGATTTGTGAGCGGAAATTGGTAGATAGAAATTTGAAGCTCATCAGATGGAAATTATTCTGGTAATTTAAAGGTTCAACCTTGTCACATTGATCCTACCTGAGGACCATGTTAAGAGTTCTACACATGTGTGGAATACAAAGTTATTTCCATGCTGATTGAATAAGCAGGGACCTCAATCCATTGAGCAACTGACCACTTGTCATCAAACTGGATGGATATTTATTTTGGTCACAATATCATTGATCCTCATTTTATCACAGCTGTCCTTAGTTTTGCTGACCTTGGGCTAAACAACAACCAGACAGACAAATCAGACGCACTTACTTCTTCTGTTTGCGCTCTTCTCTTTTGGCTTGCAACTTCTCCATAGCCTCATTAAGCTGTTGTTCAACAATATCGCGTTGCATAACATCCTCCTCGTCTTCCAGCTTCTCCTTCAATTCATCAGCTTGTTTCTGTAATTCTTGAATGGAACTGTAAGTTTCCTGGTCTTCGCTATCCTGCAAAGATTTGAGGTTACTTTTGTTTTTTTATGTTGTTGCTATTATTGGTAAATGGTTTACATGAATTTGGCAATAGTGACAGCAAGATTGGAAATGGTATCTGTCTGTTCACAACAGGTACAGCATAACGACTCAAAGATTGCAAATGAATTAGGATTAAAAAATGGCTGGTTTTTAACAAACAAAAGCAACAGAAATAAATACTTACTCTTGTGTTCCTTATATCAAAATGGATTAAAAGAGAAGCTAACTCTAATTCTTCTGAATAAGCATTCAATAATGGAACAACTCGATAACCTGAGGAGGAAACAAAAAGTGGAGAGAATTTGTTAAGAAAATCATAAAAATGGTTTCCGGAGTATTTGTTTGAGCTTTTCAAATCCCACTAAAACCAAGTTCTAGTATTTAAGGGCAGGTGAAGGCTGATGCCACCTCAGGTTGATGGGAACCTGCTACTGGTAACCAGGTAATCCAATACCAGCTGTTCATGCTCGAGTGGTTAGCAACTAAACCAGCCCCTACTGGGCTTGCCTTGTGGGAATGGTGTGGGGGACCCCAGACTGGATTAAAAAAGATAAAACTTATCAAAGATGAGTGAACTCAATTAGACAAAAATGGTACCAATATCCTGGAGAGGAATGGGTGCCACCAGAATGATTAAACCCAATAAAAGACTTGAAGGAGAGTTCCACCAACATTTAATTGTGTACCAGTCTGGTCAAGGCCCAGGTTCATATAAAAAGAAAAAGCCAATATCACAAGGAATGGAAATGATTGGTCAACTGCCCAACTGCTGAAATGTTAAAGGAAGGGTTTGACAAATATCAGGGCTCAATTTCATACACTTACTCCACCCTAAAACTGCTGGCCTTGTGCCTATGTAACACCTCCGCCTCCTCCTTCTTCTTCTTCTCATTAGAATGTCAGATAAAATGCTTAGAGGTATTTCTTCTGACTTTTTAAGTTCTGAGTTCAAATTCTGTTGAGGTCAGCTTAGCCATTCATCCATAAGGGGTTGATAAACTAAAGTACCAGTTGCATACTGGGGTTGATTCAGTCCACTTATCTTGACAACTACCACGGTGCCAGTAGTATTTTCTAATAATAGACTTTCATGCAAACATCAAACTGAGCCGATCAAAAAGACATATAATGCTTGGAGTCTTTGCAGAATTTAGCATCAGCTTCCTTACCATATCGTAATGTATGCACAGGGAAACCAGCCTGTCCAAGAAAACTGGGATCTCCTACCATATCTTCCACTTGCACAACGATTCGCAATAAGGCCAGATCAGGACATTCAATATCAAAGTGACATACTTCATTCCAAACTGGATTTAGACCACTGTCCACTGTTAAAGAGAAAGCAAAAACAAATGTATATATAAATGTGTGTATGTGTATATGTGCTTATATAATGTTATGCTAAGAAGTGGTTCATGGTACCAGAATTTTCGATTTGAGTTACTTATAACAAACTATCCCAAATCATTCTCAGAGCACTCACATAACTGGAGCCAAGGCCGGTCAGTTTGTACTGGCATTGAGTTGTAAATGAAACAGTGATATTTTGAAATCATTTAATATGCATGTTTCAGCTTTCTATAACAGACAATAGGAAATGCATCCATTAAGTAAACCTTCCTCAGTTAAAGCATTTCAAATATGCTAGAATAGGAGGTAGCAGAAGGGTAGAAGGATAGAATGGGGTGTAGCAGAAAGGTAGAGGGATAGAATGGGAGGTAGCAGAAGGGTAGGATGATAGAATGGGGGGTAGCAGAAGGGTCGAGTGGGGTGTAGCAGAAAGGTAGAGGGATAGAATGGGGGTAGCAGAAGGATAGAATGGGGGGGTAACAGAAAGGTAGGGGGGTAGCTCAAAAGTAGGGGAAGAGAGTAGGGAGTTGTAAAATAATATAGGGTTCCAAGTGAAAACAAAGAGCAATTCTGAAATAAATTTAGTGAATAACAACAAAACATAGCAAGATCTAAACAAGACACTGAGCTATCAACCTGGTGCTCATCTGCCTCTCTACATACCCCCCACCCCACCTATTTTCCCTCATTATATTGGTCCTGTGGCACAAAAGATATTTATTATTCCTTTTGTTTGTTTTCACTTCTTTTAAATTGTTCAACCTTTTAACTTTGGATTAATCATGAATTATGTCGTAGTTTACAGATTTCAATGATATGCCAGCTTAGTTTTAGAATGGCAATGTAGGGTTGGTGTGAGAGGCCAGATCTGGCCAGTTTCAGCATAAGACAGGTCAAATATTTTGGCCGGAGGTATCCAAAGGGTCAAATGTAAACAACTGCCTATACCCCACCACCCACCCCTGTCTCCAATCAGAGAAGTATCTCTTTCTTCTTACAAGACTTCTAGAAACATCTTTACCTTTCGTACTTGAATGCCATTTATGGGTGTCACAGTCAAGGCCACAGACCTCAACCTCAACAAGTGGACTGGCAATGCCTCGACCTTGCTTTACTAAATGCCTGGCACCAATTATCTGAATAAAAAAGAAAAAGAAAGAAAGAAGGAAGTAAAAGGCAAAGAATATTCTACATTCATTGGGTTTTATTTTCTTTTATTTAGAAATTACAAAAGTCTATGAAAAAATATTGTGGAAAAGCTTTAAAGAAATTGCAAATAAATATTTGGTTGAGAAACCTTTTGAAGAGAGGAAGTTAAA
>NC_068997.1:7727013-7730809 GCF_001194135.2 Octopus bimaculoides
TGCAAACAAGACATATTCTTTGCATTTTTATTAAGAAAACAACATTGTATTCATAAGACTGCTGGAAATGCGAATATAAACTAAAAAATGACCAAAAGTTTGCATAAATGGAATAAATTATTTTGCCAAAGAAAAGAAAAAATCTAATGTTTTGGACAAAACTCTTCATTAGATGAAGGCTGGCCCCTTCCTCATGGCAAAATAATTTATTTTACTTGGACAGGTTTTTGGATTTACTATTTAATGATGCAGACTATCACTGGTTTTCTGGAACTCTGGTGTTTCACTTAAAAACTAGGTTGACCCCAGTGGAATTTAAAAAGGGGCTATGTAATTCTCCACACAAACACAAATATGTCCTGTGTCCTTTCATAGAAATGTGGTTACACTTTGTCTTTATATATATCAAAAGTAAACAAGCATTGTGGAATCCAATTCTATTTAGGATACTCACTATGACCAGAAAGAATAAGGACCAAGATGGGGTGAAGAAAAAAATGGTTCAATTAGAATTAGGAAATGGTTCCAACCACTACTTTATAGAACTCTCATATCAGTAAACAACAGAAATAGGGGATAAGATAGGGAGATAAAGCTCAAAATATGGGGAAGGCATTTGGGAAACCATTGCAATGTTCCAGGAACATTCAGATACTGTTCCTTGAAAAACCAATAGAACTAACTATGTATTCATGGAGAAATCAAGTAGAATTGGAGGGTATATCAGCCGAAACGTGTTAACAACAAACAAAATGAGGACAAATATCCGTCAAATGTAAATAATGTAAATAATGTAGAATTGATTTCTCGCAAAGACCAAGACCTTTGGCATTATGCTGTGTTTGAGAAAAAGACCCATTGTGCTAGGCAAAATTGTTGCAGATACTGGTGTCATGCAAATTAGCACGTGAACACACCACAATGTCATGCAAATGGCACCTGTACCAGTGGCATGTAAAAAGCACCCACTACACTCTTGGAGTGGTTAACGTTAGGAAGGGCACCCAGCCGTAGAAACCATGCCAAATCAGAGTGGAACCTGCCAACGCAGTCAAACCGTCTAACCCATACCAGCATGGACAATGGACATTAAATGATGATGATGAACTAGTTTCTGATGACAAAGTAGAAAGCCTACTATTTAGAGAAGTAGCATAGTCATAGGACTTGACCATAGTATAACTGGTATTTACTTTTTTTTCTTTTTATCTTAATGACTTAGCAGGGATTTCCAATAAAATCTGGACTTGGAACGTTAAAGTAACAAAGTGGATATTGCAAAAGATCCAGCTTCACATTCTTCTCTCTTAATTATTCAATCATAAAATTGTAAAGATAATTTATAATTAACAGTTTAATTATAACGAAAACAGTGAGACTGAAAGAAATATCAACTTACTGTCATCGTTAACATCATTGGTTCAATTCCTTTCATTGTCTCGACATTGAAAGGATCGTAGTCCTCAGCCCTCATACATTCCGGTTGTAATATATAACCACATCTGAAAAACAACAAACAATTTTCTAAATGCAACAAGCAATCAATGGAAACAAACCATGGCATAAGCTTATATACATACACTGTTACAAGGTGTACTGGCACCACGTAAAAAGCATCTGTACCACATAAGAAGCCTCTGCGTTGACTCCACATAAAAGGCACCCAATATACACTCTGTGAAGTGGTTGGCATTAAGAAGGGCATCCAGCCATAGAAACCGTGCCAAAACAGACAACTGGGGCTTGGTGCAGCTCTCTGGCTTGCCAGTTCCTTGACAAATTGTCCGATCCATGCCAGCATGGAAAACAGACGTTAAATGATGATGATGAGACACAATGTAGTTAAGATACTGGATTTGCTCTCATATGCTACGACATGAGATAGGAAGTGCAAGATTTAAGCTCTTTGAGAGTATGCATCAGAAAACAGTATTGTGTCTACAAGATGCTAATGTAAGAGGTATATGGGATGTGCAGCATGTCAGACGTTGCTCACATTTCCCTTTGTCAAATGCTCTGCAGCAGTACAAAAAGTTAATAACATTGTTGAAGTGTAGTAACACGGGGAGAGGAAACTCCAGTGATTAAGTATAATTCAAACGTTACAGTCAATGAAATGAGTACATATTTATTAGTATGATATATAGCAGAGCCATTACAGCGTCAAAGATCCATTTTAAACGGAAACTGTTAAATTTATGTTTCATGAAAGGTTAAAATCTTCATGAAATAAATGGGTAGAGCAATCAGCCTCGTTTGGCTGAACTAACGGACATTTTACATATTGTCGAGATTTTAAAAACATTTTAGTATTTTAATAGAAGTAAAACTTTACGATGGTTGGATGGTTGTTAAATGTACAAATGAAATAACAGGCAAAAAAAAAAAAAAAAAAAAAAAAAAGTTGCATATAAAGGGAGACAACTACGATCAGCACGAGCTGATTCAATATTTATCAATTGCAAAATTTAATGTTTAAAAGCAAAACATATTTAAGAGCGAAGTAATATAAGCTATTGTTTGAATAATGGGGGAAATATGTTCAGTGTTGTCTTCCAGACTTGAAAAAACTGTCAAAAGTATCTTAGTTCTGCTATTATTATTTTTCTCTCACAGCAATACATGTACATACGTTTTAAGCTTAGTGTCAAGTTATTGAGAATAATGAACAAAAAGACAAGTGCAAAAAAACTAGTTGATTGAAGTAACAAATGCACAAATCAATAATTAATTGTATTTAAAGAAAATATTCAGATTTCAGAATATTGGTTAAAGGAAAAACGTTAAGTTGATACGTCTTATTAATTAAAATATTCATTCTTTAATCAAAATATGGCGTACTGTCATCTCACATTATGAGCAAATGCACGTGAGTGAAAGGGAGAGAGAGATATGTTAACAACTTTAAAAAGTTATTTTTAAATCTGGTACACACTCAAACCTGATATGTCTACTGAATCAGGGGGATGAGCTATTGTGAATTAAGACTCTTATCCCACAGATATATTACAGTACTTGTGGCAGGATTTTGAACTTGCAGCCATTGGCTGCTGAACCAACCACCTTATCAACGTGGCTACGCACATCAGCAAAGTACAAAAGAATGTGTAAAATAAAACATGACTTACTGGCCGTTCATGGCAAACCGGCTGTGATGTAAATGCATGCTTCGGTCTCCAGTCTGATAATTTAGGGCAAGCATTTGGGATCCACAGCACCACATTGGAACAGGATAGAAATTGGAGGAGTCAACCCGGTGCCGTCCTGGATAGATTCGGCTAAGTTGATTTCTGTTATATGTGAACAAGCAGTCAAGGTAATTTAATCAGAAGGGAACATATTGTAACTACCATAACCAAAGCAGACGCATATATATTTTTTTTAATGGAAAATTACTAAAACGGAGCATTGTTTTGAAGGGTTTACTTGAATAAATGTACTTATTCAGTGGGTCTCTTTTGGCAAACCACTAAGTTATGGCAACGTAAATAAACCAACACTTATTGTCAAGTGCTAGGAGTGACAAATGCAAAGACACACACATAGAATGGACATTCACACAATTTCTGTCAACCAAATTCACTCCCAAGGCATTGGTTGGCCTGGGGCTAAAGCAGAAGGCATTTGCCCAAGGTGTCACACAGTGAGACTAAACCAGGAACGACAAGGTTGGAAAAACAGCCTCCTTAACCACACAGCCATCATACCTGTATAAGCACGTGTGTGTGTGTGTGTGTGTGTGTGTGTGTGTGTGTGTGTATATATATATATATATATATATATATATATATATATA
>NC_068997.1:7730887-7737926 GCF_001194135.2 Octopus bimaculoides
TGTGTGTGTGTGTGTGTGTGTGTGTGTGTGTGTGTGTGTGTATATATATATATATATATATATATATACAGTTCTATATTTGAGAGACGAGGAATTATGTACATTATTTACATTTGACAGATATTTGTCCTCTTCTTGTTTGTTGTTAACACAACATTTCAGCTTTCATCAGGTGTCTTGGGGAAATTTCGAACCTGGATTCTCATTCCTAAGGTATTTTTCGATGTCATTATTATTATCATTATTATTATCATTTTTATTATTACTCAGGTCACTGCTTAGAATTGGGGGCATATAGCTTAGTGGTTAAGAGCGCGGGTTACTAACCCCCAAGATTCCGAGTTCGATTCCAAGCAGTGATCTGAATAATAATAATATCGAAAAATACCTTAGGAATGAAAACCCAGGTTCGAAATTTCCTCAAAACACTTGATGAAGGCGGGAGAGTATATCAACCGAAACGTGTTAACAAGAAACAAGATGAGGACAAATATCTGTCAATTGTAAATAATCATCATCATCATCATCATCGTTTAACATCCGCTTTCCATGCTGGCATGGGTTGGACGATTTGACTGAGGACTGGTGAAACCAGATGGCTGCACCAGGTTCCAATCTGATCTGGCAGAGTTTCTACAGCTGGATGCCCTTCCGAACGCCAACCACTCTGAGAGTGTAGTGGGTGCTTTTACGTGCCACCGGCACAAGGGCCAGTCAGGTGGTACTAGCAATGGCCAGGCTCAAGTGGTGTTTGAGCCAGTCCAGCAGCACTGGCAATGACCTCGCCCGAATGTTATTTTCACCTGCCACCAGCACAGTAAGGCGATGCTGATAATGATCGTGCTCGAATGGAGCTTTTTACGTGCCACCGGCACGGAAGCCAGCCAGCTGCTCTGGCTGCCATCACACTCGGATGGTGCTCTTAGCGTTCCACTGGCACGGCTGCCAGTCATTGAATTTGTGAATTTGATTGCTATGATGAAGAGGACGATGAAGACAATGATGAAGGGGACGACGATGATGAAGGGGACAATGATGACGAAGAGGACGACAATGACAAAGAGGATGACGATGACGAAGTCGATGACGATGACGAAGAGGATGACTATGATGAAGAGGATGACAATGACAAAGAGGATGATAAAGAGGACGACAATGATGAAGAGGATGGCAATAATGAAGAGGATGATGATGACGAAGTGGATGACGATGAGATGATGATTTCATAGTAAAGGATATTTGGCAAATAATTTTGCTTCTTTCTTGGTCATCTTCTCAGCTTTTGTTTCCGGCAGGGAAGACATTTCATAGTAATTACCAAATTCTGAAGTGAAACAGAAATAAAATTAACAAACAAAAACAGTTCACAGAATCCTACCTGCAACGTTTAAGTCAATGATATACAAATTTACAAAAGAGGGAAAGAACCTTTTTTTTTCAAATCAACAGACTTTCATTATAATATCTTTTTACAACCACTACAAGGTCTCACTAAGAGACACTGCATCATCATTCAGTCGGTTCTCATGTTATCTCGCAGACTATCCACTCATGCCCAACCCTATAACACTCAAATCTCCACCTGATCACACTTATTCAGTGTCTTACTCCTCAGCTGATCATTTTGTCTTATCCTTCCACCCCAAAATGACAATCCTCTGAAACTCTTTCCATAAATCTGATCAGATTCTTGCTGCCATGCTACCACCTTCTTCATAAAACCATTCACAAAAAAAAACCGATGGTCTGTAAACTCAAATGTTATGCCACTGCAATCATATCTATAGATACATTGATGGGTTACATCAATGTTGTTGTTGATATTGCTATTTCTTGGAATGTATCAAACTCTGAAAAATTTTACGAGCAGCTGGAATGGTAATATTATGGTACTATATATATGTGGCCAAAAATTAACTTCATTCTTTGTGATTGACAACGGAAAAAACTTTATATTCATGAGTGAAGGGAGGGGCTGTACTGTTCACAAGTTCTCTTCACAACCAGGTAACTTCAGGTTTGATTCCACTCTGGGGTAACTTGGATCATGTGTCTTTCACTTTCACTTTGGACATTGTCCTGTGAGTGAAATGCAGCAGAAACCTACTTTGTGTGTGTGTGTATTCTGATGTAATTTGATGTACACAGCACCTAGTCACATTCAAATCAGTAAAGAGAAGTTAACTATAATGGGACATAATTCGGGTGAACTCAGCTACTCAATAAATAAAACCATTAAAAGCAGTGCTCCAGCATGGCTGTAGTTAAGACTAAAACAAATGACAGGACAAACAAGTGAAGGACGAAAAGTAAAGTTGACCTTGGTGTAATTTGAACTCAAAACATGAAGACAGATGGAATGCTGCTAACGATTCTGCCAGCTCACTACCTTTACTACTACTGCTAATAAAAATATAATAATAATAATAATAATAATAATAATAATACTGACTGTAAGGAACAGCTTGACAGTAGACAATGAGGTCAGAAAATTCCTGAGCAATATGTTTGGTTCGTTCTAATTGCAATCCATGATTTACCTGTGAAGTAAAATATATAGTATCAGTAAAAAAAGTATCAAATGCCTCACAAATAGTTAATAAAACACAGCAGACATTTCCAAACTGTGTGGCCCTTAGGGCCAACAGATGTGCCAGGAGTTTGGGAAGTGAATCAGAAAATGCTGGCGTGTTTAGAAAACTGAAACGTTTTGATTTGAATGCATCAGTGTGTGAGTGTATACACACACACACACACACACACACACACGGGGTGTGGTGAATAAATTGTCATCTGAATGACACAAAAATGAAAATAACTCTGACATCTCATTTTAACAGATATATTTACCAAAATTATATAAAAACATCTTGAAATACTAAACAGTAAATATATTCAATAAAATCGCCTCCAGACGACTTCAGAATCTCCTGCAACTCTTCTGGGCAGTCTCCTTGTTTAAGTTGGTGAATGCTGCCATAATCCTTGCCTTCAGTTCATCTTTGGTGTTTAGTTGGTCTCTCACTTAACTGTACCCCACACATAATAATTAAGGGGGTTGCAGTCTGGGGAGTTGGGTGGCCAGATGTTAGAGATATTCTCTGTCTCAACCAGAATACTAATTTTACAAAAGTGCAACTTTCTCCCAAAGACGTACAAGAACGGAAATGGTCGACTACCTCCCTTTCAGTGTCCTCACAGGGTACCAGACACCAGCGCAGAATTTCTGAGTTCTTGTACAAGTGCCAGATAAACATTGGTACAACCCTGAGTTGATCCATCCTTTTCATAGGATTGGTTTTGTGGACTGTAAGGTTTCTAATCACACTCCTCATCAGGTAAGCCTAATGGAGGTAGGAGCACAGTTTAGTTGCCAATGAGCTGACCATGTGACAGGTTATTCTGGATTACATGACGTCAGCAGTGGTCATTAACATGTAGCCTGCCACAAGATATCGATATGATCTGTTTCTATTTGCCAAAAGCGTTCTATTAACTTTCTCAAATCAGAAAGCTGAAATATTTTGTGTGGTGGTATACAGGTACATAGTACATGTAATTACAGGTATACAGGTATACAGGTACATAGTACATGTAATTACAGGTATACAGGTACATAGTACATGTAATTACAGGTATACAGGTACATAGTACATGAAATTACAGGTATACAGGTATACAGGTACATAGTACATGTAATTACAGGTATACAGGTACATAGTACATGTAATTACAGGTATACAGGTATGCAGGTACATAGTACATGAAATTACAGGTATACAGGTACATAGTACATGTAATTACAGGTATACAGGTATGCAGGTACATAGTACATGAAATTACAGGTACACAGGTACATAGTACATGTATTTACACTACAATGACGTGGTATGAGTTATCTCGTAGCAATGCAAAATGCTCAGATTGGTTTGCTATGAAAGCTTTGAGGGGATGTTATTCATTATTTGACTATGTCTCTTCATTGTATAATGTTTTCTTTATTTTTTCAGATTTACATACCTGGCAAAATTGTATAGATTGCCAACTACGAAATAACTTGTAGTTGGTAGTCAACGTGTTAAGCAGAAGGAGAGACACAGATACACACACCAATTAATCACAAGCCTAGATATGCGAATAGCTTACAGTAATTGCAGCTGTGTACATATCCAAGAGATCAAATTCATTGTAATCCAAAGAGTAAATGTAAATACTAATTGTGAGACTGAAGAGTTTAGAGAATTGCATTCTTCTTACCAGAATCAAGATTAAATAATTCATCATCATCATCATCATCATTTAACGCCCGCTTTCTATGCTAGCATGGGTTAGACGATTTGACTGGGGACTGGCGAACCAGATGGCTACACCAGGCTCCAATCTGATCTGGCAGAGTTTCTACAGCTGGATGCCCTTCCTAATGCCAACCACTCTGAGAGTGTAGTGGGTGCTTTTTATGTGCCACTGTATACAAGATATAAAAGACGCAAGAAAAATTCCACATACCCGTTCATTGGCAGAAGCGATGCACTTGCTTATGGCACTGAACCATTCCACAAAGTCATTTGAAGTTTCACAACCAATTTCTAGTGGACTATTCTGGTAGCAATTATAAATTCTAAAGACAAACAGGTTGGTAGGACCAGTCACATTCTCTGTCAATAAATACAAACAGAAACACAAAATTTCAGGCTAAAAAAATAATAGTTTAAATACAGTGTTGTTGATGTTGTTGTTGACAATATTTGAAGTCACAACATAAAGGGGTATATTTAAAGACTCCAAGACCCTAACTCTATACTATTTCTGAAAATCCTTCAAAGAAAGTGCCTCTATCTGATTACTTGACTTGCTAGTAATAGCAACCAATTTTCCTTTGAATTACCATAAGCAAATAAGGGAGCTTCTCAACTGACTTGGAGTTAAACCAAAAAAGGAGTTAAACCAAAAGAAGAAAAAGAAAAGAATTTTAATGCCTTTTCAAGAGTGCCTTCCTGTCTTTGAAGAAAGAAAGGGAGAATGAGAGGCCTTACCTATAATACTGTTCTTTAAATCTATGGATCCTTTCTGTAAAGAACCGAGATCAGAAGTGTCCCCTGCATCATCAGCACCATCAATTTCTTCAACATAATTGGCAGGGAACCAATGCTGTTTGTCAGTGCCATAATCCCCTCGCCACCTGAAACAATAAAAGATGAACATATTCCAGTGCTTCTCTCTTTCAGGTAATAAATTCCTGTTGGGGAAATTAATGGGATTTTGGCAATAATTGTTGCTGTTGTTTAGTTAGAAGTGTAGAAGCAGTCTGGTGGATGAAAGCGATGAGGTTCATGAAAATGTGAGTAGAAAGATTGCTTCAGAGAATTGTAATTTGGAAAGAGAGAGAGAGGGGGGGGTGAGGTGGAGTATTTAGTGAGAGGATTGTGAAATGAATTCCAATAAAGATGGCAATGGAAAGAAAGGTAGGTGCATCAGATGAGTTAAGAATTGGAAAATAAGAAGACGGAGGGAGGATAGCATATGTGGTGAGGTGGGATGTGGATGTAGTGCGCTGTTGAGTGAAGATCTGTTGATCAGCAGGGTGGCACCTGTTATGTTTTTATGTGGCAGTAACACTATCTTAGATACGTGGTCAGCATTCAAATGCAGGTAATGCTTTAGAGACATTAGTAACTGAGCGGGGAAGCCAAAGAATTTTCTGGAAAACTTTTGGGGCATATGTCTATTTCTTCAATGCTGACCTGGGAATAAACAACCACTTTGTGTTAAAAATCTCAGGAACTGTTGTGTTACAGCCCCACCCAGTTGTTGTTGTTTGTTGTGATTGCATTCACTCACAACATTCACAAACAAGTCCAACTGATAGGTGCAAGTGTGGCTGTGTGCTAGGAAGCTTGCTTCCCAACGACATGGTTCTGGGTTCAGTCCCACCGTGTGGTATCTTGGGCAAGGCTGACCAAAAGTCTTGTGAGTGGATTTGGTAAATGGGAACTGAAAGAAACCTGTTGTGTGTATACATACATACATACACACACACATATCTATATCTATATAGATATGTATATGTGTATGTATATATATATATATATATATACCTACCTATATATATATACGTGCGTATATACACAAATACTTACATACACACACACACACTCACACATATATATACACAGGGTGCGATGGGTAAATTGTTACCATTTTGCATTTTTAATTTCATGCATGTGCATTGTTTGTTTTTGAATTTGTTGACTACACAGTATAGTACGGTCAGTTGGGCATTGTCTGTGAGAAAAACAGCACCATGACGCAATTCATTCCCCCACCCCCACAACCACACAGATAAATAGAAAGAGAGACAGACAAAGCTGCTGATAGTAAAGAAAAGGTGTCACTGACCATCCCCCTTCTTGTTTATGGACATTATTCACAATGGACCCTCTTCGGAATGACAATTCATCAGGTCGCTTGGCTTGGTAGTCTTGGATAGCTTTTACTTTCACCTGAAGAGAGAGAGACACAGAAAGAACCAGCTGAAATTGGAACCTGTCCTTCGGAGAAGACAGAGAGTAGAAGCATTTAAGTCCTGTAAAACTGAATCAATGATAAAACATGGGATATTGGAGCAGCGAAAACCATAAAAAGTGATGAGACAATCTGGTTGTAGTGACAGAGGTGGTGGTGGTCATTTTCGTTGTGGTGGTCTGAGGAAGTGGCAGCTGTTTTGCTTTTTCTTTCTCCATGTATTTTAGCTTCAGCGGCTGAGTTGTGACCTTTAATGAAAGGTGTTCCAGCCATGGGTCCCCAGTCTTTTCCTGTATGCAAGGGACATATGCAAAGCCACATTAGTCAACATGTTCTTAAAAACAGTAGGGTTTGGCTACTATTTCCAGCAAGTCTAACAACTATGTAGAGGCTGTCTTGTTGGTTCATTGGCCTGTTGTGCAATAGGTGGTGTGTGTGTGTGTGTGTGTGTATGTGTGGCAGGGAGATGGTAGAGGTGGTGGTGGTGGTGTCTATATATATATATATATATATATAT
>NC_068997.1:7738480-7740956 GCF_001194135.2 Octopus bimaculoides
TTAAACGATGATGATGATGATGATGAAATCATAGGGCAGCAAAAAAATTTCTAAATCTCTCACAGAAATTTATGCAGTAGCAGCATGATAAAGTGATAGTATGTTGTCAACTTAATGTCCCATAAAAGGGAAGAATGCTACTGTTATTTAGCCCTAGGAAACACCGTTTCCTATTGGACTTGACACATTTCCTGTGCCCTTATGTTTTCAAAGTGGAGATAAGAAAATACTTGTTCTGATTACTAAAGTTATAATTTAGTTGATTTTTAATAAAAAAAAATTTCTTGCCTTACTAACTACATCATATCTACTCGTGTCTACTTTGCTCTCATGATTTAAGGTTAAGTCAGTATTTCAAACGAACACAACTGTTTCCAATCTGTTTAGAGCAGTGAACAAGATTTCCTTGTGATACCCAAAGATAGCAAAATGGAATGGAACACCAAAAACCCAGTATTTAATGCAGTATCAGCACCAAGACAAGAACCACCATTTCTTCATCTATCCTTAATTATATAAAAAGCAGCAGCAAGATATTTGTTTCTTTGCATTTATTGGTCTTTGAAGAAAGTCATTAAAATTCATTGATTCAGATCTCAATCTGAAGTGTAAATACACCATCATGTCACAACAATACAGAAATTATAGACAAATGCTTCAAAGGCATCAACAATGAAAATACAACAAAAAAATAAAACAAACTGTGTGCAATATCTATGCATAAATACACAAAAAAAGAAAGACAGAATCAAATTGTATGCCACATACATACACACACACACACACACACATCCAGGTATGTATATGCATAAACACAGAGAGAAGGATATAATCCAAACTGTTTGTTGACAAATTAACCCAATATTCTGTTAAACAGTATGTATGTATGTATGTATGTGTGTGTATGTATGTATGTATGTATGTATGTATGTATGTATGTGTGTGTATGTATATATGTATGTGTGTGGGCGTGTGTATGTATGTATGTATGTATGTATGTGTGTGGGCGTGTGTATGTATGTATGTATGTATGTAGAAAATAGAGACAATCTTGAATGCAGCTGTGAAAACAGCTTAGAAGATGTGGAGGAAAGTGTCCAGCAAGCCAGTGTAGAGAATCAAATCCTGTATCTTTTAAATTCTAAGTTTTTGTTCATAAAAAAACTGTTCTCACATTCCAAAAGCTATCATCTAGCATTATAAAAGATGGTATTTGTTGTCAAGAAATGCTTAAAAGGGCGCCGAGGACTCAGTTGGAATTTAGAAAGTACAAGGTTAGATTCTCTGCAGTGGCCTACTGGGCACTTTTTCCTACATCTTCTAAGGGTTTTTACCCAATCTTCTAAACTGTTTTCACAGCTATTGTGTGTCTGAGATTTATTTTATTTTCTGTTAAATACCAACTCACTTGGCAATTCTATGTTTGTATATATGTGCATGTGTGTGTGTGTGTGTGTGTGTGTGCACGCACACATATGAACCAACACTTAGGGCTGTTACTCCACAGCTCAAGTTACACTACATCTCTGTTTCTCTTCCACCTAAATCTTACATAATATCAAATTGTATTACATCATAAACATGTTCATCAATGTAAAAAATCAAGTTGTTCAAATATAATGAAATAAGCAGAAAAGTTTCAAAGATATACGGAGTCATGCAACATTGGGAAACTGATAAAGCAACAACACTGCTGAAAATTAGGTGTGAAAAGATAGAGAAAAGGGCAAAGAAAGTTCATAGCATATTGTATAGCAACTTTTGAAGCAGCTCAACTATAGTGTGGAGAATAAGATGAAGCTGGTACAGTGCATAGCAAGGAGGTGTATGAGATGTATATATATATATATATATACATGCAGGCAAAACAAACAGTTGTGTTCATGCAGTTTATACATGTTACATAAAGAGGAACATGACAAAATGTTGAAAATTGAATTGGAAAAAAACCCAAAAAATTCAAGAGCATAAGTTGCAATAATTGTTAGAGTAGAATTAAATATGATTTCAGAATGATAAAAGGCCACAGGAAAAATACAGTTGAATGGATTGACATCAGTAAATGACTGGTATTTAATAGTTTGAATCTAAAGAAAAAGGATGGCTAAGTCCAACTTGGCAGAATTTGAATTCAAGATAGAGAGAGGTGGAATACTTTTACTCATTTATTTCAGCAGTCTACCATTTCTCCCAATAATAATAATAATAATAATAATAATAATAATTTGTAAACAAGCTCAAGGTAATACACTACTGGGTGGGAGGGTTAGATTTGACTTACTTTATAGAATCCAGGACAAGCTAAATAATCACAAAGCTAAGTTCTGCAGGGTATGAAAATTAAACACAGCAAAGGGATTCTCTGTCTATCAATTCTGCTATTCCACTGCTCAATAATAATAATAATAATAATAATAATAATCATTTAACGTCCGCCTCCCATGTTGGCATGGGTTGGACGGTTTGATAGGAGCTG
>NC_068997.1:7744711-7753134 GCF_001194135.2 Octopus bimaculoides
TAAAGTCTTGTGTTCATTGCAATAATGGAATAAGTTCTTCAGTGGTAAACTTTGTTTCTAGTTTGGATATGTTGAAGCTAATCAAAGAAATACCTTAAAACCATGGCATCAATTTAAAAGAAAAAAAAAAAAGCAAAACACCCAAAAAGACGGTTGTTTGTCAGACAGAGAGTATTCCTGAAAGAATATTTGTGAATTTGGTTCTCAAATTCTTAGACATATTATGGAAAGATTTTAAGAAACAAAATTTAATTAATTGTAAACTGCACGCACACACGTATATGTGTATGTGTGTGTGTGTGTGTGTACGTATATACTGGTTGGTGTGTTCACAAAATTACAGAAACCAAAAATATACATCACTGCCTTTCTCACCAACAATGGAGTATCACTTACATGTGACTGAAGAAAATCTTTTTCTTTCTCTCTCTCTCTCTCTCTCTCTCTCTCATACGCAGAGTAGAATAAATGTATTTCAATCAGTTTTGATGGGGAAGTACTCAGTTGCTCTAGCTGAGTATTCCACAGACATATCTACCCTTAATGTAATTTTCAAGAAGAATTGTGTGACCCACGGTGTAATGTGGTTTGACTACACCTTTTGTATGACAGATAGCCAAGCCATCAGACGAACAGATTGTACAGTTTTTGTCATTCAGTTGAAACCACAAGGCTTGGCTGAACTCAAGACTAAAGTAAAAGACAATTACTACCAATGGGATTGAACCAAGACCTTACGATGGTAAAGTCAACTTCTTGACCATTCAATCATACGATGCTCACACACACACACACACATGAAGGTAGAGAGTTTCTGGACATTTATTACATTAACCCTATCACAAGCTATAACTAATTAAAATAGAAATCCTGTTAAATGTATGAGAGACTAATAAGCCACTGGATAAGATGCTAGTTGTTGCAAGAAACTTTCTCAGAAAATCGTGGTTGTTGATGTCCGGAAATTACAGCTTCAGATGCCCACAATTACCCAGACACAGAGTCACGCTTCAGTGTGATATAACCCTTATTACTCCCTCTTGTGAGAGTTATGACCATTCCAGAACATTGTTTCTCTGGAATTGTCTCCCTGCATTTATCTTCCAGGAAACTATCGACTTGCAACATTTCAAGCAGACTGTTAATGGCATCAATCAGAATAATATCAGAACACCTGTGAAAGCCACTGACACAATTCCATCCTCCAGGTGTAAAACCCCTAACCCAAACCCCTGTACTTAAACCGATAATGTAGTGAGTAGGAGAATCTACTGCATGGGCAACCCTTGACCTCAGCCCCCACCATCGTTACTTAATACAGGGTTTATATTTCAGGGAAGGACATCAGTAGAAGATGTTTCGTTAGAAAAACTGCTGCTAATATGATTTCCATCCATCCACCCACCCACACACCCTGAGAGTCCCATAACTTTCTTCAAAAATATCTACACCACAACAATTTAATTATAAGTTAGTTATTATATTGTAGTAGTTATTAAACAATTACTACAAGTTAATATAATATATTAATGTGGGTATGTGTATACTTCACATGTAGCTTGCATTGGATTAGAAACACAAATGGAAATTAGGAATATTTTTTTAATGTCTAGAAACAGGAAACCTGAATAAGAACAACAACAAAGTTTTTGTTTTTCAGAAATGCATGTATACATGTAATGTATGTGTGTGTGTGTGTGTGTGTGTATGTGTGTGTGTGTGTGTGTGGATACACACACACACACACACTTAGTCATTACTACAGCTACCACATTAAATACATATGCATAGTGCAAATAATAAACAAATACATTTTATATGATGAAGAAGGATCATGCGGCCCCGTAGACGGGCGGACATACACACAAAAACACAGACGCATATACACACAAGAGTCAGATGACAAATGAAATTAGATACGACTACTGGCAGCATTCTACAAATACTTAGGGTTACCTTTGAAGTAAAATCATTGGGATTAACATAGAGATCTTGATGCATTGAACCAGCATTTGGTGCCTACAAAGGAAGAATCAACTTGGAATCACATTAAACAAACTCTAAGCATTTGGTTTCTTTTTTAAACTGGCAAGGTGTGTTCTGGAACTACAATCAAGCGACAAGGACCACAAACATGCCAACTAGTGTAATAACAGACCCACAACAAACAGGTTAACATGGCTGCATGAAAGCTGAACAAAATTAAAATCAACCAAACATCAGTTTTCAGGTCACCATACTCATGGTTCCAGAAACTCATCTGCCATTTGACCTGATTTAGGATCAATAATAGAAGATCAGGGGTCAGTTTTAAGGACATTAAGTTGTTACATTGAACAAATTAAGTGACTGGGCAGCCAAGGATCACCTTCAGTTAATCCAACAAGAATTAAAACTACAATTTTTCATTTGGGCCCACTTTATCCCTGTTTGCAGTTGATATCAGCAACATGGACAAAATGAATGTAAAACAGATGTCACCAAACCTTGAAGGTTGCACTGTTCCATTTGTAGGGAGCCAAGGCATCTTAATAATTAGTGATTGCTGCACATTAACAAACTACAATCAACATAACTCAGTAATGGTCAGCAAATTAAAAACTGATTGACAGAGAGAGAGAGAGAGAGAGAGAGGTCATGTGACCAGTACATCTAATGGCCGTTTAAAACTTATGCTGATTATAAATATTTATCCCTTTGACCATCTAGTCATCTAACAACAGATCACTGGGAAATTCCGTCTGAAGCAGAAGTGAAAGTCCAGTTTTGATTAAATTATTAAATTACAAAACAATTCTTTAAGTACTAAGTAAAAACTAAACTTGTGCATATTGTATATATATCACAGCAGAAGAATTGAACTCTTTTCCTACAAATAGAGAAACATCCAACAACATGAGTCACTGATACTTTTAAAGAAACTAATGTCTTACTGAGAAATTGGTAAAATGTCATCAGATGAAAAACTTAGTTCTGAAAAAAAAAAAAAAAAAACCCCTAAAAACAATACACATAGAACAAAGGCATTCAGTTTCGATGTGCAGAAATGGAATGCATTGCCATGTTGGATATTGATTGTAATTATCCTAACTATATGTGAAGGTGCATGGCTCAGTGGTTAGAGCGTCGAGCTTACGATCATGAGATTGCGAGTTCGATTCCCGGACCGGGCTGTGTGTTGTGTTCTTGAGCAAGACACTTTATTTCATGTTGCTCCAGTCCACTCAGCTGTAGAAATGAGTTACGATGTCACTAGCACCATGCTGTAGCGGCCCCTTTGCTTTTCCCTTGGATAACATCGGTGGCATGGAGAGGGGGGGCTGCTATGCAGGGGTGACTGATGGTCTTCCATAAACAACCTTGCCCGGACTTGTGCCTCGGAGGGTAACTTTCTAGGTGCAATCCCATGGTCATTCATGACCAAAGGGGGTCTCAATCCTAACTATGTATGAAATGTGTGGCTGAACAATTTCCAAATAATTCACATGATGTAAGGTCAACAATACTGTAGATAAACATATACATGTTTAATTTCTAGCATGAACACAGGAGATGCCTCTGTGCTGTCAGGGTCACCATACTACACGATATTTGAGCAGCAGCTGCTATAAAGTTGAATTTCTCTCAGGCACTACATAGGTTTCTTTTCAGTCATGATTCATTTGTTTTATGTGTGTCCTACATTACCATGGGTTACACAAATGTATTAACAAAGCACTGCTTTACAGCTGGGTGCTCTTCCTGTTGCCAACCCTTAACTATTTTTAAAATAAAAGATCAACATGTGTTCAAATTCCATGTCTTTGAACACACAAAATCAACAAATGATTTGTTGGTAAGAGAAATGACGACAACATCACTGCTTGTCGCTCAGTGATTCGTGTTGGAGCATGACTGTGAACACACAAACATGCACACTCACACAAGTGTACACACACACACACACACACATAGTAGGCTTCTTTCAGTTCCCTCAACCAAAATCCGTTCATATGGCTTAGTTTCCCCAAGTTCAGTAGGAAACACTTCACAACAGAATTCAACCAAAAGTCACAGGATGGAGGAATGAACTTCTTAAGCACATGGCTCATCCTCTGAGCATTCATAATAATTTTTCACATTGTCTTGGCTCAACAGCCCTCATCGTTTGTTTTTACTGTCCTGTTCTTGTTACGACTTTCACCCTCCACAAAAAATCCCAAATTCTATTTCATTTGCTTTGCGGGAAGGACTGTTCCAAACGAAGTTACGTATTGTGCTTACCTTCGAAACAGAGAGTAGGTGAAACAGGGACAACTGATGAAGGGTTATACTCTTTATGTTGCATGTCTCGTTTCTCTGTTTGCTTTTTTTTTCCTTAATCGAAAAAGAAGTTCGTTTTCTGTTTTCGTTTCTCATTATGTTCAACGTTTCTTTGATGTCCTGTACCCATATATGCATGTATATATACATATATATGTAGGTATGTACATATATGTATGTATATATTATTTATATCAAATATATATATATATATATACTCTTTTACTTGTTTCAGTCATTTGACTGCGGCCATACTGGAGCACCGCCTTTAGTCGAGCAAATCGACCCCGGGACTTATTCTATTGGTCTCTTTTGCTGAACCGCTAAGTGACGGGGGACATAAACACACCAGCATCGGTTGTCAAGCAATGCTAGGGGGACAAACACAGATACACAAACACACACATATATATATATATATATACATATATACGACGGGCTTCTTTCAGTTTCCGTCTACCAAATCCACTCACAAGGCTTTGGTCGGCCTGAGGCTATAGTAGAAGACACTTGCCCAAGATGCCACGCAGTGGGACTGAACCCGGAACCATGTGGTTGGTAAGCAAGCTACTTACCACACAGCCACTCCTGCGCCTATATATATATACATATATATATATATATATATAATGTGTGTCTATGTATATTGTATGGAGCCATGAGTGTCTAAATAGCATCTAATCATTACTAATTTACAGGAGTGGACAGTAAAGGAATGCATGGAGTGGTGGTGGTGGTGGTGGTGATGGGGAGTTGTGGTAATGGTTGGGCTGGTCTCTATGGCAGGGGAGAAAATAACCAGAATTTTAAGAACTGAAAGCAAAAGCTCTACTTACAATACCCATTCTCATGATTAACTGGTCCGTGACTGGGTACCTAAGCCTCATTTTCTTGTAGAGAGGATTTTTTTCATGATATTTTATCAGGTTGAGTAAACTCTCAAATTGTGCGGTACCGATTGTGAAGAGGCGACCCTCTTGTTTAATTCGGCAGTGCTTTATTTTACCTTCACACCTGAAGAATTTAGATGAGGGAAAAAAGAAAAAACAATTTTAATTTACAAAAAGCAACAATCAGATTATTCACATCTCAGTTAATTTCTTTTTATTATTGTTATTATTGTCATAACTCCCCTATTGTTATTATTGTCATATCTCCCCTATTGTTATTACTGTCATATCTCCCCTCTTTTCAGCCACATTTAAATTTTATACATCCATAAAAACCCTAGGGTTCTCCCTGTTTACCCATACACTCATATATACATACATGTACACTTCACAAATATGGTTTTAATAAAGAAATCTTGTACTTTGCTCTTCTCACCTGAAGGATATCACAAATGCATACTGGTCTGTTTCACTTCTTCTCACCAAAAAGGCACCATCACGTGGAATTCTTTTCAATTTATCTTCAGCAGTAGCTCGATCAATATCACCATAAAACCACCTGATGAAAGAATAGATATTTAGGGAAACCCTCAAGATACATACATGGTGAATGGCGTATATGTATGATAAAAAGGAATGGATGATGTACAAGAGTCATTAGGTCCAATTTGCAATCAGAACCTGAGTTTAGATTCAATGACAAGGTTGACTGGGATGAGCAAGGTGTCCGGGGTCTGTGGCCTACCCTGAAGTAACTTCTCTTGAGCCACAAATGGATTTGAATTCAGTGCCACTAGCTGATAAAATGATTGTGTGTAATCCTGCCAGAATTGTTGTTTTTATCCAGTAATTCATAAAATTAATCTTCCTTTGACAAACCAGAAGAGACCAACAAAACAGCAAGTGACTTTGTCAGAATTATGCCCTGGAGCGTTACAGCATGTCAGTACAATCCAGTGAGGAGTTTTCATCACTTCTTGGCCGTTCGTTGATTAACTGCTGATTATTCTAATAATGTGAACTTTATGAATATCATCATCACTGTCATCATTTAACGTCCGTTTTCCATGCTGGCATGGGTTGGACGGTTTGACTGAGGACTGGTGAGCCAGAAGGCTGCACCAGGCTCAAACTGATCTGGCAAAGTTTCTACAGCTGGATGCCCTTCCTAATGTCAACCACTCCGAGAGTGTAGTGGGTGCTTTTACATGCCACAGGCAAGGGGGCCAGTCAGGCAACGATCACGCTCGAAAGGTATTTTTTACGTGCCACCTACACGAGAGCCAGTCTAGTGGCGCTGGCAATGACCATGCTCGAATGTTGTTTTTCACGTGCCGGTAGGGCGACTCTGGCAACGATCACGCTCGAATGGTGCATTTCACGTGCCACCGGCATGGGAGCCAATCTGTGGCCATGGCAACGATCACGCTCAAATCTTGAAAAACCAGCGAAGATCTTGAGTACAACTGATCTTCCTGTAAATCATAAAAAAAAAGACATAAAAAGCTATTAAAAAAGAATAAAGGGAAAGTCGGAAGACTTACTCTTTGCCCTCGTGGCACTGTGGCTGTGGAATGGGTTCTTTTAGAGTGAGCTCAAAGTCAGAGCTGCGGAGTGGATTCTGTCTGTAATAGGTTATTAGTGAGTACAAACTGTCAAACAACAATGTGTCAATCAAGTAATACTTCAGCTGGCCACGATCCTGCTTTGACTTGATACGACAATGATTCACATTGGATTTCCGTCTAGAATGAAACAAACACATGACGGGAGATGAAAAAAAGAAAGAAAGCAAAAAAAATGAGATAATAATAATAATAATAATAAAGAAAATAATAATAATAAAAAAAGATAATAATAATAAAAAAAGAATTTGTTGCAACAAGTTCAAAGTTTTCTATCAATTTACAATTAGCTTAGCAATTAATGATAATTAGCTACAGGAAAGAATAAAGCTGAGAATAATAATTGCAATAAAACAACAGAATTCCAAATGATAGCAAATGTAATTACATACTTTCCTTCAAAATTACTCATAAATGTATGAAAAAGAGACCAAGGGAGCTGCTACATGTTTGTGTGACATGTTAAAAATAGCAGTCAAATCTTTCTTACATCATAAAAAAAATTCCTCTAAATGAGGATGGACACAATGATATACTGGCCTGGAAAAGATGGGATGATAGGTCTGCTTGATCAGGGCTGACCTGGGGCTAAAACAGCAACAACAAACAAATGCATGGTTTCTTAAAAGAATTCCAAAACATAAATTGAAAAGGTAATCAATATTCAAAGGGGAAGATTCTTTGAGAGAAAACATCATCTGAAGGTGGCAGTGGTAGGATCCAAGGATAGATTCCATCATTGGAGAATACCATTACTAAAAGGATTTCATTCCGATAGCAACTGGTTCATACACAAACATCCTGCTTGATACACCTCCCTACACACACACACACACACACAAACTAAAGCTCTGCACTCCCCAAGCAGACCCCTTGCAGTACAGTAGTGCTAATTACAACACATCCAAACGGTGCCTTAGCTTCATCCACCAAATGCTATTTTACCTATTTGTATAAAAACTACAGAGATTACCTTCAAAGGAACAACAGATGTCTTCATGGGCCACAGAGCCTGAAAGGTCACACATTTCCCTAATTGCAGTGGGTCTCTTGCTGAGAGATTTTCTAATGCTGCAGAAACTCTATTTTTTTTTTTTACCATTCTACAACCAAAATGCTTTTGTAAGTGACACTCCTGCAGATAATAAAACTACCATATTTTCTACCCAGTTTGCTTCTAATTCTTCAATACTTCAAACACACATACAACAAAATCCCTGCTTTATTTACATTTGATGGATATTTGTCCTCGTCTTGTTTATTGTTAACACAACGTTTCGGCTGATATACCCTCCAGCCTTCATCAAGTGTCTTGGGGGAAATTTCGAACATGGGTTCTCATTCCTAAGGTATTTTTCGATATTATTATTATTATTATTATTATTATTATTATTAAAGGCATATAGCCCCAGCTCTTTGCACTCTGAACTCCTGTCAGATTTAGCACCACAACCTGGTCCTTTGGTTGCTGTTCTTGGAATTCGCTGTGTTGTGAATGTTCAGGTCAAATCTCTGCTTTCATTCTCTTCCATCAAACAATTTCAACACCCTCAAAAATATGGGGTCATGGCTGCTCCCAGCCTAACCCCTCAACAGAGCATTAAAA
>NC_068997.1:7753146-7758146 GCF_001194135.2 Octopus bimaculoides
TTGTTTTAGCCTCCATGCACCAAACTGCAAAACTTGAAGCTAAACATTAACTGCCTTCTTAAACCAAGAGGAGGAGGGGAGATGCCAATTCCCCCCTACCCACCCACCTGAGTGCTATACAGAATAATTTCATTATTATTTTCTTGAAATAAAAATAAAATGACAAATCAAGGTTTTGTTTTGCTTCAAATTTTTTAATAATTTTTTTTAATGTTTCTGTGGAAGATTCTTCCAAAAGACATCAACTCTACAATACGGATGATGCCAATGTCTACCTCCCCCACTTTTTTTTTTTTTTTTTACCAATGCACCTCTTAGATTCCTTTTTTATTTTACTGGACCCTCATAGCCATTCAATGTTTAAAAAAATCCCATTAGATTTTTATAATTAGACATTAGGAATTGTATTTAAAAGATTGTTTAAATATTGTGTATTGCACCAATTTATTGTAGATAAATTTTAACAACAGAAGCTTGTATGGATCCCACCAAGGGTCATATGAACCCTAGTTGAGAACCCCTGCTCTAATGAGTTCCTTTTCAACCTTTTAATAATGAACAAATAATTCGAATTCTTCCATTAGTACTTCGGAATTCTGCAAAGATTGCTGCTTTGTTTCAGTTCTATGGCAGTGTATGCAGAATAAAATTTTCCCTGGATAGGTCACCAGCATATAGCAACTAACATTTACAGGTACCAACTGTCAATAGTTAGGAGACGTATACCACAGAATCTAGTATGTATTTGCTTAAATTCACAAAGAATTTTCTATTGTCTTTGAATATTAAGGTCCATGAGCTGATAATCTTACCTCAGATGAATTCTGCCATCCATTTCTATTGGCAAATCCTAATAACAATTACAAAATGAACCAAACAATCTCTAGATACAAACTGAATCACAGAAGAAAGTGACACATTCAAAGCAAGAATTATAGAAAATCGGTCTGTCATCTTCATCATAACACATTTTAATGTCAGTCTAAGAACCATTGAGAAGAGTTTCTGCATGTAGTCACTAAACCTTCCAGAAATAACAGTCACATTTCCCTCAAATTATCTTCTCTTGTTTAAGAATAGAAAGAATACAATGGATAATATAAACGTACATAAATCATGTCTGGAACAAAACAAAAACAAAGAATGGTCATGGCTGGAACATCCATTGATCCAAGACTAACTTGGGGTTCTTCATAATTAAACCCACACACCTGTTTTCATGCCCAAATATTACTCTATCTCATTTTCTTGAGTAAAACATGAAGGTCAGGATTGCATTTTCTTTAACCCCTAAAATGATTTAAGAAATCCTTATATGCTATAATGTAGAACATTACCAGTGACCTTACTCTGTCCCTTGTAGTGGTGTCTGATCACAGGTATGTATGTATGCATAAGTAATGACCATCATTTCTATGGGTTTGCATTTTTCTCAGGGTTGGCAAGGGTTGTAAAGATCCCATTTCTTCTTTGCACTCATAACAATCCTTCAATAATCTGAGAAAAAAAACTGGACAATTTTGCTGTTGTGCTGTTGTCATTGTTGGTTTTGTCTTTTGTTGTGGCTGGGATGCTCTTCCTATCACTCAACAACATCAACTGTGGATATGACCACACACACACCTAAATTTGTCTGAGATAATTTTTCCAAACAACAATATTTTTGTTCTAAACACAACAGTTTTATTGAAATCCTCTATCTTTTTCTTGTCTATCCAAACAAATAAACCCACATCCATACATAGTTACATGCAAGTGTATATGTTGGCATATATGAATAAATTATAAGCTAACAACTGAGATTTTAATACAATCTGGGATCCATAATAACAGCAAACTCACTGAAGTCAATCTAATTGTTCATCTTGTTAATTACTGAATTCCAAATGAAGCAGATTGACATTTACATTTTTATATGGGAGAGGAAAAAACCTCAAACTCCTTGTTGTGTAAATCAAAGTATATTTCTTCACTAATGAAGAGATGAATGGTTCAATTCCCTTCAGTGGATTTCATGCCATTTTTATGATCCAAAATTGCTATTTGCAGCTTTCTAGTGTTTATATCATTATGAATATCATTATCATCACCAGCAACATTCTTATATTCATTTATCATGCCAGCATAGGAAGGTTGGATGAAAATGCCATACTGCATATCCTTGCTAATCCTGGTCTTTCGTCATCTCATATATGCAGTCCTACCATCTAACATCACAACTCCTTACAATTGCCTCTGCCCAGGATTCACAGAATTCCCAACATTTGCAACATTTCCACCCTACATTCATCCTCCACCTCATTTGTACATGTTTATATATATATATATATATATATATAAATATATATATATATAGGCACAGCAGTGGCTGTGGTAAGTAGGTTGCTTACCAACCACATGGTTCTGGGTTCAGTCCCACTGCGTGGCACCTTGGGCAAGTGTCTTCTACTATAGCCTCGGGCCGACCAAAGCCTTGTGAGTGGATTTGGTAGACGGAAACTGAAAGAAGCCTGTCGTATATATGTATATGTGTATGTGTGTGTTTGTGTGTCTGTGTTTGTCCCCCCAACATCGCTTGACAACCGATGCTGGTGTGTTTACGTCCCCGTAACTTAGCGGTTCGGCAAAAGAGACCGATAGAATAAATACTAGGCTTACAAAGAATAAGTCCTGGGGTCGATTTGCTCGACTAAAAGGCGGTGCTCCAGCATGGCCGCAGTCAAATGACTGAAACAAGTAAAAGAGAAAAAAGAGTATATATACACACACACACACAGAGTCACATTATACAGCCAACAGGGGAGCTTGTGTGACTCATTTCTCTACAGTTTAATTAAATAATTCCCATGTTTCTCTCTCATGCGACACCACACTTCCGATGCATGCGCCATACTTTGTGCCTTTTGCAGGGAAACAGATCACTATTAAAGATTTTAATAAAATCTAAGGGAAATTGGATGATGAAGTTAAACATTTTTTTTTTAAAAAGAACAAAAAAAGCGAAAAGCTGGATTAGCAATTAACTAACGAACAAAAACTCTCTTCCCTTGCATCCCCACCCCCTGCAAATTCTTTCTCCTAATAGTCTAGAATTGAAATTTGAAGCCAATTTATAAACAAAGAAGCACTGTGAAGGTGAAAGTATGTTTCGGGTTGGGTTTCTATGGGAATTTTGCTTTTCAGGGTTTGCTGGTGCCACAGATGCAGCCAGATGGGGACATTAACAACAGCCAGTAAAATGGGTTTACTTACCAGGGTTTTAGAGAAAATAAAAAAATCTTTAAGAATAAAAAAAAAAAACAACAACAACAGTTTAGCCAATTATTTTACAGAAATTTCAAATTGACAATTAAAAAATCAATAACAAAAACAGGAAAATAATGTTCTCAGACTTTTTGGAATTGCAGTTTCAAACTAAAATCTTTTAAGTGAATCTTAAACATGAAAAGTGAAAATTGGAGAAGCAATGTGAAATTTTAATCCTAAAAATAAGAATGTTTTCTTTCCATTTCTTGGAGTATTGAAGGTTTCCAATAAACTAAACAACAGTAATTTAGTGTTTAGAGTTAAAATATTTGATATTCTTTACATAACTTCATTTCCATCTACAATAATACTTTCTAATTTTTGCACAAGGCAAGCATTTTTGAGGGGAGGGGGAGTAAGTCAATGGCACTGGCACAGTACATGACTGGTACTTTATCTTAACTCCAAAAGGATGAAAGGTAAAGTCGACTATGGCATTAATGGAACTCAGAAAGTAAAAAGCCAGAAGCATTTTGCCTGAGGCGCTAACAACTCTGCCAACTTGCATCCCCCCCCCACCTCTTACATTTTACCTTCACAATAACAGAAAGAATTAATGTACAAAGTTGACAGTACAAATGCTCACAGACAAAAGATCCATCCTAAGAATCTGATTGATGTAATGACTCATCAATCATAGATAAACACACAAATGACTAAATGCAAAGAGAAATTTCACAGAAATTGGCCACAGTGAATTACTGGTTATTTCATTCACCCTCAAAGGTGAATTGAAATCAGATTGTAGAAATATAACACTTAATGCAATACTTATTGTGATAAAGTACAAAGACGAAACATTCTAAAAGAATTAATACAAAGAATAAGGTGAAACAGATCTTGGAATCTAATTGTAATCTAATTAGCAGTGTGTCCCTGATAAAGATGCTTTCAGTGCATTTGTATTTCATGGGAACATAAACAGACCCTTTAGGGAGCTGAGTAGATAGAAGTTTATACATGGACAGTTAAACACATAAGTTTAACTCTGTCCATGTACAAACTGTAGACGGTCTTGACACACATGAATATCTTGGCAAGTTTGTTGTTGATGCTTTAAATTACACAGAAATCTATTCTGACATCTGTTCTTGCTATTCTACTGCTTTTCTACATGTTAAAAGTTGACAGAAATCTGTACAGTGAGAACTTCAATCAAACACTTAAGAGTAATGAGTCTCGACCCTTTTTGGCTCAGTAACTGCTTTCAATAAACAGTATTTTATAAATGCCCTTTCCACGGATTATTTTAATAAAACAAAAGCTAATTTTATATTTTAGTTTAACATCAGTCCTGTATCTGCTCACTGATAACACAATTTCCTGTTTATATTGTAATCCTAAAGATGTTTTTAAATTTAAGTAGTGTACCTGATTTAAATAACGCATTTTCTGGCACACAAATTGAATTTTTCAGATCTGAATTGACAGCCAAAAAAAGGTAGGTCAACTTACACCCAAAGACAACTTCGGAGAACCAAAAATTCCATGCGAAATGCAACAGGATTTCAAAAGATAATGACAATGATTACGCTACATGTTTACACTAAATACATTGACTTGTGTGTTGGAAAATACAGTACTTCCTTTCTGACAAAAAAATCACAACCCCTCTAAACACACAGTACCCCACATAGCCCCTTCACCTTGACATTTGCTGTTCCTTTGGGATCTCACAGTACCCCTCCAATGCT
>NC_068997.1:7760085-7765709 GCF_001194135.2 Octopus bimaculoides
ATATATACATATATATATATATACATATATACATATATATATATATACATATATACATATATATACATATATATATATATATATATATATACATATACATATATATATATAATACCTATCACACGTTCCCCTCCCAGACTTTCATGCAGCTCATTCCAGTGTTTGGTTATTATTGGCACCCACATTAAGCACTTCTAAGATATTCCCTTGATTTTTTGATTGCTTCATTCATTCATTCATAGATCTAGCATGCATTATCACTAATATGTACTTTCGTAAATTAATTATTTAAATTGTCTCTTCAATATGTAATCTCTCTCTCTCAGCCTTAGTTTTTCTCCTAAATTCTTCATGAAATTTCCAAATTGAAATCTCTCCAAAGTCTTAGTTTTCTTTTTCCTCCTGTGTTTCCATGCTAGCTAAATATTTTTTCGTACTACCTCTTAAATAATCCTTGCTGGATCAGATGATGATGATCACAGAGATTGCTGGATCAGGTGATGAAGGTCACGGAGAGGGTCATAGCCCAACTAATTAAGGAGAGAGTTAGCCTAGATGAGATGCAGTTTGGTTTTGTGCCAGGTAAAAAGCACTACTGATACTATATTTCTGGTAAGGCAACTGCAGGAGAAATACCTAGTCAAAGATAAACCTCTGTGCTTGGCTTTTGTTGACATGGAGAAAGCTTTGAGAGGGTCTCCTGATCCCTGATCTGGTGGGCAATGCGGAAACTAGGGATAGATGAGTGGTTAGTAAGAGCTGTACAGGGATGCTGTCAGTAAGGTGAGGGTCGGCAATGAGTATAGTGAAGAATTCCGGGTAGAAGTAAGGGTTCACCAAAGATCAGTCCTCAGCCCCCTCCTATTCATCATAGTCCTCCAGGCAATAACAGAAGAATTCAAGACAGGCTGTCTCTGGGAGCTCCTCTATGCTGATGTCCTTGCTCTCATAGCTGAATCACTCCCAGAACTAGAGATGAAGTTTCAAGTAAGGAAGCAAGGGTTAGAATCAAAGAACCTTAGAGTCAATGACTCTGGAGAGAGAGAGATACAAGTGACTCCTGATGAATTATAACAATGATGAAACACATCAGTGCAACCCTTACTCTAATTTCATGAAATCCTGGCATTTTAACCACTGTTGACCATAATTTCATGGTAAAACTAAATTATACCTTTATCAAAGACATGGAAATGGCTCTCCATATATTTCTTCACCCTGTACACTTTGCAAAGTATAATGGAAACTACGACATGTTATTTTCTCAAGATGACATCAGCATAATAAGAGAACAGGTTGTATCTGAGAATTGAACCTGGTTTGAACAATTGATTCATCAGAAAATCATCTCTCTCTCTCTCTCACACACACACACACAAATAAACAAAGCAACAGGCT
Source organism: Octopus bimaculoides (assembly GCF_001194135.2). Classification (NCBI taxonomy): domain Eukaryota; kingdom Metazoa; phylum Mollusca; class Cephalopoda; order Octopoda; family Octopodidae; genus Octopus; species Octopus bimaculoides. The sequence goes on from NC_068997.1 coordinate 7,761,484, forward strand.
TACGTAAAAGAAATTCACTTGCTTATATCTTGAGGGCACCAAAATGGTGAATGTTACTTCGGAACCAAAATGGGTTCAGACTGCAACCCACTGGTCAAATAAGTTCTACTCTAGCCTCAGGTTCATAACTTGAAAGGGGAATTTGATGAATATCAACTGTGAGGGGACCTGTCATAGGGGTGTGTGTGTGTGTGTGTGTGTGTGTGTGTGCGTGCGCACGCGCACGCGCACGCGCGAACAATGTATCTTATTTCAAAGGTATGTTGACATAAATGTAAATGTAGATGAGGATACTAATGGACAGTGCTTTCAAATAAAAATACCTTGTGGTATTTGTTCAAGCTCAGTTGCTCAAATACCAGATGCTCCCTTATCCCTCTTGCCTTTTAAACATACTGTAACCTAGAGAGTCACCAGTTGGTAACCAATGACTTTGTCGTTCACAAGAATATGGTGATATAAAAGAGGAAGCTAAAAAGAAGCATATTGCATAGTTATGAGAGGAGTAAATGAGTCTGAAGACAAATGGCTGATGGTAGAAGGAATCGTAGCAGGAGATTGGTCAGTAGAAATGGATGGCAATCAATGATTGGAATGAGAAAGTCATTTCACAGAGATTTTACATCAGGTTATATTGGCAGGAGCAAGATTTGGGAAAGAGAGGAGAAAAGATGAAGAGTGGGGTTAGGGTTGGGACTAAAACGGTCCGGAAGGAGTAAAAAGGAAGATAAATGAAAGTGCAACTGAGTGATTACTCTTTAAAAAAGAATTGGTAGAGATTCTTAAGAACAATATTTTTCAAAAAATCAATAGGATAAAGAAATAAAAATTTACAGGAAGAAATAATAATGATTTGTTAGATCTACATAAAGATGGGAATTTCTTGGAGTGGGGAGAAAAGTCTGTTGTACAGATCTTAGTTCTTCAATGGTGTTTTACCAATTCCAAGAAGTATAATACAAACCAAGGGACATAACTCAATATGATAAAGCATTTAGTGAGGTGCTTGAGTAAGTCTTCCAATCCACCCCACACCTCCATCCGAGTGAAGAAATAATTCCCAACATTGATACAGATTTATAGGTGAGGGTGGGGGGAGGATATGGTCAGACGAATCAATTCCAATATATAATTGGTATTTACTTCACAAAATATTTAGTTCCATCTAATTGGTATTTACTTCACAAAATATTTAGTTCCATCACTATGTTTTTACTGAAAGATTTAAATTCAGAAATTTAAATCTTTCAGTAAAAACATACCATTTCTAACAGACCACCAAAAATTAAGCAGAGATTATTAATAAAAAATTTAAATACACATTGAAAAACAACTCAAAAACAAACAGAAATATAAGATAATGTTATGAAATAGGATAACACCATTCGACATTAAAACTACTTCAATATTCACTTCTACAAAGCATTTCTTTTAGGTTTTTGTCTGTCATTGTCTGGTATCTCACTCCTGGAAGTCATTGGCAGCACCATCCTTGCTTGTTATGTCAACTCTTACTTATTTCAAGTAAAGTTATTTTACTCCAAGACATTGTACAAACCAATATGGCACCAGACTTTTTATTTATGTGAAATGCTCTTTGAGTGGCACGAAAACATTGTTAATTGGATGGTGTGAATGTGAGACCAAATGAAGACATAGAAGCAGGCACTCGTCTGATTTGCCAAACATCGGAGGCCAATGCCAAAGCAAATTTCTTAATCACACAGCCATTCCTGGAAGCTTCTTTAATAAATGAAGACCAGCTGCATTTACTACTCCAGAGAAATATAACAGAAAGCAATGTGCAGAGAGAGCGAGAGAGAGAGAGAGAGAGAGATAGAAAGAGAGAGAAAGAGAGAGAGAAAGAGAAAGAGAAAGAGAGAGAGAAAGAGAGTTTTTGCGTGTGTGTGTGTTATGTATACTGTCCCTGTGTATATAGTAATCAACAAGATCCAAACTAATGGCAATTGTCAAACTAATTGAAAGGTAATGTAGAAAGGTAATATTATAAAAGTCGCCTCCAAAGCAGAGATTAACAGATTAATATTCCAAAAATATTGCAATTTTTTCTCAAGCACAACTCGATAATACAACAGTGAAATACTTACAAAAATGAAAGGGAAAAATCTCCGATAAAAGTTTCACTTTCCCGAACAAGAAATGTGCCATCACCTAAAGACTTGTATTGATGTAGTAACCATTCAGCACGGTGCCGCCCACCTTCCAGTTTCCCATGGAACCATTTTTCACCAAAGTGAAGCTCATCACTAGAACAGTTCTGTTGATGTGAAAAAAAGCAGAAAAAAAATGGTCACAAAAATTACAGGAAAACGTTTTTATTTTGTCATTATATCTTGTATTTTTATTTTCTATTTTATTATTATTTTCATTATTTGGGATTTTCATCAAATGTTTCTTTTCTTATATCACAAAACGCAGTCACCTCATGGAATACGTGCAAAGAAATGCTCCAAATCAACAAAGAATTGGCAAGAATTTCCTAAAAACATTCACCTAATCTGCATGAAATAGAATAAGGAAGTGCTTAACAGCCAAAGGAATCTATGGAAGTGGAAGATATGGAACAAAATGGTAGACTGATCTCCCAGGGAGATGACAATGGACCATATTGATTGAGACTATGTGGTGCTGAGGAATACTCAGTCACCCATGCAAATTTAATTAACTGTGCTTTAGGTGGAAATCATGACAGAGAATGAGATTATATGACATTCATCCAGATCTTTCTGCCATTTATACCAGCAAAGTCATCATCTTTTGCTCATCCCCCTTCTATGATACCCTCTTGCCTTTGTATCATCCCCTAGTTACTTTACCCCTATCTATCAAGGTAGGCAGGTAGATGGATGGAAAGATGGATACACACACACACACACACATACACAATGCTTTTGTTATGTCTTCTCACAATCATATGTAATATCATCATCATCGTTTAACGTCCGCTTTCCATGCTAGCATGGGTTGGACGATTTGGTTGAGGACTGGTGGACCAGGTGGCTACACCAGGCTCCAATCTGATTTGGCAGAGTTTCTACAGCTGGATGCCCTTCCTAACGCCAACCACTGTTGATAATCTACTGTAACCTACAAATGTGAGATTTTGTGCCAATATGAGAAATTTAACACTGTCTTTATTACTGCCTTACATTGTCGAAAATTGTATTTCAAAATCTCTAAATTTGATTAGTATTCCAATAAAGAGAGTTGAATGATACGTTTGGCAGATATAATTAAACCATCTCACCTCAGCACATAAACTGTTCTCTTCATCCTCTTGGTCTTCATCTTGTTCTGCTGCTGATGGATCTTCAGCGTAGAGCAATTTGGTTGTGGTTAATACAAATATATGTGGATGCCAAACCTGAAAAAAATTTAGAAGCTTGGTCACTAGATGGAACATTTTATTCAACATAGAATGGTCAATCATAAATTTCTAATAAATATGAAATACATTCTGCAGTTTTTTTTTACTGGCTTCAAACATTGACATAAAGAGTGTATAATCTGGTACTCATTTTATTGATCTTGTTTTAACACACACACACACACACACACACACACACACACACACACACACACACACACACACACACACACACACACACACACACACACACACACACACACACACAATTATAGACTAATATACAGCGTGCATAATAAAGATACTTACATGATCTATGGAATCTTCAAGATACATGATACCATTCTTTACAGAATTACTCAGATCAGCGTCAATGTTATCTACAAGTGAAACACAAAAAAATGGAAGTAATATTATCAGTAAATTGACACACACACATGCAATGGGCTTCTTTCAGTTTCCATGTATCAAATCCAGTCACAAGGCTGTGGTTAGCCTGGGGCAACAGTATGCACAAAGTGACATGCAGTGGGACTGAACCTGGAATGAAGTGGTTGGCAAGCAAGCTCGTTAACTGTATGGCCACACTTACACCTGTGTATTATTTTTTATATCAGAAATGGTAAACAATAGAATCTTTGGTTAATTACAGATTTCCAATGTGGCGCTCACTGGGTGATGATATTTCTGATACAGTGACAAGGAAGTGTCTATAACTTGATGCAAAGCAAATGTGTTGAGGAATATCATTTGTAAAGCAACATTTTTTCCCAACTGTCCTTGTCTTTGCTTCCATCCTCATTGATATACATCAGCAAACGATACAAGCTAGAGGGGG
>NC_068997.1:7765735-7766016 GCF_001194135.2 Octopus bimaculoides
GGGGGGGGGGGAGGATTGTACTGCATGCTATTTCATTTCACTAACTTCTCATATCAATGGTATTGTAAGGGTTGGGTTTACTAACTGATGTCAGCTCTCTCAACTCATGAGTTGTCACCAAGTGGCTAGCCGAGTTGTCACCAAGTGGCTAGCCGAGTTGTCACCAAGTGGCTAGCCGAGTTGTCACCAAGTGACTAACCGAGTTGTCACCAAGTGACTAACCGAGTTGTCACCAAGTGACTAACCGAGTTGTCACCAAGTGACTAACCGAGTTGTCACCA
>NC_068997.1:7766449-7775058 GCF_001194135.2 Octopus bimaculoides
GAGTCGTCACCAAGTGACTAACCGAGTCGTCACCAAGTGACTAACCGAGTCGTCACCAAGTGACTAACCGAGTCGTCACCAAGTGACTAACCGAGTCGTCACCAAGTGACTAACCGAGTCGTCACCAAATGACTAACTGATTTTTGCTTGGGGGTTCTTGTTTTTAAAACTATCCAGAAGGATAGATATATTGTTGAGAACAATAGGTTTCGTTGGTGGTCTTGTTATCTGAATTCTAGCTTTTGGTGGCTTATAAGAGGTTAGAAAGGTCGTAGAGTAGTGAAGTCATTATTTCGACCAAGCTATGGCAATCTGGCAAATGTAAAACTGCTGTCACAGAAAAACTATTGTTCCACCGTGAGATCCAATATTATTAATTATTAATTATCAAGGCAGATTGCAATTCACAACTCTCTGCTTTTGATTTTTGTCCATGAAGGCATTCACTCACTGGCAACAAAATCTGTTGAGTTAGAATACTACCAGCACCAGTAATGTGCTGAGGCTTGCAATTTCTAGTTGGAATAATGATTTTTCAGGTTGTTATTCCCAGCAGCAATGGACATTTAAAAGAGTCATTTTATTGACAAAAAAAATTTACAATTAAAATACTACTTTATAGGGACCATATAACGTGTAATGGTTCTCAACCATTATTTGCCTAGGGGTCCCTTTGATTTGTATTTGACTCTCCTGAACCTCCACACCCATTTTATGTATAAAAATAATCATCATCATCGTTTAACATCTGTTTTCCATGCTAGCATGGGTTGGACGATTTGACTGAGGACTGGCAAACCAGAAGGCTGCACCAGGCTCCAATCTGATTTCTGATCTGGCAGAGTTTCTACAGTCAGATGCCCTTCCTAACGCCAACCACTCCGAGAGTGTAGTGGGTGCTTTTACACGCCACCGGCACGAGGGCCATTCACACGGTACTGGCAACGGCCACACTCAAAATAGTGTTTTTTACGTGCCACCTGCATGGGAGCCAATCCAGCGGCACTGGCAATGACCTTGCTCAAATGATTTTCTAAACGTGCCACCAGCACAAGTGCTAGAAGGCGACGCTGGTAACGATTACGCTATAATGGTGCTATTTACGGGCCACTAGCATGGAAGCCAGACAGATGTATTAAAAATATTAAGATATTTTGTGTATTATAAATTTTAACAACAAAATCTTACATGGATGTTAGTTGAGAACCACAAGCGTAGTCTATAAAAAGCTACTGAGAAACAACATTTAAAATAACGGCTAAATACACTTTACAATCAGAAAGAATTTCTTTAAAAGGAATATGAAAAATTTCAACTTACTATCATCTGCATTAACTACACATTCTTCTGCACCTTTTTGCAATTTTTTGTTCTAAAAATATAAAAAAAAGAAAAAAATTGGAAAATAGAGTTTGGCAGAAGGTTAGAAGAAAGAACACATGCTACATGAAAATAAAAGTACACAATATAGCCAAGTCATCATCATCATCATCATCATCATTTAACGTCCGTTTTCCATGCTGAGATGGGTTGGACAGTAGAGATTAATTCCACGAATATTGATGATGATGATGACGATTTTCTAAGTTGGCTGCAAATACTTATTAAGTCCTTTCATTAGAACAAAATCCTTAATAACGACCAAGTTTATTTAAACATACACTGTATGGTGTCATCTATAATTATCATCAGAGGTTTACTGTACAGCTCAACACATATTTTCTTTATCTCCCCCACCCACCGACTCAGATATATTTTTAAAACTGTAAATGCAAACGTCTAAAAGGAAATTGTTGTCACAAAGAAAGAAACGAATAATTTTGACAAACCTTCAGAAGGATCTTTTTACGTAGTTGATTAGGGGAGGGTAATTGCGTTTCATCTTTGTCAATAAAATCAACAAGTAAGTCATCTAGAAAAAAAAACGAAAAAAAAAAAACCAAAAACAGAGAGTAAAATATCAAATAGTGTCTAAAGATATTAAAACTGGAGAGAAATAAGCAAAAATCCATGGTGGCAAGTAAAAATAGACGAAGATGCTTAGAAAGCTTTAAATAACCCACCCCGGAACATGTCTTTGAAAGCCATTGCCATCTTCCGTTGTTGTGGGAGTGTACAGTGATTCTCTATTGATAAAATCAGGGGGTAACTGAAATGGAAGAAAAAAACATTTTTTAAATAATAATACTGTTAATAAAATAATACATAAACAGAAATAACTTTACTGACAATGTATACATATATAATATATGCATGTATATATATATATATATATATATACACACACACACATACATACATACCTATACATGTGTATGTATGTATATACATCATATACATATATATATATCAACTTTAAATAGAGCTCAAAATTGATCTGTTGAAAATACTTTATTGCAACAACAATAACAATAATAACAATAATAACAAATAAATAGACCTATGTACATTTCGATAGAACATCCAGAATGATTAATACATATCATAAAATATTATAAAATATTATAAAATGATATATATTCAAAGACTCAACAATCTTAGCAGAAAACTCACAGTTAACAGATACTATATTTTTTACCAAATTTTTGGGTTAAAAAAATATATATTTAATATATATATATATATATATATATATATATACATTCCAACTAGTGACTGCAGAGAAGCTATTTTTGTAGCATGAAATCCCTTTTGCAACTAGCCTAAGGGCTAGTCCTCATGGCCATGTTCTTTGCAGATGTTTCAAATCGGAAATCCAATTGAGATAAAACACATTCTGCTATTTTGGCCAGAATTGCAACAAGGAACTTATATTGGAACAACCAGAAGATTTCATCCCTTCACCTGGCAACAAAAGATGTCTTTTTCTCCCTCAACAATAAACAGCAACAAAGCTGACAGCCATCACCATATTTATTTCATAAACCAGAAACACACGACAAACATTGAGTCAACAAGGGAATCTGTATGTGGTTGCTCAACCTGCTAGAAAAAACAGCCGAGTTTCCTTCAAATCACACCCAGTCTTAAATGAACGATATCTGGAAAATGATGCTGGATGGTCACAGTAGAAATACCTTTGATGAGGTCAGACTCAAGACTAAACAACACATTGCCAACAACAAGAAGAACAGTAACAACTTGAAGACAGATTAGTAAATGGTAGAAGTGAAGTTACTTACTCTGTTGTCACCCAGGCATGCTCAGCAATAGTTTTGAGGACATCAAGGAATTTTATTTTACTGGTTAATGTAAGGCCATGTGTTATGTGTGGGTAACCTTCAGGGCCATCCCAACAATCCACTGGAAGATGAAGAAAAACGAATATCAGCTTCAACATTCAATACATACAGTATGGAACAAGACCAACATACAAATAAGCGAGCAGGGCTAGCATCAGTAGGGAACTGAGCTAAGGTGCGTTAGGGAGCTGGGTGAAATGATGGTAGGAGATTAGTTGTGAGAGAAGTTGAATAATGTTTGTAATAAATGCTGTTTGTATTTAATGAGATCAGTCATGTCAGACTCTTTCAGTCCATCCTAAAAAGGAACTTCTACATGGTTAATTAACTTGCTAGAAATAGCAGCCAAATCTCACTGAAACCACACTATCAGCTTTAAAACAGGGAGTTCAATGCGTTAAGTGGTGCTCAATACACTGAAGCTACAAGAAAAAAACATGGAATTAGTTATGGCCAGAACAGCTGTGGTCAAAGGGTTTTTTTCTTGATCAGAATGGATTTGGGGATAAACAACAACAAGGTATAAGAGGATTAATACAGAATAACATTACTTACATTCAATACACCGACAACCCATTCTCAAGCACCGGGCATAGGCTTCCACAGATGAATCACTCCTTAATTGACAACCGGTTAAATAACTGTAACAACAACAACAACATCATTAGCATCAACAACAGTTAAATCCATCATCATCATCATTTAACATCTGTTTTCTATGCTGCAATGGGTTGGAATTGGTAAGGGTAAGAAAAGAACCAAGTTCCAATTGTCTGCTTCGGTTTCAACGGCTAGATGCCCTTCCTAACATTAACCACTTTACAGGGTGGAGCTGGGGGGGCTTTTTACATGGCACCAGCACAGAAGCCTTTTATGTGGCGCCAGAGTGGGAGCTCTATGCACGACACCAGCAGAGGTGCTTTTAACAAACACATTCGTATACAAGTAGAGAAGTGCATATATCAATGCACAGAAAGGCAGTCGTCAAAGAGAAGCATCAAAGTGTACTTACGTGTTATGAGAAGAAGCAATCCAATAGTGAGACAAAGGGTGGTTCATGTCTTGCGTCACTTTGTCATATTTTGTGTCCCAAACTTGATTTGGTTTAGAAAATAAATAATCTTCAAACTGTAAAGAAAACAAGTACAATAAAATAAATTAAATGCGAGTGTGGCAAGTGTGTGTAACCCATGCTAGCATGGAAAGCGGATGTTAAACGATGATGATGATGATATGATATATATATATATATATATATACAGTAATACCTCACTTTACGAGTTTTTAAGAGTTTTATTTTCTGTTTACGAGTTTTCACTTTACAAACATTCTCTAGGAATGGTAGTCTGAAGGAGCAAGGTCGGAAGAATAAGGTGGGTGAGGAATTTTTTCTCAAAGAAGCTCTTTGATCTTCTGTGCTGTGATCTTTGCAGTGTGGGGTCACGCATTGTCCTGATGAAACATCTTTCCTTTTCAATTCACTAAAGCGGGTCTTTTCTTCTTCAAAGCTTGGTTCAAATGATCTAATTGCTGACAATTAAGCATTGACTGTTGCATTAAGTGGTAACAATTTCAAAGTGAATTACTGCTTTGCAATCCCACCAGATAGACAGAAGAACATTTTTCTCATGAAGTTCCCTTCTTGGTTGTGGTTGAGCTTTTTCCCTTTTTCCAAGTCACTGTTTACGCTGTTTAACATTTCGATAGAAGATCCATTTTTCATTACCACTCACAAGACTATCCAAAAAGGGTGAAATGAGTTTGCGAGAATGGAGAGAAGAGCAGATGTCAACTTGGGATTTGCAGTTGCTTTCAGACAATTCATGAGGCACCCATTTTCCAAGTTTAGGAACCTTTCCAAGTTGTTGAAGATGACAATGAACAGTTGTATGGTTTGAACTAAGCTTTATTGCCAATTCTTCAACTGATAATGCAGGATTTTCATCAAGTAATGCCTCAAGGAGCTTATCACCAAATTCAACTGGACGTCCTGTTCGATCTTTATCTTCAAAGCTGAAATCTCCACTTCTGAAATTTGCAAACCATCTTCTGCAAGTTCTTTCATTCAAGCATTCTTTCCCATAAAAGGAGTGTATGTTTTGAGTCGCTTCGGCTGCAGAGTTTCCTTTTTTGTACTCATAAAGCATTATGTACCTCAAATATTATTTGGATACTTCCATGTTAGAAAGGGTTTTAATCAAAGAAATTTTAATTCTATCATTCTGTAAAATAATATTTAATTAGTTTATATGTACACAAATGCATAAAAATAATTTTTAATTCCATTAGACATTCTAAAATACTATTAAATTTCATTCAATTTTAAAAAAGGTAAAATTGGACAGAACTTATGGGACGACCTGATATATATATATATATATAAGGTTTCAATATGTGGACATGAAGTTTATTTTACAATTATGTGGTTCCATGTTTGATCCCCACTGTATGGTTGGCACCTTGAGATCTCATTGTGTGTGTGCATCAATGTTGTTTATGTTTTGTTTCTTTATGCCTGGCTATGTCACCACAGTGTTGTGCATTTCTACATGCAAACTCCACAACTAACCTCTTGTTCAGTAAAATAAGGCTCAGCAGCTGCTCTCACTGCATCGTCCAGGTGAGTTTTCATGATGTCTTTCACAACATTGATATCATTGGCACTTGAATCCTGAAAATAAGTTTAAAAAATAAAGTTTTTTTAAAAAGTTGAAACGAAAATAAAATCAATCAAAAGTTAATATGTATTTTTACACTAAACTTAGTCTGGAGGAAAGGTCAGTATTGAACACTCTTTGTGGGGGCCTGCAACAATGCCAGAAGGAACAAAGTTGTCTTCAACCCAACAACCTGGCTAGAATGCTTTGCTAAAGTTACCCAAAGACCAGGAACTTCTGTTTGCTAATCAAGAGATTAAATCAACCATCCAAGAAGGCCATGGAGGGATCTGAATTTAGAAAGCAAAGGACCTCAAGGTATCCTACTCGCCATTCCAATTCCAATAGTCCTGACTAGTAGATTATTTATTAACCCCAGAAGGAAAACAATAAAAATTCCTTGAATGGGATTTGAATTCAGAATGTAACAACCTGGATTGAACAACACAAGGTATTTTGTCTGATGTTCCAACAATTCTACCAATTTAGCATCAATTAGTTAACAAAAATAAACCTAGAAGTCACCATATTTCATTTTGGTAAGTAGATGGAAACTGAAAGAAGCCTGTCGTGTGTGTGTGTGTGTATGTGTATGTATATATATATATATATATATATATATATATATATATATATGGGTACAGGATGTCACCAACTGTGTAAACAACATGAAGTACGAAAACAAACGAGTTAAATACGCAAACGAGAGAAAAAATGGAGAACAGGATAAGTAACACAAAGAATGACCCTTCATCAGTTGTCAGCTGTCTATCTACTCCTCATCTCGAGCATTCAATGACAATATGAGTCTTCGAAGACAGTTACTCCCATAAATTCCAAAATAGAATTTGGGATATATGGAGGATCAAATTTGGGAACAAAACCAGGATAGTGGGGACATACAAGGAAACCGAACGAAAACAAACATGGAGGGTCGTTAAACGAGAATAAGAGGAAAATAGTGAATGCTGGGAGAAATATTTTCTTTGAAAAGAGGCAAGATAGAAGTGAGGGATAGAAGACGTCCAGTTCTTAGAACGTCATGGCTTAGAAGTATTTTGACCTCTATTTTTAGCAAAGCTGGTGCTCATGTAGTACCCAAGTATATATAAATATATTATATAAATATTAATTTGCCTATACGGCTGTATGCTCGCAGCCATTAATGTCATTATTTTTAGAAATAATATCGTTCTTTTACATCTATGAATCATTTCACATGGTTCGTTTGTTTCAGTGGTGTTCAACCACTCAAACGAATTTACAGGCATGATGGTAGCGAATTCTAGTAGCTGTCCCTGGCCGATTTGACTGAGGAGAATCGGGCACCTTAGGCACTAACTTCAAAATCATGATATCAAATGAACTGACATTCCTTCTACATCCTTGGTGGAGGTAAGATGCTATTCTTGTTCATTAAAATTTGTTTTCAATCATGCCAGCTTTAATTTAGTGATTCTTCTGGGGCTTAGAAGTATTTTTAGCGAAGCAGGTGCTTAGAAGTATTTTTAGCGAAGCAGGTGCTCATGTTGTACCCTAGTATACATAAATATATACTAGGCTATATGCACACGGCCACAAATGTTATTGTTTTTAGAAATAATACCATTCTTTTATTTGTGTGTGTGTGTGTGTGTGTGTGTGTGTGTGTGTGTGTGTGTGTGTGTGTGTTTGACAGCCGATGTTGGTGTGTTTAAGTCCCCATAACATAGCAGTTCGGCAAAAGAGATTGATAGAATAAGTGCTAGGCTTACAAAGAGTAAGTCCAGGGGTCGATTTGTTCGACTAAAGGCAGTGCTCCAGCATGGCCGCAGTCAAATGACAGAAGCAAGTAGAAGAATGAAAGAATAGAAGAATGGCATCAGACGCACACAGAATTAATCCATTTAAAACTGACAACTCTCTTTGTTTTTTATTCATAGAAACCTTTGTAGAAATACTTACTCTTTGTTCTTGTAGCAAAAATAGTTGAAAATTTTCAGGTGACATGGTCCTGAAATAAGAACAGAGAAGCCAAAAGTAAGTAAATGTGAGACATTGTGTGTATGTGTGAGCATCATTGCGTGCGTGTGTGTGTGTGTATATGTATATGTATATGTGTATATATATATATATAGATATATATATGTATATATATATGTATATGTATATATATATATATATGTATATACATAAAATCATTGTTTAATGTCTATTTTCCATGCTGGCATGGGTTGAACGGTTTGACTGGGGAATGGCAAGCCAGTAGGCTGTACCAGGCTCCAATCTGATCTGGCATGGTTTCAACAGCTAGATGCCTTTCCTAACCACTTTCAGAGTGTAGTGGGTGCTTTTTATGTTCCACTGGCACGAGAGCCAGTCAGGTGGCACTGGTATCGACCATGTTTTGATGCTGCTTTTTACATGCCACCAGCACAGGAGCCAGTCAGGCGGCACTGACATCAGCCACAACTACAATTTCCTTTTTCATTTCAATCTTGATCTGCTTTTGATTTATATATATGTGTCTGATGTGCAGAAGTGACTGAGTGGTAAGTAGCTGGCTTACCAACCACATGGTTCTGGGTTCAGTCCCACTGTGTGGCACCTTGGGCAAGTGTCTTCTACTATACCCTCAGGCCGACCAAAGCCTTGTGAGTGGATTTGGTAGACGGAAACTGACAGAAGCCCATGTGTGTATATATGTTTGTGTGTCTGTGTTTGTCCCCCC
>NC_068997.1:7775699-7786614 GCF_001194135.2 Octopus bimaculoides
ATATATATATATATATATATATATATATATATAAGTATGTATATATACATATATCTATGTACATGCATATATATGTGTATGTGAGTCTGTTTCTCTCAACACACACATATATATATATATACAGAGAGAGAGAGAGAGAGAGAGAAAGGCAAGACAAAGAATAAATGTATATAAATACAGGCATAATTATATAAATACGCACACACACACATATATATATATATATATATATATATATATATATATATATATATATATATATACATATACATCTGTACATGTGTACCTATGCCTAATCTATCCAATGTGTTCAGTGGCTGTCTATAATGCTATATTATTCTTTGTCTTTTTTCGTAATTGCACATATATATACACACACGCGCACACACACATTTGTTTAATTCTCAGCTCATGAAAATAAATAAATAGGGCATAACTTTTGCGCACCCTCCTCTACCTGTCTCATTGTATGAGCATATGTCAGTGCGTGCGTGGATGTGTGTGTGTGTTTGTGTATACGTATGTGAGCGCTTGTCTCTCCTTGACTTGACATCACATGATTGCTGTAAATGAATGTCACTCATTTTGAACTTTGTGTGAAAACATTGTTTGGCCATGATGGAGGATGGGGGAATTCAAATAATGCCTTACTTGGAAACATGTGGGGGTTAGTGACAGGAAAGGCACCCAGCCATAGAAAATTTGCTTCAACAAATTCTGTTGCTGAATATCTCTCGTTGTGAGATTTAAAAATAGTAATTTTCCAAATTCTGTTTGACCCATGCAAGCATGGAAAAGTGAACCCTAAAATAATGATAATATACAGATACATGAGGAGGTGTTGGAAAGTTCCTGGCTTTAGATACAAGAAAATACAGGAGGATCAGTTAATCAGGATTTCAGTCAACATATTCACACACCTATTGCTGTGGTCCTTCCATTTTCCTAAACCCTGTAAGAGGACTTGAAAAGTTGGGCCTCCACCCAAACCTTTTGTGATACTCTTAAAGACAGGAACTTTTCAGCACTCCTCTGTATACGTTTCAGTGAATTTAACTTTATTCATAACACACATACACACACACACACAAAGTGAAATTCATTGTAGATAAAAGGTCTGCATGACTTGCCCATTAATCCAGTTGAACAGACTACAATGGAACAGGATTGTATAGGAGTAAAGCTTCAGTTCTTTAAAAAATATGCTGTTATTTTTTTATTAATTGTTTGAGATTTGAAGGATTTAGCTGAGCTTTGAGCTACACAAAAGCAGTTTTTTCACATTATTAGCCCACCTGTAAGTGACTCAGTTTTTCAAATGCCCTTCACTAGGGCATGAAACCAATTCAAAGTTTCATCAAAGAATGAAGCAAAATAAGCACCTGTCTTGATATAGTTTTGTAAAATAATGGAAATGGATGCAAAACAGATCAATGTTTACCTAATATTGCCACTGAATTCAAAATAATTGGAGAACCTTTCTGTGATAATCTGAAAGAACAATAAAACACACACACATATATATATAATAATAAAAAATACAATAGTTTATCAAAAGCTACAGTGAAATAGTTTAATCTAGTTTCTGTCATTAGCTTTAATGTACACTAATTACCCAGATTATACTCCTTTTGCAAGACAAGGTATGATGCACTAAAAGATACTTGCAAAAAACACATTCTCAATTAAGCACAGGTATGACTGTGTGGTTAAGAAGCTCGCTTCCTGACCATATAGTTCTGAGTTCAGTCCCACTGCATGGCACCTTGAGCAAGTGTCTTCTACTATAGTCTCAGGCTCACCAAAGCCTTGTGAGTGGATTTGGTAGATGGAAACTGAAAAAAGCCTGTCATAAAGTGAGATCGTAGCTGTAACCTACACCAGTGTCGCATAACCAGCCAACTCAAAAAGTACCCTTGGATTGTAGAGCGACAAATTAATTTGAGATTCTTGTTAGCAGGCAAAGGGACACCACCAAAACTCTCTGCTTATCTCTCATTGTCTATGTTTTACATTTTCTTCCCATGATCGAGGCCAATTTGTATTTGCTGTCCTCCAAGATAGTTAGGGAGACCATATCTTGCTTGTAGATTCTACTTTTTGACCCGGTTACAACAGCTGGATGCTCTTCCTAACATCAACTACTTCACAGATTGTACAGAGTACATCTTACCATGGCACCAGCACTAGAGAGGTTGTCAAGTCATGAGAAGAAAAGAATAGAAAGTCTTCTTCACCTTATGTTGTCTCTGATTATCTGCCAACAACTTGACAGAGTGTATTGGGTGCATTTTATAGAAATGCCAGCCCTAGTAGTATTACTTTGTCCCTAACAAGACAAAAGAGCTTCCACCGTTTTAAGTTGGCTGGATTAATGGGCTTTTGCCCAAAGTCTGCAGGAAATAACAAAAGGAATATAAAAGAAGAAGTTATAGATATCCATGAATGATAAACACTTTAGAATTACATATACAAAGAGAGAAATTTATCCTTTGTGTGTTTAACGTTAAGTCTAAGCCTCAGCAACCCTCTGGCAGTATCTATCTCTACATAATACAACCAGAGGCAGTAGTAGAATGGAAGATGCTGTAGACATCACAGAAACATGGGATTTACTGATGAGAGAGGTCAGTCAAGGTGTAGGATGGAATTTCGGCAGCAGCCTAAAACTATAGAGATGTGGCAGATGTACCAGATGTAGCAGATAAAACAGAAGAAGACTTACAGATGGCACATGAATTAAGTTACGGAACAGGGCTGCAAATTCTTCAAATCCTATAGAACAAGTACCATTTTTATCGACTTCCTGAAATAAAGGGAAAAGACAAACATTTAGAAAAAATAATTACTTTTTTACATAGAATGCCACACACATACACAACTGCTCACCATACATTTTACAACACTTGCTTCAATAACAAAATGGTGTCTTATCTCATGGACATGGACAAAGGCAGACAGATCTGTGTGGTAAAGAAGTTCACTGTGGGGTCATCAATCCAATCTCACTGTACAGAACCTGGTTTTCTATCATAGCCTTGGGCCAAAGGATTGTCTACCAAAATACTTCATTGGTTAATCTAAAGTCAGAGTCCAGCTTAACCACAAAGTCCACTCATGGACTTGGACGTTCTTACAGTCTCTGCTGCAACTCTTTCTGCCTCAGGGTATCGCATGCACAAAACCTAAGACTGGTTTCCTTCTTTGTTTGGATGGAATCTTTAACTTTCTGATTAAACAAGAAGGTGGCTTCCCTTACAATCTGTTCTCAGCAGAACTCTTCTGCAGCAGCAGCCTCAGACCAAACAGCAGCAGCCTATTAGGACCAACAGATGACACTGTTGACTTTTAGAAAAACTCTCATGACCCAATCATGTAGACACAACAAGGTGAGTAAAGGCTGCCCACCACCTCTCCAAATATGTCTTATCTGCACAAGTTCCAGTACAAATGCCTGTTTGGAGGCTGGCATGAAAAAGCTACAATATAATAAAGTTTAGGGAAAATAAACATACTACATTTTCCATTGGATCAGATGGAGTTTACTGAGACAAATTGTCTATGGCTGGATGCTCTTCATGTTACCAACCTTCATTCATTTCAAGTATGGGGGAAATGGATATCAAATGATGATGATGATGATGATGATGTAATATTTCCCTATGACACCTTGTTGGCTTCCTACTCTTGACCCGGTGGAGCATCATAGATATGACAGCTGAAGGCAGAAAGGGCTACACCACCATGAGGGTGGTATTCATTTACAATTGACTACACAAGAATGTGAAATAAAGTGCCTTACTTAAGGACACAACATGCTGCCTGGTCTAAGAACTGAACCTGTGGCTTTACGATCACAAACCCAACACTTTAACCACTAGGCCAGTGGTTCTCAACTTGGTGTCCGTGGGCCCCTGGTGGTCCAGAAAGGTAGTACTAGGGGTCTGTGAACTAAATTCAAAATTTCATATATATATATATATATATATATGGATAAGCATATTAAAAGAGGTCAATGGGAAATCTCATTTAAATAAAAGGATTGGGAACCATTGTTGGGAACCACTGCGTTAGGGCATGCCTCTTCACTTTTCACAAGTTCATATTTTATCAACAAAATATACTTGAAATGGCAACAATCAAGAACCAGAAGTGGGTCATAAACCTGGTTGTGGCACTGATGAGATCTTTCTAATAAAATAAATTGAATTACCCAACCATGAAATATTAAATCACATTAGTAAAAAAAAAAAAAGAATTTGGAAAGTACAATACAAATAATTAGAGAAGCTTCTCTTTTCAACCAGAGAGTCATCATTGTGTGGCTTGAAATTTCTATTTTGACAGATACAACCATCCCAGATATTTCTAATTAGAAAACCACATTATTTGGTTGGAGTAATGGTGAGTTATCTTGATTGTATAAGTTAGACACCAGCAAGTCTGATGGGATAAGTAAGACACCAGCAAGTCTGATTGGATAAATTAGACACCAGCAAGTTTGATTGTGTAAGTTAGACACCAGCAAGTCTGATGGGATAAGTAAGACACCAGCAAGTTTGATTGGATAAATTAGACACCAGCAACTCTGGATGGATAACTTAGACACCAGCAATTCTAATAGTCTTGTTGGTGGTGGTCATCATCATCATCATAGTTTAACATCCGCCTTCCATGCTAGCATGTGTTGGACGATTTGACTGAGGACTGGTGAACCAGATGGCTACACCAGGCTCCAATCTGATCTGGCAGAGTTTCTACAGCTGGATGCCCTTCCTAACACCAACCACTCCGAGAGTGTAGTGGGTGCTTTTACGTGCCACCGGCACAAAAGCCAGTTAGGTGGTACTGGCAACGACCACGCTCAAAATGGTGTATTTTACATACCACCTGCACAGGAGCCACTCCAGCGGCACTGGCAACAACCTCGCTCAAATGTTTTTTCACATGCCACCGGCACAAGTGCCAGGAAGGCGATGCTGGTGATGGTGCTATTTAATTCAGCTGCACTTGAGCAGAAATGAGGACTAAGGCATTACAGCTGTATTACAGACAGTGCATTTAAAATTACATTATTCAATGTATCCTGCTATTTTAGGATACCACGGTATTATTTGCGGGTGTTTTGGTAGCCATTTTTAGCAGGTCAAGTGACCACCATACTCAAGAGTTACTGAGGTATAGTAAACAGTTTAATAAGAGATTTAAACTGCACATCCATAATCAACAAGCTCACCAGACACAGGATTAGCTGTGCAACTTGAAATGTGAGACCTATGAAGATCTTAGAAGAGATTCCAGTGATTGTGATGGAAGAAGAGTATTTAAGAAATCTATACACTTAAAAAAGAAGAAAAGACAACATGGTCATCTAAGTGACTGGCAAAATTTCTCTGGTCAACATAGAATCTCTTCCCTGCTGTCCTTTCAACAAGAATAGCTCCTGCTCAGCTGAAAAGAATCTCTCTACCTCAAGACATAAAGGAGCATTTATGTGGTCAGTCAGACTGCAGCCAAATTTCCCTCAAATCACACCATGTGCGTGTGTGTGTGTGTGTGTGTGTGTATGCACACACGTGTGTCTTGGCATCGTGTGATGGTTGAATGGTTATAAATAAGCATCACCATCATACAAGTGACATTGTTCAATTCTGTGGAAAACAGGTTTGGCCATAGGAGAAATATTACCTTATTTGGAAACAGGTGAGGGTTAGTGATAGAAAGGGCATCCAGACAGAAAATCCGTCTGACCCATGCAAGGATTGGAAAAACATTAGATGATGAGGATAATGAAAAAGGGGAGAGGATCAAAGCTGAAATACTTTTCATCAAAGGTCTGTTCGATTAGGGCTGATCAGGATTAGACAGTAACAACAACCTCCCACCTTTCCAACCATGCCATACACTATTTTAAACATTTCACTCAACTATTTCCTTTCCAGAATTAAATTTCATCAGAAACTTTCTAAATGCTTATGTTTCCCCTTACAACATTGATCTTACACATCAAAGAGGGCCTTCACGAACCACAGATTATGAGCATTGCCCTCTTTCTCAGACTTAATACAAATAAAATCACATATTCATGATGACTCGACAAAAACCCAAAACAATATAAAAAAAAAAAAAAATAAAAAAAGGTATTCTTTGAATGTCTGACATAAATAGCTTTCAGAAAGGTTGCTTACATCGAGATGAATAATTTCTTTTGAACAATGGTTTTATCTTGCTGGATTGAGCAGAGATAATGTTTACCTCTATATATTAACACAAAGGTGAAACACCAACAACAAAATAAGTTTTAGAAGACATTTTTTTCGCTCGCAGTTGTTTGGTGCATTGCTTCAAAGAATGATATCTGCAAAACATGCAATGCAGTTTTGGGAAAATAACGCAGCTGCATCTATTAAAAACAATGTTTTGTGAAGTCTACACTTACAGGTACATAATGATATAATAATAAGTAATAAAATAGGAAGTCACATTTTTACAATAATAATAATTATGGAGATGTACCTGCATAGCAAGCGACCTGATCTAAGATCGTGTGATGGAACGAAAACAATTGCAGCGTGGAAAGTGTTTATAACCCATTTAAAAACACACAAAAACCGTTAGGGATGCAGCACGGAATTTTGTCAGTGAACAGGTCACGGTCTCAAAGCGATGAAAATATTTTGACAAATTAAATTTAAATGTTGAAGTGAATCTAACGGTTTTTGTGTGTTTTTAAATGGCTTATAAACACCTTCCACGTGGAATTAATAATAATAATATTTTAGAAAGGATTGACATAACTCTTTACAAAGGTAACTCAGAGAGACAGTACTTTACGCAATATGCATGCAGTTCCAAGTAAAGCCGACATTTGCAATATACCTAGATTATCATTATTATTATTATTATTATTAAGTCAACAAGCTGGCAGAGTTGTTAGTATGCTGGACGAAATGCTAAGCAGTATTTCACCCGCCACTACATTCTGAATTCAAATTCTGCTGAGGTCGACTTTGCCTTTCATCCTTTTGAGATCAATAAATTGAGTACCAGTAAAATACTGAGGTCAATGTAATTGACTTAATCCCCTCCTCATAAATTTGAGGTCTTGATCCTCCAGTAGAGAGGATTATTATTATTATTATTATTATTAGAGCATCCAATATCATGATGTTGTAGATTGAAGATATTGGATAAGATGAAAGGAATGCATGATGTCTGTCAAGTCCCAACAAGGACCTCACACAGACAGACACTGCTTTACGCAGTATGCCTGCAGTTCCAAGTAATGACGACTTTTGCAATACATCTAGATTGTAGGGTATTTCTAAAGTTTCCAGATATTTCTTCGGGTTGGGTGATATTGAACCCAACGCTCCAATGACAACAACAAGAACCTTTATGTTTGACTCTTGCAGCTGGCAATCTCAATTTTCAGGACTCCATACTTGTTGACCTTTTCTCTACTACTGCTACTACTACTATTGGTTTCAAATTTGGGACAAGGCCAGCAATTCTGGGGGAGGGTGTAAGTCAATTACAACAGCCCCATTGCTCAACTGTAACTTATTTTATCAACCCCAAGAGGATGTAAGGCCAAATACACCTTGGTGGAATTTGAACTGAGAATGTAAAGATGGACAAAATGCCACTAAGCATATTTTCCCTGGCATTCTACAGTTCTGCCAACTCATCATCATCACCATCACCACCACCATCAAAATGGTGAGCTGACAGAATCATTAGCATACTGGAGAAAATTAATTAGATCACACAAAATGAATATATGAACAAATGATTTTAAATAAAGTCAATTCATAAAAGAAAAAGAAAAAAAAAACTTTAAAAAAAATCAACCATGCTACTTACTTGAAATTTGTCTCTTAGTTTATTGCTGGCAATTTTATAATTTATTCGTAACATCCATCCTTTTAGATGTTTCTGTGTTACTCTGAAAGTACAACAGAGACAGTCAAGTACATTCACAAACATTTCAATTAATCTTTGAAAATGAATAACCAGCAATGTGGTAGAAGTTATCAACATTCATCATCATCATCATTTTACTGTCCACTTTTCCATGTTTACATTGGTCAGACAGAATTTATTAGGACAGTTGTTTTTATGGAAGGATGCACTTCCTGTCACCAACCCTCACCTGTTTCCAAGCAAAATAAAATATATTGGAAGTGGCACTGCTTGTATGACAGTGATGCTCATTTACAATAACCTAGTGATGTCAAGGAGACCCAAGCACGTGCGCACACACACATATGATAGGCTTCTTTTAGTTTCTGTCTACCAATTTCACGCACAGAGCACTGGTTGGCCAGGTGCCATATTAGAAGACACTTGCCCAAGGTGCCATGTGGTGGGACTGAACCTAGAATCATATAGTTGCAATGCCAATCTCTTACAACAAAGCCATGCTTTTTGCCTACATTTATATGGACAATGTGTTAAGATTGTCCCCACTGATTATTCCTCTATAAAAGTTGATTTCATCACAATTTCTTACTTTCAGCATAAAATAGTTAGAAGAGACGAGTTGGCAGTTAATGAAACACAAGCAGCAAAGGTACAGGATGCAAAAAGCCCCAACAAAAATTAGTTAAAATTGCTTCAGAGTGAGGAGAGAATTAAAATATTAGCGCCAATGAATAAATCTTGTGAAGAAAGACAAGAATAAAAATCTTGGATTCAGATTAGTTAAAAAATGAATGGTAAATGTAATGAGGGAGAGAAAATGCAAGATATGTTTCAGTGTTATTAAACCTCTTCAATGAAACTTAGGTTCATTAGCAAAAACCAGATATTCGATGACTGAGAAATATCCAAAAATGTTTCTTTAGCCAATGTGAGTGTCTCCTCAGTCACATGACTTACTCAGTGGAATAGCAAAATTGTTTTGCAGCAAACTCCTCACTTACTTCATCCCTTGATTTACCAAATGTCTTGAAATACAAACTTGGAAAACAAAGAATACAATAAAAGCTGAAAAGTTGACCAATGGCTCAAGTTTACCCAAACTGATACTCGGTGTCCTTTATCTGTCAATTCTCAAAGACCCACATGGATCATGCAGATTATCTAAATGATTGTTCTGATTTCTGAAATGATTGTGAGGGACTCGGTGATATTTCTGACAAGGCTATAATTTACAAAAGTCATCATTTGAACACTGGCTTGTCAGCATGGTCACAAACAACTGACTGGAATGAGTAAAAAAAATTAAAGAATTGGTAATATCAATAATGTTGCACCAATCGAATAAATAAAAACAATAGGATGAAAAGAGAATGTGACTTCTTGCATGAATTGACATGAGCTTTTGGTAAACAAAGATTGGTCAGCAAAACCAGGTTTGGCCTGAATTACAAAAAATAGCCCTATGGTTTAAGGTGATCCTATTTACTTCATTTAAATAGTAATTAATTAAACAAAAGATAATGACAAGGCAAATAAACTGAATACTCACACGTATGTACCCAATTTTTCCATGAGGTAGAATTCTTTTCGAAGCCATCTGTAAGAAAGGAAAAATAATCAAAATTAAAAAAGAAAATAATTCAATTATGAATTATCACTAATTTTATATTTATTCCTGCGTGAAATGATTTCATTGTCTTTTTTTTTCTTTTTCTTTTTTTTTTCAAGCAAATAGTTAATACCGAACCAACCAGAGACAAGCTGAGCCATGCAGCTCGTCCACAGATGGACACAAGAGTGGCTGTGAGGTCAGAAGTTGGCTTCTCAACCACATGGTTCCAAGTTCCCAGTGACCTCCAGGAATAATGGGGGGGGGGGGGCTGAATGGATTCCTTTGTTAATGTCTTTCTGGTTATTAGTGTTGGTTACATTACTGAGGAAATGGAAGCAAGAGTGACGTATTTAATTCAACATTCATTGTTGTTGCTTAACCCTTGTTTAACCCCAGGTCTACCCTAATTGAGCAGACTTATCAAAGCCGATCCAGCCATGACCACTACATCCTCTCTTTGGACTTTTCCTATTTTGCATGACATTATTCAATTTGTCCTTTTTTTATTTTCAAATGGTAGGACATGATTTTAAGAGGATTTGGGTGCTGTTTCTAGCAGGTTAAGAGACATACAGAGGATGGCACATTGCAAATGTTATACAGCAACTAAGAAAGACCCCGATTATGAGGAAGAGGAAGAGGAGGAGGCAGAAGTACTGACAATGAGCTTGTGATGGTGATGGAAGCGGTGGAAATGATGATGATTATGATGCTAATGATGTTGAAAGGGAAGGGGGAGTAAGAGGCAGAAAAACTACTGTTGATGAAGTGGTGGTGATGGTGATGATGATGACAATGATGATGAAAGTAAAGCTATCGAGAAAAAATAATCACACAAAAGAATATATTAATTATATATTAGAAAGTCAGTCAGTCGTTTCAGCTTGGTGCCTGATGATCGTTCTATCTGACTCAGTACCTAGAACAACTAACCCCAGGTAGGGAGGGAGCATCAGCAGAACTTTGCTCTTTTCCTGCGTCTATCAAAGTCAACACAACCTGGCAAACAAAAACCTGTTCCAAGCCGTACACACACACACACACACACACACGCAGAGGTATGTATGTATTATGTATGTATGCATGTACGTATGGATGTATGTATGTATGTATGCAGGTATGTATGTGTGCATGTATGTATATATGTATGCATGTATGTACGTACACATGTGTGTATGTACGTACGCATGTGTGTAAGTATATTTGTATGCATGTTTGTACGTACGCATGTATGCAGGTATGTATGTGTGCATGCATGTATATATTGAAATGCGACATGATAAACCATTCCTAGATAAAAATTAGAAACTCTGGAATAAATGGCTTCCTGTAGGATTTCAGGAACTGTTAAAAGTATTTTGCACAAAAAAAAAAAAA
>NC_068997.1:7786968-7789519 GCF_001194135.2 Octopus bimaculoides
GAGGGAGAAAGAGAGAGGGAGAAAGAGAGAGGGGAGAGAGAGAGGTGAGAGAGAGGAGGGAGGGAGAGAGAGGAGAGAGAGAGAGGCAGAAAGAGGCAGAAAGAGAAGGGACAGTAAATAAGAAGGGTACAGGCATGATGGTGAGATAAGCTTGCTTCCCAACCACATGGCCCTGGGTTCAGTCCCACTGCATGGCACCTGGAGCGTCTTCTACTATAGCCTCAGGGCAAAACAAAGCCTTGAGAGTGTATTTGACGGATGGAAACTGAAAGCCTGCCATGTGTGTGACAACTGGTGTTGGTGTGTTTATGTCCCCCTAACTCAGTGGGTCAGAAACAGTGATTGATTTGTTTGACTAAAATTTTTTTTTTAAGGCAGAGCCCCAGCATGGCCACAGTCGAATGACTGAAACAAGTAAGGGATGGAAAATAATAAAGAAACAAAGAAAGAATAGGGAGACCTTTCAACTTGGAGTTGGTAAGAAGCATTTTGTGTGTCTTGTACCAGATGGTTCAAACCCTTCAACCATTTCCGGAATTCATCTTTGTTGGAGGCTGAAAGACAAAAGTAAAAAGTGAGAGAAGAAAATGGAAGAAAACAAAATGTCTTTTAATGTCACTTCTCAGGAATATATTTTCCATTTAAACATTCAGCATTCAGATTAATTTGTCAAATGCAATTCTTATTAATTCACATTCTTTTGGAATAATCTTTAATTATCTTGTAGTTTTGAGATTTCAATGATGTGGTTATTTATTTTTAGACTGACAATTGTAGGGTAGGTGGGAAAGGTTGGATCTGGCCAACATAAAAAAGGTAGAATATTCGGGCCAGATTAAATGCTGGACGGTTGAGATCATTTCCAACATTGGTACAAGACTGGAAATTTAAGGGGAAGGGTGGGAATGGGGGGCTTAATTGATAACATTGACACCCAATATTTAACTGGTACTTTATTTCATTGAACCCTGAAGAATGGAAAGTAAAGTTGACCTTGGCAGGATTTGAACACAGAACATAAAAAACCTGCAACAAATACTGCAAAACGTTTCTCCTGACACTCTAGCAGTTCTGCCAGCTTGCCAACATTAATATATCATATGTGTGTGTGTGTGTGTGTGTGTGTGTGTGTGTGTGTGTGTGTGTGTGTGTGTGTGTGTGTGTGTGCATGCCTATATAAATGCAGGGGTTGTATGTCTAGCAGTCAGAAGAAGCCTCCAGACTTTGAAAGATTGGGAAATAAAAGTGGGTAAGGATTACTTATACTTTAATCGAATCTCTTAGAATCAATAAGATTTAAAGGGCTGCTGCTAGCAGGGTTGATTTCTTTGAGAAAAATCCCTTGAAGGCAGCATCCCAGAATGGCTGAAGTCCAAAAACTGAGACAAGTAAAAGATGATGATGTATTCCAGAACCAAAGTTTAATGTTAGCTCCAAAAAAAATCTTCTATGCATGTGTGTGTATATATTCTTTTATTCCTTCAGACATTTTAGCCCTAAGGCTATGGTCATGCTGGAGCATCACCAGTGTAATCACCCTTACAATGGCCAATCTTATGTGATTGGCTTTTGGTGAAGAAGTTCAATACAGCAGCCCTGGCCCTCGATATAGGTTCGTCTGGGACCTTGGATAGCAGGAGATCAAGTTGTTTCTTGAAAACATCTCCCCTTACTCCATGAAGATCCTTCAGATGTTTTGCAAGGCGTTAAATAGCTGTGGTCCCTGAATCCTAGCTACTGCAGTACATGGTTCTCAGTCTAGACAGGATAGTTGGGACCTTTGGAACAGTGCAGTGACATCCAGTTTAGGGACTGGTAGAGCTCTTGGTACCAAAGTTTGGTGCCAGTCCCTCCAGAAGCTTCCATACATATATATCACTGCATACCACCTCTGTCTTCATTCCAAAGAGTAGAGTTGTAGCTCTTTCAGTCTCTTCCAGGAGCCCAGCTGTTCCATTGATGTAACACCACTGAACTGCCACAAGTTCTGTTATTAATTGGATGCTAGAGGGTGAGCACAGTTGAGGGAAGTAGTCCAGATGGCTGAGTACAAATGTCCTCCATAGAACCAGCATAGTTTCCTGGTCCCTTGTTCTGAAGATTCTCAGAATCCATCTGGCCATTCGCCTACACATTGCCACCATTTTGGTGACATGCATGCTGTGAAACAAGGCATCGTTACACATATCCATCCCCAGACCACACACTATATGTGACTCTGAGATTGCCACTTCTTTTGGTCCAAATAATATATATATATGTATACACACACACACACACATATTACATACATACACAAACACATATATACATATATATATATATATACTGTGTATATGTATATATATATATATATATATGCTTGACCACTAAACCCACAAGTTTTTTTAAATTCTCTCTCTGTTTATTTTTTCTAATTCCTTTCTGTTGAAGAGCGTAGGCTCGAAACAAACAACTTTTTCATTTTTCCCAAACGTCAAACTAATACACCTGCTTGTTGTTCATACACCTGTTTTCGTCTCTAGCTTTTCTGTAAATTTCAACTATATAT
>NC_068997.1:7789731-7796869 GCF_001194135.2 Octopus bimaculoides
TATAGAGAGAGAGAGAGAGAGAGAGAGAGACAGAGAGAGAGATAGAGAGAGATATTACAAATTAAAAGGGTAAAGGATTATCAATTTATTAATTCATCTATCTGTGGGAGCCTCAGCTTTTTTAGCTGCTATTTCTGAACTTCGGTATATGGTGAAGCAAATATTTGCTGATCCCTTAATTATGTTTATATATATAGATATATATATATATATATATATATCAAAACACATGTTTTCCTGAAATAGAAAATAGCCACAAAATGATGACAAAGTGGGTCTATGAGAGAGAGAGAGTAACATGAAAGAAGTGGGGAGAGGGATGCGTTTCAAATAATTCTAGCCATTTTCAGGTGCTGCATATTGCAACTACCTCGTGCATGTTTAAAACAGAAGGTATAGCAGTGGAATGGTTAGCCATCATCTTCTCCAGGAAGGAATGAAGAACTTCAGATTGTCGTAATGTAAGGAGAAGAATGTGGCTTGTGATGTTCATGCTACTGCAAAGTACATTAGAGGCATGAAATAATCTACATTCAACTAGGAATGAAAACTGGGTCAGAAACTGAGCCAGCATGGAACCTACTTTCAAATCTACACTTGTCACAGAGACAGATAAACACACACAGTCACACACTCCGGGTAAGTTCAGATGTGTGTAATGCTACGAGTTTCGCAAAGTATATTTAAAACTATGTTCGGTTAAAAAGAAGAAAAAAAAGGAAAGAAAGAAAAAATGGCAGAAGTGACAGACAGAACAATGGAAAGCTTGGTGTTATGTTTGCTCTGAGATCAACAAAGGGCTCGTTACTTAATAAGCCTGGTGCTAACACAAGCAATGAGTGGAGCAAACGGAGGACTGCAGGAGGGTGTATAACCCTTTACACAACCTAACCCAGAATAAATCAACTAACATCACAGAAGTTACAAAATTCTCTGGAAGATTCCATTGTGGATTAGAAATCATCTGTTACCCTTGAGAAGTGGGAGAACATGTTATAAAAACTCTAATATATATTAATTGAGAGAGAAATCTGGAGGTTGCGATGATACCTTATTAACTCTGTCGCTTCAGATTACTTCTCTGTCATATGTATCGTTTATTCATTCAGATTGCTTTGAATTAATCACGCATTATCTGGTAGCTTTGAGATTTCAGTGATGTGATTGTTTATTTTGACAATGACATTGCAAGGTGGGTACGAGAGGCCAGATCTGGCTGGTTTAGACATATAAGAGATTGAATATTTTGGTCACATATGGTTGGTTTAAATGCTAAAAGGTTAATAATTCCCTTCTTTAACAAGACATGGTGCATTTTAGAATCCCTCAAACCACACCTGAAAATGGTAATCTTTCCTGTTTTAAAAGATCTTCATTGACCATACATTACTAATCTATAAGCTGCTTTCTGCTCATAGTAAACACAAAATTCTTCACTTCGATTTAATTCCAAAGAAACCATTCTGTATACCCTTAATAAATAATCCATTTTCTTAACTTCCTCTCAAATTATTCATTCCAACATCACCCTCACCAACATCGTCCACAACTGGGTTTTTTTAACTCTTACTAAAAATACATATTTTTTTCTTCAGACACAGTTTTTATTTCTCTTTCCTATATAAGTGCATACTTTTGATTATTTTAAAAGAAAACATCAACAAAGTTATTTCAATCTGAACTGCCCAACTACAGCTGCCGAAATAAAAAGAAAAAGAAAAAAAAAGCCCAAAAAACCATGGTGAATTAGCATCAACATTCAAAGAATAAACAAAAAGGATCAACAACCCTGAACTATATAATCTAGAACTATGGATGGCTGTTAAACATTTTCATAAATACTTTATTTATTTATTCAATTACTTAATTCTTCAGCTCACTCTGCCCTTCACCTAATTCCACTTTCAAACAAAGAATATTTTCTTTTAAACTTTCCTTTCCACTGCCAACATCAAAACCTTCACTAACACTGCCAGAAAATATTACAAACACAAACAACAAAAAGAAAGGAAAGAGACAGACCTCTTAAAATAGTTTCTAATTGAGTAAGAATAACATTTTGGTTAAGGGGAAAAAAATTAATTTATTAATGAATTCTTAGACAAGCACAAGGTCTCAGATTTTTAGGAGAGACGAGATTTCATGATATTCATGCCTTTTTTTTCTTTCCATTCCTATTTATCTTACTGTTCTGCTGTCATTGCTCCAGTGCATTTGTTTTTAATTAATTAGTCAGAAGTGGAACAGCACCTCTAGCCTCTTAGACTCTCTCTCTCAGACTGTGTCAGATTGACGTGGTTCCTATTTCGCTTAAACTCCAAAAGACTGATGCTTGGAGAATTTCAGAAGACCAAGATGAGAGAGAGAATTTTAGAAGACGATTAAGTAAATTGTTTAATGCAGGATTGAGAGAATGAGACAAAGTATGGCTGACAAGATGGTTACATGAAAGGGATCAGGGTTCATAGAGAATTCAACGTAAGAGAAACAACATATTGACCTGTGAACCAGTTGTTGATTGAGCCTTTCTCAATTCAGGTCTTTAGATGTGATACAGGGTGGTGTGTGTGTGTGTGTGCGTGTGTGTGTGTGTGTAAGCAGAACACCATCGTAAATATATGAAATGAGAGAGAGAGAGAGGGTGAGAGAGGGTATGAGGGAGGGAGGGCTGAGAGAGAGGGGTTGAGAGAGTGAGATACTTGAGCTTTGCAGACAGTAGGTCAAGTTTGAAGTATTTTGTGGCCTTGATGAAGAAGCTTAGCTTTAAGGATGAAGTTTCGGCCTGATGTTACAATGGACAATCATTAGAGATTGTGGAAACTGGCATTAGTAGTGGTTTCAAAAGCTTTAGCTGTAGATTATAAACGCAGGAGTGGCTGTGTGGTAAGTAGCTTGCTTACCTACCACATGGTTCCAGGTTCAGTCCCACTGCGTGGCACCTTGGGCAAGTGTCTTCTACTATAGCCTCAGGCCGACCAAAGCCTTGTGAGTGGATTTGGTAGACGGAAACTGAAAGAAGCCTGTCGTATATATGTATATATATATATGTATGTGTGTGTGTTTGTGTCTGTGCTTGTCCCCCCACTATCGCTTGACAACCGATGCTGATGTATTTATGTCCCCGTAACTTGGCGGTTCGGCAAAAAGAGACCGATAGAATAAGTACTAGGCTTACAAAGAATAAGTCCTGGGGTCGACTTTCTCGACTAAAGGCAGTGCTCCAGCATGGCTGCAGTCAAATGACTGAAACAAGTAAACGATTATAAACAGATACAATGCATTTACATGTGGTCCATTTAGATGGGGTTTTTTTTCTTTGAGACTTTTTTTTTTCATGAAAGCAAAGCATGTTTGGCATGGAGGATCCCAGTTACTTAACAGATGACACTTACAGACAGAATCTTTAAGAGGAATAAGATGCAAAATCATCTGTAAATGAGTGTGTGATTAAAAGTGATAGCAAGGTCATTAATGAATAGAAGGAAAAGTAAGGTAGATATAATTAACTGGAATTTTAAGATACAACAGAGATCATGGAAAATGGACCAGAGAGAATACGATTAGCAAATGCTGAAATAAAGTTATAATGGTAAATTTCTGAGACGAGAGATTTATGTTGTCTGCATAGAAGCAACTTAGAAGATTCTCAAACCAGAAATGTTGAAAGGTTTTGTTGTTTTTTTTTCGTTTGGTCTCTGTGAGTCTTGGGCAGCCTGCTGGAGCTTAGCAGCAGGTATAAAAAGGGGAATTTGACAAGACAGTCAGTCGGACGCTGACACTCATTGATGCTGCATCGAAGAGGCCAGGGAATAGAAGAAAGAAGACATGCACCCAACACCAGAGCTGAAGACACCTCCGAAAGGGGGGAGCCCCGCCACGTCAAAACAGTAGAGGAGTAGGGGCCGAAACCGGATGTGGTTCCTCCTGATGATGTCTTGAGCTAACTGGATCCGATAAAGGAGCTGTTGTGTTGTGGTAGCAGACCACGAAACATGGAATTCCTTAACCTTATATGACTTTAATCATCAAAGACATTTTAAATGTGATCATTCCATTTTTTTTTTATGGAATGTCTTTGATGTCAAGAGTAACAGGACTACTTTTGCTGAAGTTCTCAAGGGCAAGAGTCTGGTGATGTTTGTGCCACCATTCTATAAATTTGATCCTGTAAAAGCATATAGTTATAAAATTCCAGCCAGGCCTAAAACACTAAACCGCATTAACAGATCAGCAAAGTGAAGCACTGCATAGCATTTTCCTCCTTCTTTGATAAACAGAGTTGTTAAGGTGAACTTGTGTGTAAACTCACATGTCTAGCTCATTGTGAAAAGTAAATAGACTTGTTAAAACATGTTTTTCACTGTGTGACCAGAAAAAGAACATCTGACAGATTAGTTTCAATGTTCCTGCCATTTAACTAGGGGTCAGTTGCTTGTATTTCTGACCACAGAGAAAATGGTAGCTTAGAGTTAATTATATTATACACAAATCCAGATATAAATTGATCTGTCCTAATTTGCAAAACAGTATCTTTCTTTTTTAAATTGCTGAGTAATGCTTTCTTTTCTATAACAACAAACTCATTAAGCTCTGGTATGGTCAATGACCATAACAAAGGAAACGTCTCTTCCATTACTGAACTTGTGCTCACCAGAGTTTGCTCCTGCCATCACCAAACTCTTCATTTTCTTGTAATGCTGCCTTTTCTATTTGTACCAAAACAATATCTATCAGTGAAAGTCATGCCAACACATCATCGGAAGAACATCAACAGTTCTGGAACCCTCTTACTTTTTTCATATCATTTTTCTTTTTTTTATTTTCTTTCTCACACAGCCATGGTAAACAGCTATAGAAACATATTCTTACGTGACCACAACTCCAGCTTGTTCCACATCAATGAAAAAAAATTCTGGTTTGATAGAATAAATCCAGCCTCTATGAAACAGCAACAACATTCATCACTGAAGAACAAGCCATCATCATTATTGAAATGAATATAGACAATTCCAACAACATAGAAGACAAATGTCTTGCCTAAGGTGTATTTTGGGAAACAATAAACCTGTCATCTTGGCCAAGTGTCTTTTCCTACAGCCCTGGGTTAACCTAAGCCTTGTGAGTGGCACTGGATAAATGGAAACTGTATGGAAGCCCCTCAGATGAACTGTTAAAAGGTCCAGCCTCATCATGCTGATTCTCTCAAGGATTAAGAGTGTCTGCTTGAATTAGTGTGCAAGTGGTTGAATATTCCAGAGCAGATAATTCAGCTGAGGAAGCAGCTGAATAATCCAGACTGAAACCAATGGAGATACATTTACAGTGCATTGTTATGAAGATGTAGAATATAACTGGAACCCTGTTGGTTATGAGGACAAAGGTTCCAGTTGATCTGATCAACGGAACAGCTGGTTCAGGAAATAAACACGTAAGCGGCTGAGTACTCCGCAGACACATATGCCCTTAACATAGTTCTCAGAAAGATTCAGCATGACACAGAATGTGACAAAGAATGGAGCAATGTGAAATTAAGTGTCTTGCTCAAGGACACTATGAGCCACTGGGAATTGAACTCACAACGACTGAGTTGTGAGTTAAATACCCCAACCACTAGGCCACACACACTTTTACTCTGCAAAATATACTTTTGGAGATTGAATAACATAGCAAAGCTGGAAAATTACTGTTTGTAAATCTCACAACATAACATGGCAGTCCTGGTTTAGGACGAATGTTGCTGTAATTTAGCCCCAGGAGACATCATCTCCAGCTGCCTATATAACACGATCTGTGTCCTTATATTTTCAAACAAGGGAATCTAGCACTCCCACTCTCCAGCTGGAGACGATTTCTCCTGGGGTTAAATGACAGCAACATTCGTCCTAAACCAGGACTGCCATGTTATGTTGGCAAACAATCTTTACTCCATAGCAAAGCCGATTCATGTTTGCCTAATTTGCATGCCTTTTCAATACTCTTATGAACCTCCACATCTAAAAATATATGACAATATGAGAATAATATAGAACAGCAACATACCAACAGACAAATACAGACATGAGCATTATTTTCCATTACACAAAAAATGATGATAGAGTGTATTAATAATTGACAATACCAAATGACTAGAATGTTGTGTAGAGATGAGCTGAAAAGCCAAGGAATTGCTCTGACCTAATTGTTAAATTGAAAATGTTATGGCACTTAAGGAATGTGTTCTCTAGCATTCCATTTGTAATTAGTACAAATGGAATACACAACCACTTTTTAAAAGACAGATTACCAATAAGGACAGACATCAGCACATTCCAGGAAATAGAAATATGTGGGGATTCATAAATATTATTTAGGCAGGTCTTCACACAACGTTTGTTACCCGGAGACGTATTTGTGTAGATTTTCTGAATCCTTTTTCATGTAAGAAATGAAACTTTTGCTAGATTTCACAACCGATGAATTTATAAAAATTGCAAGAAGAATTATGATTATAATTATTATTGTTGTTAGTTAGTTATACTTTACCAGCAATAGATAATGTTGCGAGTTTAAATTCCGATCCATGAAATATCACAAAGCACAAATTCTTGTCTGCTTTTCTAGCTTCATCAGCCCATTTCTCAAAATCTTTGGAGTTTTTTCCGGGTCGTATTTCTTTCACTTCCCTCAAGTCAACTAAAAAAAGGAAAAAAAAAAAAAAAAAATGCAACATGATATAATGTGAATAAAACAAAGTAAAGAAAAAGAATAAAGATATAAAAAAAAAACAAGAACAAAACTAAATAATGCAGAGAATAAAATTGAATTTACAAGTCTAAGTAAAAATACAAAGACATGAACAGTGATATGTAAACAAGGCAGAATACATGATACAGAGAGAGAGAGGGAGAGAGAGAGAGAGAAAGAGAGAGAGAGAGAGAAAGAGAGAGAGAGAGAGAGTGTCAATGGAGGATCAACAGCCAGAGAAAGAAGCAGTGGTGAAAGGAAGAGGAGGGTGACATAGGGGGGGTTAGGTTAAATGGTCTTCGGTCAAAATTACTATCATTACTATAATTGCCACCATTAATTACATAGAAAGAAGCAACAAGAGAATCTTTATGCAGTTGTTTGACCTGCTAGAAATAGCAACTAAATCTTCCCG
>NC_068997.1:7796879-7804887 GCF_001194135.2 Octopus bimaculoides
ACTGACTGAAAAAAAAGAAAAGGAAGTCTTGATGGCTATGGCTGGACTGTCTTTTGAACATAGTCTTGCTTGACCAATACTGACTGACCTTGAAAAACAAACAATGAACCAAGAAAGGAATCTCTATGCCGCTGGGGCGGGGGGGGGGCGTCAAACACCAGACCCGTGCCTGGATCCCTGCAGCCATGCTTAGGTTCACCTGTCTTTTGTCTCGGTCACTAGACTGTGGCCATGCTGGGGCACCACTTCGGCGGGTTTAGTTGGACAAATCAACCCCAGGACTTCTTTCTTTTTGTAATGCTTCCTACTTAGTCTATTGGTTTCTTTTTGCCAAACTGCTAAGTCACATAAACAAATCAAGACTGGTTGTCAAGTGGTGATGGAAAACAAACACACACACCGTATCTCTTTTACTCTTTTACTTGTTTCAGTCATTTGACTGTGGCCATGCTGGAGCACTGCCTTTAGTTGAGCAAATCGACCCCAGGACTTATTCTTTGTAAGCCTAGTACTTATTTTATCACTCTTTTGCTGAACCGCTAACTTGTATGGAAGTTTATTGTCATTTTCAATTCTACAAAACTCTTTAAAATTCATTCTCTGCTTTAATCACTTAACCCTTTCGTTACTGTATTTCTGTTGAGATGCTCTGTGCTTCTTTCAATTACTTTAAATATAACAAAGAATTTAGTAAAATAACTTAGTTATCATTCAGCTAGTGTTAGGAACATAAATTGTGACTAATGTTTGGGGGAAGATTTTCATTCAGAACTTATGAAAACAAGACATTTATACCACAGAGCCAGAGGTGGCTTTAGCCAGGTTCATAATGAAAGGGCTAATGAATTCTTCATTAAAAATAACCAACTGAAACCATCCACCTCTGCCAATATATTGCACATCCAGGTTTCGGTTCAAGTAATCCTAATGCATATCCTGTTTTGCCTTGTCTTTTTTAAAATGCATTTCATCATATATTTATTTAATTTCAGTTTTTCCTGATGAAACAACTATAAACAACAACTAAAAAAAGAGAAATCAGCAAAAACACTTGAACAACATTTGAAATGTCATCAACAACAACAAGAACAACAAAAGCAACCAGTTATTCTATGAAATATTAATTAGGAGGAAAACATCTGCAGGAGATGGAAAATTAATAAATGAAAAAAAAAAACCCCACACCAAATAATAAAGCTATCAGATTATATAATTATTTATTTCTAAAATACTAAAAACCTTACATTGTACAAATGTTTATTCATTTCAAGAGAAAAAAAAACATACAATCTACCAAGCCACCATTGGAAATCTAGTCATACTCAAAAGGGCTGCTACCATCCACATTAGCACAACGAAAGGGAGAGATTGAACAGATGCTGAAGCAGAGGCAAGTAGATGTGGTTGCATGCAAGTGGTAAGATGGAGGTGAGCCTCAGCCATACATCTCACAGGCAAGAAATGAAACCTTGAATTCTTTTCAATGGGAAACAGTGATGGATTGAATGGAATAGGCATGTTATCAGAGAAATGGTAAGAAAAAATAAATGAAGTAGTTTGAGTGTAACAGAATAATAACTTAGCTTCGATTAATTATGGACAATAAGACAGTAATAATAATGCACACACAGACACACACCACAACCAAGATGACTACATGAAGGGAAGGACTGCTTTGATGAAGACGAACTAAAAGTGAATGACAACAATCTCATTATGATACTTGGTAATTTTAATGGGTGTATTGGTAACACAATTAAAGCTTCTCCGATATATATAATGGTTGCAAATATGGTATGAGAAATGAGGAGGGATCAAGGTCACTGGAGTTCTGTGACACAATCTAAACATTGGCAACTTTAAACCAACCATGGCTTGGAAAAAACCACCATGCTTAGCATTTGTCAACCAGGAAAAGGGTTCTAGCAATGAAAAGAAAAAGAGAAAAGAAGAAGAAAAAAAACAGTCAAAAATCTTTGAAGAGATTTGCTGATTCAGTTATCCTTTATTATTACTAGTGTCTAATTTATCAAATGAAGAGAATCAAAAAGAAAGAAAAAAAAAGAAAAGTGGGGATGGGGGATTTTTAACCTAAATAGAAAATCGTTTTAAATCCATGAAATTACTGAAAATGATAAAATATCAAATCTTGCTCTCTCTCTCTCTCTCTCTCTGTTGACTCCATAACACTTAACAATAAAGACAATAAAATCATCAATGCCTAAGATAATTAATTGGGAAGTGGGTCTAGTGGTGCAATGATTTAAATGGCCATCCTGCAGGACAAACAGTTGAGGGCTGTATTAAGCAGATCCCCATCAAGTGTCCTTCTTATTAATGTCCAAATGAGAAGCAAGCAGCTCTATAGAGTGGATTCTATAGAATTGCAGGCAAAGCCTTTTCAAAAAGAAACCAGAGTCAAGCATGCAGCTTATATTGTACAAGAGAAATGCAGAAAGACCCTGTTGTTTAGTTCCAGGCGAACTCTGATCAAGCAGACCCATGATCAAAGACATTCCAGTTGTGATCATCCAGTCTTTTTCTATTGGCAGGAAATCTAAGACCACATTGTGCAACATGGCATTTTACCAAGATGATTGGGTGTAATATGAGAAGAAATAAGCTATCTTCAACAGGTCCAGTGACCATGTAAAGGCATTTCTCATTGGTTGAAGGTTCTGTTGAGAAAATGGTAGAATGTGAGAGATTTGTAGATGATAAAGGAATAATATGTGTGGCTTGTGAGTGTGTAAAGGAGTGGTGGATAAGGTCAAAGTTACACCAATTCTCTCGACCAGGAAGTGAGTTAATGTTTTAGGAACAAAATTGTGTGAATTGCTCAAAACATTTTGTTACATTTTTTGATGTATCCTTGTTTGTTTATTGTGTATGTATTTAATGTTTACAGAGGGCAGAGGAAGGCCAGAATATGAAACAGTTTCGTAGAAAGAATATATATTGATTTATATTGCAAAAACAATGTCATCTGAGAGCAACCTTTCATTTGGCCTTGTGTCATGGTAATAATAAATATGCTGAGATTAAGTAAGGTTACGCCATTAGAAACTGGATCTATAATAAACACACCCTTTTCTTTTAAGATAACCCATTTCTCTTGCTCTTTCTTTCTTCTATTATTCACAACGGAATAAATTTAAATAAAAGCTTGCCTTTTCTTATATCTGAAAATTACATATATATACATATATATATATATAAAATTTTTAAATATTTATATAGAGAGACAGACTGGTGGATAGAGAATCAGCATAGTTTTGTGGTTAAACCGTTTGCTTTATAGCTGAAGGGGTTTGGGTTCAATTCCACAGCAGAGCCCTTTGAGCAAAGAATCATTTAATGAAGCTTTGGCTGACCAACACCTCAGACAGAAACTGTTCAAATTTATTATTCTTAAACTGTTCAAATTTATTATTCTTAAACTGTTCAAATTTATTATATGTAATATGTGTGTATAAATACACACACACACACACACACATAAAGAGAAAGAAAGAAGAATCATCCTCAATGCTTAAAATGAAGTAGATTTTGGTCGAACATTAACAGAGATATAACAGTAATAGCTTGTAGTATTTAATTTAGCTTCTAACATTCTGAGTTCAAATCCAACTTAAGTTAAATCTGCCTTTCATCTTTGTAGAATTGATAAATAAGATATCGATCGAGGGCAGAGGGCTGGCAGAAATGGTAAAGCATCAAACTGCTGTCATGTGTTATTAGTTCTGGGTCTTGCACTCTGAGCTGAAATTCTGCTACGAACAGCCATTAACACCACCACCTGGTCATTGGACACTTTAGCAGAGTCCACTCTGTTGCAGGCATTTGGACCAGGGCACTGGCTTGATGATAGCATCACTCCCTCCCTCCCACCAGTCTCATAAACCTGTAATGGGTCAGGGAACACTGCCCTTCCTCTAGAACATAAAATGATGAAAATAAAAATCAAGGTAGATAAGTTCATTGTATTGCTCTAACCCACAGCAAGAGACCTGTATGAAACATGTTAGAAACACATGAATCACAAATCAGTCATGTCACAACACACCTTCAAGAGGATGTGAACTCATGACCCACCAACCAATGAGTCAATTGTTAGGTAGCTTATCTGTTCAGGAATTTCTGATCACAAATAAATAAACAGAGTCTCTATGTGGTTCCCTCAATCTGCTAGAAATAGCAGTCAAATCTCTCACATCATATATTATTTTCCTTAACAAAAAAAAACAAAAAAACATTGAATAGTATGGTTTGTGATACGCTGTTCCTGAAAACAAGACAAGATGGTCACATGTGGAAGGCTGCTCAGTCAGGAGTTGTCATGACTGGAATTCATTTGTTCATACAGTCTTCTCAATCAGAGCTGACCAATGGCTAAACAACAACAATACCTCGAATGAGAAATATGTCTAGAGTTGCTCAGCCTGCTAGAAACAGCAACCAAAATTACTTCAACTCATATTCTACCATCTTGAGAAAGAAAAGTCACACTGAACAATGTAGTGAAAGATCAGCTATGGCGCCAGAATGTCTGGTCGTGGCTGAAACATCTTGGGCCATAGATGTAGCCAATCAGGGTTGGTCGGGGTCTGAAGGAGGAGTGTGACAATGACAATATATTTGAAATCTTTTTCCTTTCCAAATGAAAATCAAAGAATTTTATTTTTCCCAAATATGCAAATTTAGTTTAGAAAAAGCAATATTTTCCAATGCAATATTTAAAACCTCATTTGAATAGGGGACCAAGGCATATATTTAAAAATCCCAATTTCGTCCTGATGAAACAGATCTCTGGTCAAAAGGTGCTCCAGAGTTAACAAAACCATCTTTTTGTATATATAGGACACCATTTACCTAATGTGCCCATCTTGTTTTCAGATTGTAGGGTGAGTTTAACGGGAAATAGGCTGCTGTTTTCAAAAGCTCCAATAACATATAGCTTCTCTTGTTAGTTTTGTCATTGTTCATATTGCTGCTTTTAACCACAGGTCAACCCTGATTGAGCCACGACCAGCCAGTTTTTTTTTTGTTTAGCAGTATCAAGGAGTACAATATGTATTGAACACTTTCTTTTATTAACGAATGTCAGATGTGGTTTGATAGAAGTTTGGCTGATATTTCTAGCATTTCTTGTAGTCACTAAGCGAGTCCATGGTTCCCTACAGAACACAAACTGATCTAAACTCATGAACTTCAACTTCCACCTGTACTGGGTGCCACATATGAAGCACCCTTTGTACATTCTGTAAAGTGGTTGGCATTAGGTAGGGTGTCCAGCCATAGAGATCACACCTGAGCAGACAATGGAGCCTGGTACAGCTCTGGTTTGCCAGCTCCTGTCAAACCATTCAACCCGTGCTAGTATGAAAAAAGGGCACTACGTGATGATGATGATGATGATGATGATGGTGGGCACCAAATTTTGTAATATTAACTACCATCTATCATGCTGCCATGTATATGTAACATATTAAGCATAGACTTGTGCATGGGTTGGCCTTAATCGAATGACAAATGGTAATAATCAACCTTGTCACGATTTGAAATTAAAACAAAGAATGTGGTTGGCGGGTGAACTACACGTTGTACGACATTCAATCCAGCAACAGACTAGCTCGAAACAGTAACTTGATACTGATTTGAATGTATGTTAAAATGATGAGTGACAAACAGAGTAACAACACTTCAAACGTAATAGAATAGTTCCAAACACACCTTACAGGCATTCAGCTATTCTGTTGACATGAAGCCACTAAACTATGGATGGTGAAGACAGAAAGCATCCCTGGTCAGAGGAGATACGTTTGCCTGCTAAGTTAACTACATCTCTATTCCACCCGTTACCAAATATATTCAATTCCTCAACTAAGACAGTAAAAGAAAGCAATTTTCTGAACTATAAGAAAAAAAAGAAAAAAAAAAGAGGGGGGGGCTCACATTACACACCCAGCCGACCATTACCATAACAATTCCTTGCAGACATAACAAACTGCTCTCGTTTCAGTTTCTGACTGACTGTGTAAGAAAGAAGGGTGGAATATGGCTAGAGACACATCAATAGGGTCAGACGGAGCGGCATAGACAGAGAGACAAACAAACAGATAGACGAATACACGCACACACACACACACACACATAAAGAGAGTTTAACAAATAAAGTTAGGCCGACAGATTCTCCTCAGTATATCTCAGCTAAAGAATATCCCCTAGAAAACCTGCCTCTTTTTCAGTGGTAACCTCCGCCCATTCCAGTTGTTATCGCATACACACTGTCTCATAAAATGTGTCCTTGATAGCGTTGGCGACAACACAAACTCACCTAAATGTCTTCAGGTGTTACCATGAACTAAATCGATGCAAATTCCTCCCGGTTTAACCGGAAACACAACCACCATCACTACCACTGCTAGCACAATCCCAATCACCATCCTTAACTCCACACAATGATGTATATTGTTTCTAAACAGGCCCTACACACACTCACACATCATTTTATGTTAATTACATCCATAATTATAGGATAGGTGCAGGAGTGGCTGTGTGGTAAGAAGCTTGCTTCCCAACCACATGGTTCCAGGTTCAGTCCCACTGCGTGGCACCTTGGACAAGTATCTTCTACTATAGTCTCGGGCCGACCAAAGCCTTGTGAGTGGATTTGATAGATGGAAACTGAAAGAAGCCCATCATATATATAAACATTATATATATCATCATCATCCTCGTTTAACATCCATCGTTAATGCATGGGTAGGACAGTTGACAGGAGCCAACCAGGTAGAAAAACTACCCTAGGTTACTGTGTCTGTTTTGGCAGAGGTTTTACAGCTCAATGCCCTTCCTAACATCAACCACTCCACTGAGTGGACTCAGTGCTCTTTATGTGACACCAGCACAGGTGAGTTTAGTTTTGCCATGATTTTCACAGCTGGATGCCCTTCCAAATGCCAACCCCATTAGTATAGTCTGGATGCTTTTAACGTGGTACCAGCACTGGCAGGGGTCACCATGTAACTTTTGCAAGACAAGCAATTTTGAAAGGGGCTGAGAGAGGGTATTTGAGGAGGAGATCTTATGTCAGAGGTTGAAAGGTTAGAAGTGTGACAAACAGACAGAAGCAGGTATCTTGCCACAACAGAAGGGGCATTAGAGGTATCATATATAAATGAAGCTGTCAAGACATGACCAACTATCTTTTATTCTGACATAATATATCTAGAACAATTTATCTAATATAGCCTTCCTTTTAATAAATAGTAGAATTTAACTTGGAGATTTGGCTGCTAACTCTAGGAGATCAACCAGAGGTTTCCTCATTATCAACAGTTAATCAAAAGTGCAAAAACTACTCAATAAATATTACTATGGAAAATGGATGCAAGATGTTCATGAAAATCATACGTGTGCGTGTGTGTCTGCCTGTGTTTGTCCCCCCACCCACCACCATCGCTTGACACCGATGTTGGTGTGTTTACGTCCCCATAACTTTGCGGTTCGGCAATAGGGAATGATAGAATAAGTACTAGGCTTACAAAGAATAAATCCTGGTGTCGATTTCTTCGACTAAAAGCGCTGCTCCAGCATGGCCGCAGTCAAATGACTGAAGCTAGTAAAAGAATAAAACATCGCTAAGATGCTGGATTAATTAATCCTCAGCGTAGAGTGAATAAGAGCAAAAGGGCTGAATTTGTAACAAGGCCATGACCGGTTTTTCCTAAAATGAGAGAAATGAAATAATAGTTTCGATCAACAAATCACAAGCAGGATGCGAACTCGGTTCACATAGAACCAAAATACGACGCCTAGTGTCATATTTGTAAAAACGGGGGATTTCTATTCGATTTCGAAAACATCTAAATTTAACGCCAGTTCTATAGCTGACTGGCACCTTAGATAATTTCCCAAACCAGATAAACCCATCCTCTGTATGTATGTATGTATGTATGTGTGTGTGTGTGTGTGTGTGTGTGTGTGTGTGTGTGTGTGTGTGTGT
>NC_068997.1:7805195-7806879 GCF_001194135.2 Octopus bimaculoides
ATATATATATATATATATATATATATTTATACACATACCTAAATTTACATCGTACAAATGCAGAGAGGCACAGGCAAAACTACTTTTCTATATAAATCCACACACACACACACACATAACTGCAGGCATTACCCAATTGCTCACGGCGACGACGGCTACGATGATAGGCAGAAAGACAAAACCTCGCTATCTAACCTGACCTTATTTCCAGTTACTTTTACCACCACCACCACCACCGACAACACATCTGCTAATACCACCACCACCACCACCATTACCATCATCATCACTAACATCACCAAAGCAGCAGGGCAGAAGAAATGAGGTTAAAATGCCATTCTATCACGCAACACATACACACACATGTATAATAAAAATATTTCAATGACTTCACCACAGATTAGCTTCATAGTAAGATATTAGACACACACTAACCATATAATTCCACTTGTTCAAACACTACCGCCACCAGCTCTCTAACACAAACCCCTGTCTCACCCAACCCTTATTCTTACTCCAGCCCCACCATCCTAATCATAGCCGTGTGTGTGTGTGTGTGTGTGTGTGTGTGTGTGTGTGTGTGTGTGTGTGTGTGTGTGTGTGTGTGTGTGTGTGTTAGCAAACATTCTAACACTTAAAACTATGACTGATATCCTTTTGGGTTCACCGAGTCTACTAAAAAAAAAGCAAAAAAGTCCCTCTTGTCCGGTTAAGGGCAGTTAACACTTATTTTCCAGACTCCAACATTAAATAAAAACTTATTTTATCTTATGAGGTCTAACTGCATTTAGAGACTTGCTCTTCGGCAGTACGTGAGTGGTGAGTTTTGGGTTTTCACAAAGAAAGATTAGTTCCATCTAATATGTGAGAGTCACGGTTGAATGTGACGATAAATTGAAGAACAAGAAACGATCCTAAAGAAAGAATAACTATGAATTGTTAGACCTAAACCATTTAAATAAATTATGGTGTTTAAAATTCCGAACAGTCTGTTGCCCAAATTACAAACAAATCTTGGAACCACTGAAAGTCATATTTACCAAAAAAATAACTGAGTTCACAAGAGATCGTCGATAAGATGTTCTTCATTTTCGTAATATTGCTTAATGTTCGAATTTATTTAATAACACTATCTTTTTATATGTATTTCTGTTCATAAACATATTTACCATTAGTCCATAGATATTTTATTTTAGATGAATAATAACTTTAACTGGTATGATTAGTATTAAGCATTTACGTGTAATTTATTGTACTAACGTGAGTTTTACTAAAAGCACTAATATTTTTATTATTTAAGAAAGATACGTTTTTTGAATCTTATTTTTCTAGACACCTGAGGAGTGACCGTATTTTGAGTAGATTATAATTGTTATCAAATTATTGTGAACTGTACTGATTTTATCTGCTATAGTGCGACCACGAAAAGCGCGTAGTCAACACTTTACCTTCTATTTTATCAATTTTCTAAGTTGAATTAAATTTTTACCCGGATTTTGTAGAGTATGTTTTTTTCTGGGTGGTGATTGGTGTCTTTCATTGTTTGAATTGTATATTGGT
Source organism: Octopus bimaculoides (assembly GCF_001194135.2). NCBI lineage: Eukaryota > Metazoa > Mollusca > Cephalopoda > Octopoda > Octopodidae > Octopus > Octopus bimaculoides. Next base: position 7,806,756 of record NC_068997.1, read on the forward strand.
GGTTCCTCTCTAAATTATATTTATATACATATATTATTTATTATAAAATTCAATTTGGTATTACTAAATGAATATTCCTGTACGTTTGGAATTTACATTCCCTAATATTATAATAATTATATAT
>NC_068997.1:7807043-7808047 GCF_001194135.2 Octopus bimaculoides
TATATATATATGTATTAGCATGCTAATCGTTAATGATTGGTTGTTTGATCTATCATGCGAGTTTGGAACGTTTGGTAGAGTCTTGTATTTTGATTGGTCAAGTATTGCGCGTGATACGCATTTCGGATTCAATCATGTTGCGTGTAATACATTTTCAAACAATTAATCCGAATCATCGCTGGATCCTACCCTCCGCTTATAAATAGCTTTGTCAAATCATTTATGGGCAGTTAGGTGAGGTGACTGGAGGGGCAAGTCGATGCCTCCCAACAGCGTCGTCGGACGTTGGGCGGAGGGCCCAGTTAAACTGCTCGGGGTCTGGTTTGGACAGGACCTCCAGATGGAGAAAAACTGAAGCGAGATTACAAGCAAGGTGACAGCCATAACCTAGACCTGGTCTGGGAGGACGCTATTCTTGCTAGGAAGGGCCGAGGTTGCACAAGTGTTTATAGCATCTGTGATAACCTACCGCCTAACCGTTGTACCTTGCCCCGGAATGTGACTGACCAAGCTGGAACGGATCCTTTTCCGCTTTTTGTGGAATGGGAAACCTCCACTTGTGAAGCGCTCCATCTGCTGCCAGAAACCGTTAAAGGGTGGGTTAGAAATGCCTTGGCTGATGATGCGCAAGTATGCGCTGAGGCTGAGACACCTCTGGCTCTACCTGGATGGTGAATGGGTTTGGTCACCTCATGTCAAGTTCTTCCTGCCACAATTGACATCCCTGCGGGACGTAGGCACATGGATCACGCGGAGACCGAGCATGAGTGAATGGCAGAGGGAGTAAGGCATGCACTCGCTCTGTTCTCCCGAGCGAGCAATACCACTGCGGATTTTTGTAGCTGGTTGGTAGAAGACATGTCCGACGACGTCCTGACGACGCGGTGTCTTACCTAAATACTATAAATGAAGAGAGCAGATTGAGCGGGTATGTGAATGTATATGAGAGGGTGTATGTTTGTGCTTGTATATATATATATATATATATGTATATATATATATAT
>NC_068997.1:7808057-7818057 GCF_001194135.2 Octopus bimaculoides
ATATATATATATATATATGTATATATATATATATATATATATATATGAAGTGTGAGGATGAAGGTAAGCAAAGACAGGTTATATGTGTACACATCTATTTGTGTGAGAAAGTAAGGGAAAAGGGGAAATGGTGCGCAAGGAGAGAGGTGATTGTGTGAGTGTGAAAGAGGAATTGCGTGTAATGTGTGATGCAGTGATAGAAAGTGTGAGGGAGATTACGCATATTTCCGAGAAAACGTATGTGGACATGTGACTGCGATCCCGGCATTGAACACTTCAAAATAATCTTACAGCTTCGAAACTCATGATAGCGTCGATGTATTTGACATTATCGTTTCCCCAGCTTCCCCTCTCTCTCTCTCTCATGTCTGAACGAGGGTTGAAAAGATGAATGAGACAATATAAATGGAATCACACAACTGTTTACTGATGGATCATATAGCTAATAAGTAACAACCAAAAGGTTATTTACTTGTTTAGTCATACGTTCCGAATGGAAATTAGTGTTGAAAAGATCAAGTTGATAGCAAAGAGTAAACACTGCGATAGAAAGTTGACACTATGAGAGCAGCAGGGTTACGTGACAAAAGGTCGGCGCCATCAACGACGATGCATCACAAGCAGATACATCCCAGAGCAACAATTCAGATTGTCGGAACGAGGAAAGGCAACTCATCGAAGGAGGCTTCTCAGTGAATTATTCTACTAGAAATAGCAACCAATCTTCAAATCACGACCTGTTAGTTTGTAAAAGAAAACACAAGGACAAATGCGTCCAATAAGCGAGTCCTTTGCATCCGTTCGTCCTATTAGAAATAGCAATCAGTCTACTTTCAAATCACCCTACCGTCTTAAAAAAAAACAAAAAAAAACAGGCAATGATAGCTTGGACAGTATAATCCATATACATAGAAAGATGGAATGGCTTCGGATCACCGGCCAGTTCGACAGTGGATGCCCTGAGGCTAAACAACAACGAAGGACCAACGCAACACAGTGTAATAAGGCCGCTCCTATGAATCACAAGTAAGAACCATCCGTTGGTCCACACACACAAATCTCGGACTGGATCGTGGTTTAGGTTAATGCCACTTGCCCGAGGGGGCAACATTTTTTCAGGAATGAAATAACATATTAGAAATTTACAAAATATCGACTAACTTCTACGAGGATTGAAAGGGATTTAACAAAAATAGATTTGATAGTTGTTGCAATTGTTTAGCACCAGAGTACAGCCTTTATCCAATAGATCTATGATCAAAAATATTCCAGACATGACCGTCCCCTAATATTTAGAGTACATGTTCCAATGGGTCGTTCTTATTTTAATGCAATTATTACTGGTCAAACCCTAGGTCAGCCGTACAACTGTTAGAAGGCAGGCCAATGATCAAAACTATTGTCTTACTTTTTGCTATCAGACGTTGTTTCAAGGATTACAATGTCACTAATGTTTCATTCCTAATTTTAAGGTTTACTCGGGATATCGTTCATGAACTGGTATTTTATATTTCTGAAAATAAAATTAGAGCAGTAGAAATGAGAAGTTATCGAAAAATCTGCGAGACTTCTTTTATAAACAACGAAATCTGCGTGTAAAACGGGTTGGCCAAACCTTATCCAAAGCAACAGAAGATAATAAAAAAAAAAGAAAAAACTGACAATATCTAAGGGAAAGACATAGTTAGGGTTATGTTTGCGCTTAAAGCTACCACAGCGACAAAGACACGAGCCAACAAGAGAATTTCTATACAGTTGCTCGACTTCCTAAAAATAGCAGCCAAATTTCTTTAAACCACACCCCACGTTCTTAATAAAGGGTCGCGGCATATATCGCGGTTGAAATGCCTTTAAGAACTGGCTAACCAACATCAACATTCGTCAATGTGAAATCTACAGAACGCTGGTGACCCTACATTCCTAAGACACTCCTCTTCCAGATAAGGCGACAAAGGTCAAGGACAATGGTAATGAGGTCGGTTGAAGACGGATCTCACTGGATGTGACGTAGTCGTATGTCAGAACGAAAGATCTGGTATACACTTACGTATGTCCTCTGAATGAGGACAGATACGTATTTGTCCTCATCCAGACAAATCCGTTATTCTTTCGTAATATAAACTTGCTTCGAGGATAAAAAGAACTAACTTTGGACAGGGGAACACATATCTACACACCTTTCCTTGCTCATTAATTCAACCTAATTTAAGTTAATTAACATCTCGTAAATTCTCTCTCTCTCTCCGTTCCGTCATTAATCTCTTCACCAGTTCTAAGTAAAATATGCACACGCGCGCACACCATCTGCAATCTATCTGTAACGGCCGTGTGACGTGAGGTGACGAGAATGGCTCTTTAGTACCACATCACACGGCCGATATAATAAAGGGAAATTGGATGGAACCAATAAATGCCAGAAGGAAAAAGACACATCCGCGTAAGAAAGAGTTTTCTTGAGTTTTACTTGAGTTTTCTTTTGTTGGCACTGGAGGTGCGACTTCTTCCCTGCTCACGGGTCCTTTTTGGGGCGGTGGGGGGACAGTCCGCTCTAATGTGGCTTTTAGGCCACACTTGTAGTAACGCGGGATCTTGCCCTCCACTCTAACCCTGGTTATCATGTCTTCTATAGAGATAGTTTCTACTATATTTTCGATGTCTCCCAAAGACCCCTAGATAATCATATCCATGGTCTGCCCTTGCCAATTCATATAAGCTGTTCTTGTGGACTGAAGGACCACTATCTTATCTTCATTTCCCAGCAGTATGGCAGCTACTAGCCAGGCTACGTCAATCTCTTGTGGTATATCTTCTACCCTAGCTCTGGAAACACGTCTCCCAAGGTATATGGGTAGAAGTACCACTTCTGTTTTCAACAGGGTTGCCGAGTGTAACCTGGGAAACGCACCTCCACTGTTCTGAACTTCCTTCCTCTGGCAAGGTATGAAACTCCTTGCTAGATTGGTTTCAAGGCTTTTTCTACTTGTGTGGTCGTCATTATTTCGATTTTTTTGTTTTCATGGAGTACGTTCTATATATTATAGTTTTCTCCTTGGTATCTTTCATAATTTCTTGTGGAGGGAACACCCGTACTTCGCACCCTACCCTACAAAGCATGTTCTTATATTTACTCAGTTCTGTTAGTTCGATTTTGTTGCTGTGGCTCTTGGCGACAGCCGCAAAATTTCTTTACTTCAACTGCTCGTCCATTATTTCGACAGACTTCAGTAGTTCTTCCTCAGAAGACGTAAGCTCCGAAGAGGTGGGGTTTTCGTATTCCATCATTAATACTTGCTTCGAAGAAAGGGGAAAGCGTTAACAGACTGCCGTAAAGCAGTAAAACAAGTGTAACAAGGTGTTTAAAAAACACGAAACAATTTTAACATTAAACGAAACAACAAATATAACACTCACGCGTGTCAATGATGTGCAGAAAAAAAGTGAGACTGGAACCAACAGAGGTCTGGAACCAAAGACCCCGGAACGCAGAAAAGCTAGTTTTGGTAAGGAACTGTAGACTAAAAGCATGGTAGTCAACAGGCTGTTCCACGTGATTCCATTCTGAGCCTTTGATTGGTTATACACGGCAAGTTAGCGCCATCAAGTAAGAGACAAATTGTGCCAATCAGAGTAGCGGACACAACGGGATCCAAATAGCAGCCAATGACTAGCTGTTCTCTGCTACGTTCGAACGCACAATAAATGGGAGAAAGGGATTTCACCAGAGTCTACGCTAAATATCTCTAATCCTTCATTGCTACGATAACGGGAAAAGAGTTTCCGAATATGGTCTGCCTAAAAGACAATTTCTCAGATTTTACAGCTTTTGTTCAGCCTCACATCAATCCAAAGTGAGCAGACCTAAAACCAAAGCTATTCGAACCAGGACCACCCTGTCTTTTTAGAGATACCAAGGATTCTACAATCCAATGTATCCTTCCGTTTTTTTGCATTGTTTGTTTGTTTAAGATAATATGATGAAGAGGATTTGGATGCTAATTTCCACCGTTAAAAAACAGCACAAAAGCTCCCTCGTTCCTCTCACTTCATATCGTAAGCTTTTCTTTCATGCAATCTGCTTTGGTGGCATTTTAGACTTTCAAATTATATTGCATGTTTAAGTATGCAGAGTACTAAAACAATATTCAATAATTAAGATAAAAATTTAATTAGATTTTACGAATTGATGTGATTAAACAATTACTTCATCTTTCCAAATCAAAGTTATTTATAAATAGGTAACCAGTTTTTAAAAGTTACCCAAGCTGTGAAGGACCAGCAGTTTAATAGCATGAAACAGACCTGAGGAAAATCTTCCCGTGGACAAAACCTAAGCAACATTGCCAGACGACCCAGTACCAAGTCCCCAACAATTCGATAAATTTGTGATAATGTAGGTGTCCTAAGAATAAAGTGTCCCACCCAGAAATACAACGAAGCAAGAGAGAGGGGGTAATTTTGCTATTCACAAGTAAAGGACAATCTAATCGAAATCCTGCCCAGTCCAATATTTCACTTCATAAAAAGACAGAGGTTAATGATAGCAGAAACGTTAGAGAGTCCGGTGAAATACCTTGTGGTATTTAGTTACGTTCCTTTATGTTCTCAACCCAAATCCCACCTCTTTAGCCTTTTGTTTTTCTGCTTTTACAAGATATTAGATGTTTCAAGACATAACCTCCTGTCGTAACATTACTCAATTGTTTGATCTCTGGAATAGACTAATTATACACTGGGACAAAGAATTCTAATGCTTTGTGCAAGAACCCTTGGTCATAAAAAAATTCAAGTGTTTGGTAACTGGAATAAGTGTACAATGAGAAAAGTGGAGGCAAGGGAAAAGATAAGGAGAAAAAGAAAAAGAAAAAAAAAAAACAAGTTTTTGAGGAAGGAGAGGGAAACTGCTCAGAGATGAGAGAAAATTAAAGGAAGAGCAGAAGATTTGAAAATACTGAAAGAGGAAAAAGGCGGTAATGACAGAGAAACCTTACCTCGATGCACTTTTGATACACTTGAATGGTTTTGAGCCAACAAACGAACCTCCATGTGACCACTTGCTTGAAATAGCAACCAAGACTCACCTCCAAACTGTTGTCTTAAAATAGGAGGATTGTATTGGCTCCTAAATACATTATCTGAATGAACAAAGATGGAAGGGTCACGGCTGGAATGTCTTTGATTATAATGTTCAATCAGAACTCAACAACAGCAAGATTGGTTCAAAATCTTGGAGATTACAAGCTTTTATTTTTTTATCCCCCATATTTCCACACATACATTCACATAATTGTGTGTGTGAGGATGCAAAGCAGTGGTGGTGAGTTCTTCTAAATCATTATTTTAGTTTCTTTACAAATCTAGATATTTATTTATTTATTTATGGGTTTCAGCCAAGTGGCTGTGGTCATGCTGGAGCACAGAGGATTCTCAACAAATTGAAATAATGAATCCAGGAGTTTAAGCTGGGTTGTGTGGAGTAGGACAAACTGACCATTTGGACAGTGGCCATTCAAGGTAGCTGTTATATTGCTCTAATTTAATTCTATGTTCTGACTAAGTATCAAACTAAATTTAGTGATTCTGCTTTATTTCATGCGTTGACCTCATATCTTTTTAAAGCGAACTTTTGGACTGCCTTGTAATTGGCATATTGGCTTGTTTCGTAGGCAGCGTGATACTTTTTGCACATGGATTTTTAAGTTCTGCTTTAATCAGCATGTATCTTTGAGTATATATTGTGTTGTATTGTCTCCAAGTTGATAATTCTTTATTAAAATATAACAGTAGCTAAGTATCTGTGTGCACCAGAATGAATGAACCACAGCATATGAGAGAATGTGTGTGTGTGTTGAGAGAGTGAGTGGGGCTGTTCGTAGGTGTGTGTAAGAGAGAAAGAGAGAATTGCTTTATGCAAGGATGAACCAAACAGTTACATCAGCACACCGGTAGCATTTGGACCTTTGGCATCTTGATGGCTTTTTGAACATGTTCTTGTTTCTGAATGGTGCTGCCCTGGCAAGTAGTAGAGTTGAAAGATAATGATATGCAGAAAGAAGGAAGTGGGAGGATATGAAACAAAGGAAGAGAGAGAGAGAGATTAACTGTGACATGGAAAGAGAGGTGAAGAACAGCAGAGAGAAAAGAGTGAAGAGGATGGGAGAGAGAGAGAGAAAGAATGGGGAGGGGAAAAGAAAAGAGAGAGAAAGAAAAGCAATGAAAGAGAGCAAAAAAATTGAGAGCTACAGAATTATATCTGCTTTGTGTGTTGTTAACACAGCTGAAGGGCCAAAACGCACACACACACACTGATATACACAGATATGTGTACACATCACTAGGAAACACTGGCAGCCAACTTTTTAAGTAAATAGATTAGCACAGGAAATATTGGAATTAAATTTCTTTCTAACTTTTGATAATTTGAGGGAAAAAAAATTTCCTTGCAGCATTAGAAATTTTTAATCTCTATAATTCTTCTATTTTGCTTTCTTTCTTTCTTTCTTTGTTGCTTCCAAAATTAATGTGTTGTTAATAATAATAATAATAATTATAATGATGATGATGATAATGATGATGATAATAATAATAATAATAATAATAATAATAATAATAATAATAATGGGATATGCCAATACACACAGATAGAGAAATTAAGGCAAATAGACCAGATATAGTTGTCAAAGATCATGAAGGAAAAAAATGCCTTCTAATTGATGTTTCAATACCAGCAGATGACAACGTTTCTCTAAAAGAAATGGAAAAACTTTCAAAATACAAAGACCTGGAAATAGAGATAACTCGAATGTGGAATCTAAAAACAGAAACAATTCCTATCATAGTAGGTGCCTTAGGTATAATAAAAAAATATTCAGACAAATACATAACAAAAACACCAGGACTTACAAATATATATAACATACAGAAAATTGCACTACTGGGTACTGCACACATTCTACGCAAAACACTTTCAATACAGTAAACATAAGAGCACCACAGCAAACCACAGCACATACCCAAGGCGCACAGAGCTGCGCTCGGTAGTGAAGTGAAAGCACGTTATAAAAATAAAACTACTGAATAATAATAATAATAATAATAATAATAATAATAATAATGAAGCTGCAATTGATTGTTGCCGATTCTTCTTTTTGCCAATTAGATATATTTATTGTTTTCTACCATAGTCAAACTTGAAGAATAATTGATGCTATTGTTCTCAGTTTTTGGTCATTCTGCAGAGAAATGTTCGCAAGTAGCAAAAGGTTTTCCTTTTCTGTGAGGTTGTTAATAAAAAGAAAAAGAAGTAAAAGAAAAAATTAAAATATATGAAATTTGATGGACATTTATCACTCTTGAAACCTTGTTCTTTAGAATTATTGGCATTCATTTTGGCAATGAATTGAGCAGAGTTCTTAGTTTAGGACAAACACTTAGCAGTATCTGTTCTGGCTCTCTGGGCTCTGATTTCAATTCCTGTTAAGGACAACTTTTCTTTTCATCCCTTCTGGGGTCAATAAAGTACCAATCCATGGAATGGTATTGTTGGAATTGTTAGAGTGCCAGACAAGACGCCTTGTAGTCTTTGTTCCTGTTCTTTGGGCTTTGAATTCTTGGGTGGCAGATTTAGTTGTTTGCTTAAGAACCACCACCTGGTCCTTAGACGACCTTAGTGGAAAACTATTCTGTTGTAAGTATCCAGCTTCAGTTTCTAGTTTGAAGATAACTTTCTTCATTCCTCCCATTAGTCTTGGAGGCCCTGAAAGAATCATAGAGTCATGGATGCAGCTCTTTATTGTCCCTGACTAAGAGGTAAAAAAGAAAAAAGCGCTAATTATTTACTATCATCAAGTCAAATGATTCAAAGATCCCTGTTTTGTTTGCTGCCACACCAGACTATGCCCTGCAATCCTTTACTCTTACTGGTCGAGTTCACCTAAGTCTAAAGGGAAACCTCCATGTGGCGGTTCAACTTTTTAGAAACAGCAGCCATATCTCCCTTAAAACAACAGCCTCACCAACTTAGAAAAGGAGACAATACGAAAAAGACGGTATGGCCAACTGGAATAGTTTTAATGGTAAATCTGCTCAATCAGAGAAATGAAACCATCCTAAAATTACACCTCAACTGTCTTAAAAGAAAGGAAAAATACATTAACTAATATAATCGAAAATACATCGAAACAGGTAGGATAGTCATGGTTGGAATGTCTTTGATCCTAAAAAGACCCATTCAATCATGGCTGATAGAAAACTAAACAACAGCAACAACAACCCTGGTTGCCGTTGTGTCGATGGAAAGGACTCACTCAGTCGTTTGACCTGTTAAAAATATTGTTGAAGAAAGGAAAACAGTTTTAAACGTTTGAACGTCAATACTTATATAAATCTGATACTTTCTGACAATCATAGTTCCCTAGTCGAATACATAGCATAATAATAACAACATAATATGAAATATGGGTAAGTAGTATTCATGCTTTTGAAGAGTGTTTTGTAACATGACTGAATGTGAATGGATACAATAGAGAGTTGAAGCTAATTCGCTCACTACCCCCTCTCTCTCTCTCTCTCTCTCTCTCTCGTGTGTGTGTGTATGTGTAAAATATACATACATAGTATACACATTATGGCACATATAGTATTAGCACAAGCATTTTTGTTTTTGTTTTGTTGTTTTTTTCTTTTTCCATGGCTGATTGCCTGCTAAAAGTATCTGCTTAACCATGAAATGGGTGTGGCATCTATTTATATAATCAGGTAGACTGGTGCAGACAGTTTCACCAAGCTGCAGGAACACACACACACTTCACATAAGAAATGTATGTTGTGCACACAAACCACCCAAAACAAACACACACATACACAAAACACACACACACACACACACACACAGCAGAGTTTGAAATCATGGCTTCTCAGTCAGTAGAATCTGAGTGAATAAAGATTACCAACCCAAGTATTACAAGTTCAATTCAGCCACACGTCCTCAGCTGACTTCTCTTTCCGTGGGACTCAAATCATTTTGTCATAAAACACTTTCTCAAGAAGTACCTAAACTTTACAAACCAATGAAGGAAGCTCTATGCTTAACTTGCAAACAATAGCAGCCAAATTCCCTTCAAATCATACCCAACAATCTTAAGAAAAAAACTGACACATTGGACAATATAGTCTTGATTATCAAAAATATGGGATGGTCATGGCTGGCTGACTCAGGATTAACAACATTTAGATCTTGTGATTCCCTGGAGAACAAACCAGAAAAGAAGTAACACTGTGCTCTTGAGGCACATACACTTTCTTGAGGCCATCATAAAAGGCTTTAGAATCCTTTGTGTCTGCAGCTTCTTGGAGTTCAGTGGCCTCAAAAGACCACCAAGCCTCCTTCATCTGTCTCAAAGCATGTTGGACCTGGCCTCTGCATTTTATGCTTAACACAAACCACAATCACACACACCATAAAATCAGACCACTGCTTTTTCAGCCAATCAACTCTCATATTTTATAAAGGAAATGGGGAAAAAAAAGTGTTCTGCAGGAGAGGATTTTTTTTTTATATCAACGATTCACTTTGAACTATCAATACAAATACACACCTAACACACACACACACACACACACATATTCGCCCACATTACACACACACACACACATACACAAGGAGCCTAACAGTTAAAGTTAGAACAGGTTCATTAAAGAAATGCAATCACATCGCACTGGAAAAAACCATGAAGCTGTTTGGTTAAGTGGAAAAATGCCAAAACAAGTATTTACAGAGATGTTGTTTTTCAAGGTCAGACCAGATTGACCAGATCTTCTATAATCAAAGGTATTTCAGTCATGATCGTCTGCTCTTTTTTGGTACCCCCTTAGAACTAAATTATACAATGCCTGTCAATTTGAAGCAGATTTGTCTCCTATTACTAGCAAATTGTGTAACCACTTAGAGGCTCGTTCTTTTAATTCATGGCAATGCAGGTGTTGTTGTTTGGCTGCAGGTCAA
>NC_068997.1:7820399-7822899 GCF_001194135.2 Octopus bimaculoides
CCCCTCATGTGTGTGTGTGTGTGTGTGTGTGTGTATATATATTTATTCATTTATTTATACAAGGGCATTACTATACAAGAATTCCTCACGCTATGAGGGACTCTAAGGTCAGACTACCATAAAAAAAACTACCATAAAACTACCTTAGAGTCCCTCATAGTGTGAGGCATTTTTGTATAGTAATGCCCTTAAATAAATAAATATATTTTGGGAATAAATGATGGATCTTTTTCCCTTATGAGGTTTTTTTCACGCTAGCTACTTGATAAATTCTTGTAAAAGAATTCATCCTATTATTGAATTTATATATATATGTATATATATATGCATGCAAATGTCTTTATTTCATACTCTGATGGTTCCAATGACCAACATTTGTCTAGCATGTGGGGGGGGGGCATCAGCAGAATAAATCAAAGTTGGCATCAATTCTTATTTGAAGTTTACTGTCCTCCTAAATGGGAAAAGTGGCCATAATGTGTGCATACATTGTATTTTAGCCAGTTCTCTATAATTGAATGCCCTTCCTAACAACTTAACAGAATGTATTAAGTGCATCTTAACATGGTACAAGAGCTAAAGAAGTTATCATGCCTTTAACATAAGGGTCCTTTTGACCTTGTTCTATCCACTCACCAACCAAACATTTTACACTGTTCCGACATAACATCATGACAGACATTTACTAACAATAATATATATCCTATATAAGTAGAGAAATTTGAAAAGACAACACGAAACCGGTTATTTCTCAAAATACAATGTTTATATACCAAAAAGATTTTATAACATTTTTCTGACATAATTTAAATATATACTTTAACCATGTAACACAAGCCTTCTGTAGTTTTTTCACTCTTATTATCTTTTATACATCCAACCACGTGCTTTCACATACAAACTTTCTCACCTATATATATATATATATATTGTATTTACATTTTCTACTTCAGTAGTTTATATCAAACTTATTAAAATATTGTTGTTAACACACAACGTAATGCTTGTTACAGACTCCACATTGCAAGACAAACGTATAACATTAGTATTGACAGATTTTGTGCCAGCAGCCATCATCATGCTGGATTGTTGCTAATGGACACCATTGCACCAGATAAACATGTAGCACTGTTACTAACAGACACTATGTCATCGGATAAACATGGAACATGTTACTGACAGGTTCCATGTCAGACAAATGTGCAATATGGTCACTAATGGAAACCATGTCACTAAATAAATGTGTAAGACAAGTACTAACAGGTTGCGTACCACCTGACATATAACCACCACATGACTGATTGCCCTACTAGATATAGCAGTTAAATAACCTTCAAATCACACCTCTGTCATATTAAAAAGGAAAGGTACACTAGATGGTTATGGTTAGAACGATTACCCATTCTGGGACTAAACAAAAATAACAAGAAAAACAAAAATAAATGTGTAACTAGCCACCTATACTTTTCTCTGCAAAATAGGGATAGTTTATCCTGTTCAGGCTATATTATTAGCATTATTCTGCAATTGAGAATTTAAAATCACTTCTTTAACTTTCTAATTATTAAAATGTTTTTATGTCCCCACATTTACTAACACATCACATGTCACCAGAGAAATGAGTGACACAATCACCAACGAATATATAAACACTACATCACTACATCACATTGTGTAACATCAGTACTAACTAGACCACTGCTTCTCAACTGGGGGCCATGCAAGATTTTGCTGTTAAAATCTATGTATAATAAACTGGTTATTTTTCTGTTATACACAATATACAATTCCTAATAATGTTTAATCATAAAAATATAAGAGGAGTTTTTAGGCATTGAACAGCTATGAGGCCCCCTGCCACACACACACACACACATGCATTCCTGAGCAAAATAGGAATCAAAAGGGGTCTATAGACAAAAAATGGTTGAGAAGCACTGAACTAGACAAATATGTAACACCAAAACTAACAGGTCACTTGTTGCCAAACGAAATGTGTAAGAACAGTGTTTCTAACCAGACAAATGTATAACTGTTATGAACAGACACCATGTCACCAGATAAATGCTGCTGGCTCATGAATCAACTCAGAAAAACAAATTAAATCTGAAACATGATATACATACATACATACATACATACATATGTGTGTGTGTGTGTGTGCTTGTGAAATAATCACTAAGTTTCCCTTTCCTAGTTTAAGAGTGTTTATTGGTCCAGCAGCCAACATGTTCTGAAAAAGAACTTAAACAAAAATGTCCAGGAGTGTCAATTCCAGTCAAGATTATTATTTATGCAACTAAACTCATCAACTCTAAGCATTTATATTATAATTGCTAATCAGGAATGAAACATTACCACATTGCTATCAAAGACAAATCTCATCAGAGCCAGTTTTATATTTCATCAAAAAAGCTAAAGAATTGCTCAAGTGCTGGGCTCAATGTGATTAGCTGCAACCCGGCCCACGATATTTTGGTCTGGTGCCTAGGAAAGGAAT
>NC_068997.1:7827899-7842391 GCF_001194135.2 Octopus bimaculoides
AAGACTATATTTATTTAAGGAGTTCCACTACTCCCTTAATTCTAAGTTCATATCCCAATCCTGATAGAAGCAACTTTGTCTTATATTCCTCACATGTTCACAAAATAACTACCAGTAATAAACCGGGAGGTAACATAACCCCTTTACACCATTCATCTTCTGTCAAAGAAAATGGTTGCCTTAGCATGGCACTGGGACAGCTGAGATCAAGGTTGTAAGTGGAATTTCCTAAAACATGCAAAAATTTCACAGGCAAATTATAAAACACACACACACACACACACACACCACTTAAACTACTTGTCACAAAACTACCTCCTTAAATATTACAACCCTTCAGTTGACGGATCATGTCAGGTACTTGGTGACCTCACTCATGCTGGTGCCAGATAAAAAGCATCCAATAGACTCTGGAGTGGTTGGCATTAGGAAGAGCAATCCAGCCTTAAAGCAGACAATAGAGTTTGGTGCAGTTTTCTGCTTTTCTGCCAGCTCCTGTCAAACCATCCAACCCATGCTAGTATGGAAGGAGAAATATTAAATGATGGTCTCACACACACACACATGTGTGTGTGTGTGTGTGTGTGTGTGTATTACTGTCTCCTTGCCTTAACATCATGTGATAGATGTAAATGAGTGTCACTTCCAATCTTCCAAGACAGAACTGGTGATGGGGAAAAATTGCTTTACTTGGAAATGAGTGAAGGTTAGTGACAGGAAGGGCATCCAGCTGTAGAAAATCCACCTCAAAAAACTGTCCACTTTTCCAAGTGAGCATGGAGAAGAGAACACTAAAATGATGATGACATTCCTTCTTACTATCAGCCCCTTCACACTTACTTCGTTCATTCCATTCTTCGTTCCCCTTCATACTCACCTTCCCTCCTCTTTCACTTCACTCTGTCCCTTTCATCTTTTCCCTGTTTATTTTTTTTTCTGTCCTTGTTTTTGTATACATTCACTGCTTTCTTCCAAGGAATCTAGTGCTCTTGGCTTAGTTTTTCCTTGGGCCTGGCCAGATTGGAGCAATCTCAAATATAACCAACCAAAATTGCAAAGATAATCTGAAACTCGACTGAGGAAAGAAGACCCCAAATGACCCATCCGTGTTTTCTTTGTATCCTCTGTCTGGATGTCTTGTCCATTTTTGTATCACCTAACTGTCTGGATGTTTTGCATTCTTGTCCCATTTTTGTATTTTAAATGTATATATATATATATATATATATATATATATATTAATATATAGAACAGAGTTTGTGTGTGTGTGTGTGTGTGTGTGTGTGTGTATATGTTCCTTATGGATTTGAAAACTGAGTTGCCAATTTTGATGTATGACATATCAAAAGATTTAGTAATCTTTTGGCTACCATATAAAGTTTGTTTTTTGCACAACTCTTTTTGGCTACAAAAATAACCTCGGAAACGAGGTCAGGTTGTACAATTTTGAGGTCATTAACTAAGGGAGGCAAATCAACCAGAACAATTGTTATGTCTTAGATAGAGCATAATGAGAAAATGTTTAGAACACGTGGAGTTTTACCGGGGAAAGAAACTTCGAAGGTATATCATCAACTTTATTAGTTGGGAAAATGCTTTCTACTATAGCCCTAGGCCAACCACAGACTTCTGACTGAATTTGATAGATGGAAACTGCAGTGTTGTTTATCAGGAAATGACCAAAAACCATGTTTATAAAGAAGAGCTGTTTGATCCATACTACTTATGTGCCAATTCTGACCATAAGAAAGGAACAAATATTACAAAGTGGCTGTAGGTCATAACCCCTAGGCACCACCGGGGTGCATTGCTAGTATACACACACACACACACACACACACACACACACACACATAAGAACTGCAGTAGGTTAGTTCTGATAGACTAAGTTGATAACTGAATATGACATTCAACAAGGTTTTAGAAACAAAAATTTAAAAGATTTCAAAGTAATAAGCAACCCAAATTAAAAAGAAATATTTGCATGCCACCCTGAAAAGTATGTTTGTTACTTTGTTACCCAATGTAGCAACTCTGACTGAAGTAGCAAAATGGTTTTTGATGATGCAGAAGTAATTTTGAAGTGGACAGAGGTAAGCCGAGACCATTGGGCTCAGTACTTGACTGCTACTTAATTAACTCCAAGAGGATAAAAGGTAATTGACCTCTGCAGGATTTGAACTCAGATCATAAAAAGCCAGAAGACTCCAGTGATCCTATCAGTTGTAGAACTAACTTAACCTTTTATTCCTTATCTTGGAATTGATTCAGTCAACCATATCTCTCCATGGTCTCAGGTTTCAGCCATGGGACAGTGGAGGTGGAGGTGGTGTAGAAAAACAGTAACAATGCACTCAATACCATGGATAGACATGCCAAAAAAATCTTACCAGTCAATAGTTTGATGTCTTGTTTTAGTGCACGTAAAAAGCACCAGCTGATCGTGGCCGATGCCAGTATCCCCTGACTGGCTCTTGTGCAGGTGGCACGTAAGAAACACCTTTTGAGCGTGGTCGTTGCCAGTACCCACTGAATGGGCTCCTGTGCCGGTGGCAAGTAAAAAGAATCCACTACACTCTCAAAGTGGTTGGCATTAAAGAAGGGCATCCAGCTGTAGAAACATTGCCAGATCAGATTGGAGCCTGGTGCAATTGCTGGCTTTCCAGACCTCAGTCACACCGTCCAACCAATGCCAGCATGGAAAATGGACGTTAAATGATGATGATGATGATGATATATGTATGTATTTTTTATCTTTTATCACCTTGAAGGATTTTTAGTTGAATGGATTGACTCCAGGACTTATGTTTTTTCAGCCTGGTTCTTATTTTATCAGACTCTTTTGCCAAACTGCTAAGTTATGGGGATGTAAACACACCAACACTGGTTGTCAAGCAGTGGTGGGTTACACACACACACACACACACACAATGGGATTCTTTTTGATTCCCTCTATGAAATCCATTCTCAAAGTTTTTGTCTGAGGCTAAAGTAGAAGATGTGTCATGCAGTGGAACTGAACTAGGAACTCTGCAGCTGGGAAGCAAGCTTCTTACCACAGAGCCACACCTGTGCCAGTGTATGCTGAAAACTTAGATGGCTCAATGAATATGGATGGATAAATAAGAAGATGGCTGGTGAGTGTTTTGGTTCTGAGGTCAGTGACATGCAGAGAGAAAGAAAAAAAATTAATTCAGCTTGGAGTGTTTCGTTTTTAAATTTGTAATGGTTTCTATGGAAAGAAATGGTGATGGTGGTGGGAGATAAAAAGAAAAATAAACAAAGAAAAATAAATAAAACAAAATGGGAAGAAAGAAATAAGGAAAAGAAAAACAAAAAAGACAAGCAAAACATTTATAAATAAGGAAAAGGATGAGTAAATAAAATAAAAAGAAAAGAAACAAAAGAGATTAAATGAAAAGAGTTTGCAAAGAAGAAAGAGGAAATGTAGATTATTTGAAATATTTTTAATCTCCAGCATCCAGGGAATCCATTAAGAGAGGGAGGGGGGAAGAGAAGAAGAAGAAGAAAAAGAGAAGGGGAGGGAAACATTGGGAAACACACATTTAGGCTTTATCTCTAAAGTAAATGTAAGCTAAGAGAGAACCAAGACTACATTGTAGGTTCAATTCCCGGTTGAGTCATTGGATTTCACTCTTTATAAAACTGACTTCCAGCCTTCATCAAGAGAGGTAGACAGATCTAGGCAATGACATGGCAATAACACTCTCCTCAAAGACAAGGTATTTGGTGATATTTCAAACAACCAGCAAAGATTAGGTTAACTAATGTTGTGTTCTGTGTGTGTACAGCCATTGTCATAATGCACAAACATATCTGTGTGCTTAAAAAGTTTGTTTCCTAACCAAACAGTTCCTTAGAAAATTACTATTTTTAAATCTCACAACGAGAGATATTCAGCAACAGTACTTTGGAGTAAGACGAATGTTGCTGTAATTTAGCCCCAGGAGACATTGTCTCCAGCTGGAGAGTGTGGGGTGCTAGATTCCCTTGTTCGAAAATATAAGGACACAGATTGTGTCATACAGCCAGCTGGAGACGATGTCTCCTGGGGCTAAATTACAGCAACATTCGTCCTAAACCAGGACTGCCATGTTATGTTGGCAAACAATCTTTACTCCAAATGGTTCCTGTTCCAATCCCTCTACATGGGAGAGAGAAACTGAAAGAAGCCCATCATGTGTTTGTGTGTGTGTGTGTGTGTACAGTGGACTTCCACAGTTTCTGTCAACCAAATCCATTCCTGAGGCATCAGTTTGCCTGAGGCTATAGTAGAAGTCAGTTTCTCTAGGTGCTGCACACTGAGGATGAACCCAAAACCATGTGGTTGCAAAGTGAGCTTCTTAACTGCACAACCATGCTTGTGCCTAGAGAAAAGCCAACCCTCTAAAACTGGGGCCTTCACAACCACATAACAAGTTCAAATGGTGAAAAAAGACAACGCATAACAGGTTTTTTTTGTGGTTAGGAGTGCCACTCCACTGATCTCGCACAAACCATTAATAATCCTTTTTACTATAGGCACAAGAGCTGAAATTTGGGGGGAGGGGGATAGTCAATTACATCGACCCCAAAATGCAACTGGTACTTAATTTATCGACCCTGAAAGGATGAAAGGCAAAGTCGACCTCAGTGAAATTTGAACCCAGAACAAATCCGGAACAATTTGCCTTGAAGCATTCCGTCTGGAATGCTAACAATTCTGCCAGCTTGCTGTTACCTTAATAACAATGATAATTAGTAACCCAAAATTAGAAATGATAATACAATCAAAATATACACAAACACACACACACATACATACATACATACATAACACCGAATCAAGTATACACGGATACACATAACACAACCTCCTGCATTCTTTGGCTTTGGTACCTTAGAGGTAAGGTCACATGACTTGGAAACATCAATAAAATGGGCTGCGATAAATATTAATTCAATGTAGAGAAGGGGGAGAAGGAGGAGGAGGAGGAGGAGGAGGAAGACTACTACGACTACTACGACTACTACTACTACTACTGCTGTCAGAAACATTAAAGAAATCAGTTAGGAATTGGAGAAAAGTAAAAATAATTTCAAAACAAACAGAACAAAATTAGGTTTTTCAATAAAAGATGTTTGATAAAATAGGAAAAGGTTTTAGCTCACAGACACACAGACAGAGAGAGAGAGAGAGGAGTGATAGCAAAACCATTATGACTTCTTAAGAAATAAATGTAAGACAGCCTAATATCAAATGGAACACCACTTTGGCAAACAATAAAGGTCACAACTACATATAATGGATATTGTCCGATACCCGAGTTACTACTCTGTGTGTGTGTGTGCGTGTGCGTGTGTGTCTATACGTCCAGGTGGCTGGTGGGTGAAGGTTTATTTTAAATTTTTGCATCTTCGTTTTATTTATTTATTTTTTTTTTTAAATCTTCTAATTCATTCTCTAAATCCGCCCTCCTCCTCCTCCTCCTCCTCCTCCTAACTAAAATATCTCAGCTGACTTTTTCCTCAAGATCTATCATACAGTTACTTTAATGATTCTTCATCTGACAGATGCTTGAAGCCACAGAAGATATTTAAGAGAGAGAGAGAGAGAGAGAGAGAAGAGCTGAAGGAAGTGGTAGGATGGCAAAGTTTATTCTTTCAGCCACCCCCCACCTCACCCCCACCTAATACTTCTGCCACTCAAAAACAAAATTTAGACATAAATCTGCTCAGTTTGTGATATGCTTCTTACTGTTCCAGTATCAGTTACCTCATGTATGCACAAAACCAATTTCACGCCTCAATGTTTGGCCAACTACCTCCTTATATCCTTCAGATCCACTCAATCAGAGCTGACCTCCATGTCAACAAAACAAATTTCTTTGAAGGAATAGGTTCAGCTGATTAATTCAAACCCAGTAGATTTCTGGTATTTGTTTCATTGATTCTATCAAAATAAAAGTCAGGATCAACTTTGGAGGAATTTCAGAACCCTTAAAGGAATTTGGTCCATTAAGGTATAATGTTTATACTGTTAAATAACCAGCCTTACAACTAACAATTAAATAGGAGGCCACAGATTTTTAGAAAAGGAGGAAATTAAATATTTGATGTACTCAGTTTTTGTTCCAAGAACTTGACAGAATAACAACTTGGAATGAATTTGTGGATTTGTTAAAACATCAGACAAGGTGCCATGTTGTATTCATTCAAACTTCTTACATTCTGGGTCCTCCCAGGTCAACTGCACCGTTCATTCTTCCAGGGCCCAAAAATAAAGTACCAGTCTAGAATGGTGAAATGGTGGAATCATTTAACCCTTTAGCATTCATATTAATCTGCCAAATAAAATGGTTAGGCATTCACATTGTTTCGAATTCATAATGCATTATTTCATAGCTTTGGTATTTCAATCGTGTGATTGTTAATATTTTGAATTACATTGTATGGTAGGTGTGAGAGGTGAAATCTGGCTAGTTTGACCATAGAATATTTGGGCCAGATATGGGCAGTTTAAATGCTAAAGTGGTGGTGGTAGTAGAAGCAGCAGCAATGACAGCAGGGATGAAGATGTTGAAAATGAGTAGTGATGACGATGATGAATAATTTCTTCATCTTATTCAGCCAGAGTTCAGATAGCGCCCATATCTTTTGAGAGCCCACGGTAAGGTAGACTTGTGTGGCTTGTGTTCAATTTAAGAAAAAAATATCAAAGTGAAATGAAAAAAACTGATAAACATATTGATGATGATGATGATGATGATGACAGTGGTGGTGAAGTTAACTCCACCAGGAGATGCAACTATTTTAACAGATGCCAACATCTGAGAGTTGTTTCAATATGCATCAACAGCTGCAGCTATTTTGATGTTTACAGAAAAAAAAACTACCTGCAGCTAATTTACAAAGTGCAACAATAACTGCAGTTGGCTATCAACGAGATAAAACAAAAAAAGCTTCAATTCTAAGATTTGTTTCTACCAAACTATTGGAACCAATGTTTAAAAAGCAATATGGGAGAGAGGCCAGCAGAATGCAGAGAAAATAAACTTAATTTTTTCTTCTCTCAAAACAGAGCTTTTCTCCATCTGTTCCCATCTAATGAGTGAATAAATAATTAATTTTGTTCGTATAAAACTGGAGTGGTGCAGTTATATACCCTAGGGCAATGAAGTACAGCCTTTTATAGAAAGTGGTCAACAAAATTTATGAGGAAAACTTGAAGGAGTATCAAAACTAAATTGACTTAATTCCATTATGCAATAAAATTGGTCTTAAAACTCACCCGCGAGACAACCATAGGGAATCCACTGGAATCACAATTCTAGGGTACAAATTGAATCTCATAAGCCATAATGTTATAGAGGCAGTACCACACTTTACAGATATTCCTTTATCCATCAATCAAGTTGATTAACCCTTTTGTTACTGTATTTATTTTTTTGAGATGCTCTGTGTTTCTTTCAATTATTTTAGATATAACAAAAAATTTAGTAAAATAGCTTCATTATCATTAAGCTAGTGTTAGGAACATAAATTGTGATTAAAATTTGGTGGAAGATTTTTAATTCAGAACTTTTGAAAACAAAACTTCTGTATTCAGAGCCAGAGCCGGTTTCGGCCGGGCTGGTAATGAAAGGGTTAAATCCAACAGTTGTCATGGATATGATGTCAGTGTTTCACAGGTAAACATTCCCAAGTAAATTGTTACTTATTTGAAACAGAAACTGAGGAAAGTAAAACGGACTTGCTCAATAACTGTAGAAGACATGAACACAAACTTGTGTTTATGCAATGATTGGTTTCTCCTCTCTCTCTCTCTCTCTAAACCAGCTACACTGAAGGAGCTCAGAATGGTTATGTTCACAACTAAGGAAATATTTATCCACTTCACACCATGAAGCCCCAAAGTTAACCACCATCCTTGAAACTCACTTTTGGCATATGGAAGGGCACCCAGCTGTAGAAATCATGCCAAATCAGACTGGAACCTGGTGCAGCTCTCTGGCTCATCAGCTCCCAACAAACCATCTGATCCATGACAACATGGAGAGCAGATGTTAAATGATGATGAGGAGGAGGAGGAGGAGGTGGATTACATTATAAATAATGATAAAGCCTTTTGAGCCTAACAATAAAACTCCTCTCACTTCCTATCACACACACACACACACAATATATATATATATATATATATATATATATATATGTATGTATACAGACATACATACTCATATATAGATTCTTCCACAACTTCCCTCCACTTTAAGTGACCGGCACTTCTTTATGTGACTATCCTTAGCCCTCCACCAAACCAGCACAGTTTGCATCTAATTTCCCTTTATGCCTGACTCTTCTCTCAGCACACCAGTGCTCCGTTGCACATCCCGTAGAGCAAACCAGCTTAATTTCTCTCTAGTCTTCACGTGTCCTCTGCATTCAGGGCCCATGTCTCACTACCATGTAGCATTGCAGTTCATACACATGCATCATGCAATCTTCTTTTCACCTGGAGAGAGAGAGAGACCTTTGGTTACCAACAGAGGTAAAAGGTCTTAGATATATATGTATGCATAAATGATGGGCTTCTCTCAGTTCCTGTCTACCAAATCAACTCACAAAGCTTTGGTCAGCCCTAGACCATAGTAGAAGGCACGAGATGAAGGTGTTACACAGTGGGACTGAACCTGGGACCATGTGGTTGGGAAGCAAGCTTCTTTATTTCATAAATTTTGCCATAGAGGCATTACATAGAGGGGACAAACAAAGACAAACAGACATAAAGAAGCTGCGGGCTGGACACAGACATTAATGAAGCTTCTTACTACACAGTCATGTCTGCATCAAAGGCATTACGGAGGAACTGGTTTTTTTGAAAGAATAATTTAAGGAATTTGGTAGCATCTTCACAATATTATTCTGAGTCTTTTATTTCTATATATTAAGTCTGAGAACAAGTACAACACACTTTCTTTTACTTCATACCAATCAATGTCTGTTGCTTCACTCCAAGATATTGAGGGAGCACTTTGATTCACTGATAAATAATACATAAAAATACACAACTCATGTTACCTCCAGACTCCCTAATTCCTTTTCCAAATTATAAAGCTCAAAATTGCCTATTCCCACCACCATCTCTACAGCCAAGATTATCTAAGGTCCAATCAGATTTAATCAACAAAGGATGGAAAAGGAGGGGACAGACAGAGAGAGAGAGAGAGAAGGAGAAAGGAAGTAATACCTATATATAATATATATATATGATTGTTGAAAGAAAAAAAATGGTGTAGAAAAGATAGCTCTAATGAAGTAAGTTTAGCCCCTCACCCCAGTTCCCTATAAATTTCCTGACACACACACACACACACAGATGGAGGTTATTTTATTGTTAAACAGGTAAATTAACGATGATGAGGATGATTTCGTTTGGCCGTATAAATATAGATTTCAATAGTAACAGATATAATGTATGTGCAGGGACCACAAATTTAAGGAGAATTAAATGGATTCCAGGACAGGAATAAAAGAGTAAAAATGGTTAGAGGAAAGGCAAAGGAAGCAAAGAGCAAAATAAGGTGAAAAGAAGGAGAAACAAGGAAGGAGAAGAAAAAAAGGAGGAAAATAAAAGAAGACAACAGATGAATGATCAAAGATATGAAATGAAGACGAGAATGGTAAAGAAAAAAGGAAAATAGAGTGCAAGGAAAGAAAGAAAGAAAGAATTCAATCAAGTCTTAGTTAATGAGTGTAGTGAAAAACTTAGCTAACGAAGCTATTTAGATACTCACACATGAACACGTTTGTGTGTGAGTGTGTATAGACACATCTCGCTTAACATGAGTGTGTGTGTGTGTGTATATATATATATATATATATATATATATGTATATATATTTATATAAATAAGGATAAGATCGATATTTAAAATATTGATCTTATCAAGTGGTCAGCATGGGAATAAAAACCATCAAAGGTAATAATTATTTAAAATTATAATACAGGGTATCAAGGGATACCACCACGCTGAAAAAATAGCAGTCAAATCCTGACTCCAAAACCACAATAAATGTCCGCAAGGCATGATTAGCGAAGACGAAGACCAAATAAACCAGTAAAAATAATAAGATAATTTCAAATCCTGGATTTCTGGCTTTGCATAAATCCTGTCCGGGATCGCACGAGAAGTTGTTTAGGCGGGCTATTTAAGCTAGTCGTGTACATACGTGCATATATATGTGTGTATACGTCCGTATATGTAAGTATACTGTTTATATACATGTATTTGTATTTATGTACTTGAGTATATTTCACTGATGAAGGCAGAGCATTTATGCAAAGCCAGAAATCCAGGATTTGAAATTATCTTATTATTTTTACTGGTTTATTTGGTCTTCGTCTTCGCTAATCGTGCCTTGCGGACATTTATTGTGGTTTTGGAGTCAGGATTTGACTGCTATTTTTTCAGCATGATGGTATCCCTTGATACCCTGTATTATAATTTTTTATATGTATATATATATATATATATATATATATGTGCATACAAACATATTGACACACCTTCATACATGTTAAATATGTATACATTACAGTGTATGTGTGTGTGTGTGTGTGTGTCTGAATGTATATATATATGCACTTGTGAGGGGTGATAGATACAAATCTGTTTACTCCAAGCATGCACAGATGATATACTCACTCACTCACTCACTCTCTCTCTCTCTCTCTCTTTCTTTCTCTCCAATTTTGAGGAATGAATCTTTCATCTGTTTGAACGATGGAGCTACTTCCTCATTGTATTTATAATGGAAGTAGCAAAGGATTGCACAGACTCTTGTACTCTTAGCAACAATCACTGTGGGACAATGTGTGTGTCTGTATGTGTGTGTGTGTGTGTGTGTGTGTGTGTGTGTGTGTGTGTGTGTGTGTGTGTGTGTGTGTGTGTGTGTGTGTGTGTGTGTGTGTGTGTTGTGACAAGTACCTGGCATTTTCAATTATTGGTAGGCTTACAGTTCATCTTTCCACCCAGATTCATTAATGGGGCTTGGATCTACCCTAGGCTACGGCAGAAGACATTTGTCCAAGATTCCACACAGACATTCATTCTACAACCACACACACACACACACACACACACACAAATATGTGAAGGTGCACACAAGGCTTAGTGGTTAGGGTTATATTTGGCTCATGATCATACGGTCGTTATTTCTATATCCAAGGGTGCCATGTGTCCTTGAGCAAGACTCTTCATTGCTCCACTCCAGTCAGCTAGCAAAAATGAGTTGTACCTGTAATTACAAAGGGCCAGCCTTGTCCCACTCTGGGTTACACTGAATCTCCCTGAGAGGTATGTTAAGGTTACACATGTCTGTGGAGCACTCAGCCACTTACATGTTAATTTCAGAAGCAGGATTTTTTTTGATGTGATCAACTGAAAAACATGTCATAACAGCTGTTTCTGGGGGGCTCAGTGATCCATAATAATGTTTGTAGATTGATTCCATCATAGGATGAGACAAGCCTCCATCTTCAGGGAAAAGATTTTACATTTGAGATGTTGAAGGACGGAATTTCACAATTCTAAGACCAAGACCTCTGGCGATATGCTGTGACTGAGAAGACCCGGCAAATAAAGTGAGTTCACAGCTGTAACCTACACCAGTGTCGCATAACCAGCCCCAGCCCACTCAAAAGTACCTTGGATCGTAGGGTGACCTGCTGTGCTGGAGGAGGCCTATTGGGTCAAGTACATCAAAATCAAATGGAAATTGTAGTTGTGATCCCTGTGCCAGTGGCATGTAAACAGCACCACCCAAACGTGGTTGATGCCAGTGCCGCCTTGACTAGCTTCTGTACCGGTGGCACGTAAAATGCACCATCCGATCATGGTCGATGCCAGCCCCCTGTAGCCCCTGTGCCAGTGGCACGTAAAAAAAAAACCCACTACACTCTCAGAGTGGTTGGCGTTAGGAAGGACATCCAGCTGTAGAAACACAGCCAGATCAGACTGGAGCCTGGTGCAGCCTCTTGGCTTTCCAGACCCCAGTCGAACCATCCAACCCATGCCAGCATGGAAAACGGACGTTAAATGATGACGATGATGATGATATATACATAAGCATGATTATCACATGAAATATTACCAGAGATGTTTATTCTTCTCACACACATCATCCTATGAAATGACTTCCGGTTAAATTTTTTAGTATTTGAAGAATAGACTTAATTCCACATTACTCAGATTCTAGCAAGTGAGGGTCTCTATGTGATCACTTGAACAGCTAGAAACAGCAGTTAAATCTCCCTCAAGTTACACTTAAGAAAAAAAGACATTGCATAGGATAGTCCTGAATATATTAAATCTGAAAAATAGATGGGATCATATATCAGCATTGACTTGGAGGTCAAACAACAACTCCATCCCTTGGGATCCCTAAGTGACACACTATATTGTAATTATGTTACTCTGCCAATATTCTTGGGAACGATGCAAATGAAGACACTGAAGTTAACCACCCGTTTATGGATACTTCTGATCATGAAAGGTCGCATAGTAACAGACATATTGCTCTTGTGTGGGGGATGAATACTTTTTGTTTTCTAACAAAGGGAAATCCTTGAAACTAAAACATTTTGAGTCTCCAAGAAACGGCAGTCAATGGGCACTAAGTATCATAGCAACGTTTTAAGAGGTGGACAGTACACAAAGCTATCTTTGTCAAATGTCAAACTGCCCAGGATATATCACCATCATCATCATCATCATCATCATCATCATATGTATGCACAGTAAAGCAAAGAGACTGAAAATTAAGTACCAGGCTTTAAGAAAGCCTGGTACTTATTCTATTGATCTCTTTTGTCAAACTGCTAAGTTATGGAAACATAAACAAACTAACAGCAGTTGTCAAAAAAAAAAAAGGGTGGAAGACAAACATGAAAACATACAGCAGCAAAGTTTCTCTTAACCCATTAGCATTTAAACAGGTCATATCAGGCCTCTTACACTTAATCTACAATGTCATTTTAAAAAATAAACAGTTGCATCCTCAAAATCTCAAAGCTACAAGATTATACCCAATTAATTCAAAATAATCTGAATAAATACACATTAGATTTGGCAGAGCAACCTGAATGTTAAAGGGTGAAACCCTTTAAATGAATGATAGCAAGTTTTGAATCTTAAATCTCTGAAATACAAATTAACAGACAGAAGGTTGATGAAACTGCTTTCTTTTTTTGTTTTGTTTTGTTTTGTTGTTGTTTTAGGCAGTCCATCTTGACAGATGACAACATTGTCTTTGATCCTTATAGGCTGTCTTGATGGCATTGGCAGGCCCTCTCTTGGCTGAAAAGGCTGATTCTGGAGACACATGTCCGATTACACTGAGAGCAGCAAAGAGGGCTCCGATGAAGATGAGCTTGTCTAAGGTTTTGCTGACGTTCCTTGAGCTGTCTCCACTTTCCTTCGAAGTCTAGTCAGCACATCCTTAAAATGCTGCGTACCAGTTTTGACCATACCCCATCCAGGTGGTACGGTCTGTGGCCAGTGTTTCAAACACTGTTGATGAAACAATTCAATAGACAGCTACCACTAACTCACACAACTACTCAAGCACAGCTGAGCCATGGAGCTACACAACAATAACTAAGTCAAACAGGGGAACATCTACAGGCTGACACAATCTGCTAGAAATAGCAGCCAAATCTTCCTTGAATTACCAATTCTATTATCTTCAATGAAAAAGGAAGGACACATTTCTGAAAAAAAATGGCCGGAATACCTTTGATAATAGTTTTGCTCAATCAGAGACAAACTGAATTAACCACCTCTTCCTTGTAAAGAAACTGGGGGAGAAAATTATGGTCGATAATTGCATTTCAGGTTTGTCAACTTGAATAAGGAGTCTTGTAATGAAGTCTCACATGACTGAGTTTTTGGGGTGTTCAATAAGGGAACTCATGTAAAGGGAAAGAGTTTCTCAGGGCTCAACACTAATCCTTTTCATTTGCTTTTACTTGGTTGTATGTTGTTTTTTTTTACCTCTTAGTCAGGGACAATAAAGAGCTGCATCCATGACTATGATTCTTTCAGGGCCTCCAAGACTAATGGGAGGAATGAAGAAAGTTATCCTCAAACTAGAAACTGAAGCTGGATGCTTACAACAGAATAGTTTTCCACTAAGGCCGTCTAAGGACCAGGTGGTGGTTCTTAAGCAAACAACTAAATCTGTCGCCCAAGAATTCAAAGCCCAAAGAACAGGAACAAAGACCACAAGGCATCTTGTTTGGCACTCTAACAATTCTAACAATACCATTCCATGGATTGGTACTTTATTGACCCCAGAAGGGATGAAAAGAAAAGTTGTCCTTAACAGGAATTGAAATCAGAGCCCAGGGAGCCAGAACAAATGTTGCCAAGTGTTTGTCCTAGACTAAGAATTCTGTTTAATTCATTGCCAAAATGAATGCCAATAATT
>NC_068997.1:7842680-7845758 GCF_001194135.2 Octopus bimaculoides
AAATCTTAACATCAAAATTCCAAATACTACTTGAGAGCTTAACATGTGGCGATAAGATTTTTCTAAGCAGAAAAGATAAATAAAACAGATGAACAAATGTTGGTGGCTATTTTATAATTACACCATTAAATGGGAAATTTACATTTCAAACTATTTCACCAAGGATTTTTTTTTTTTTCCCACTTTTTTTAATGCTTGTATGGGTTGGATAGAATTTGTTGAGGTAGATTTTCTACAGCTGGATGCCCTTCCTGTTGCCAACCCTCACCCGTTTCCAAATAAGGTAATATTTCCTGTGAACAGACAGGTTTTCATAGAAGATTGGAAATGAAGAGCACCACATGCACAAGGATGACATTCGTTTATAATTATCACAAGAAATCAAAGCAAGATACACACACACACACACACACATATATATATATATATATATATATAGATATATATATAATTGCAGCATGGAAGGTGTTTATAAGCCATTTAAAATAACACACAAAATCCGTTAGATTCACTTCAACATTTAAATTTAATTTGTCAAAATATTTTTGTCGCTTTGAGACCACGACCTGTTCACTGAGCACAGAATTTTGTCAGTGAACAGGTCGCGGTCTCAAAGTGACGAAAATATTTTGACAAATTAAATTTAAATGTTGAAGTGAATCTAGCGGATTTTGTGTGTTATTTTAAATGGCTTATAAACACCTTCCAGGCTGCAATTGTTTTCGTTCCAGCACACGATCTCAGATCAGGTCACTTGCTATGCAAGTGCATCTCCGTAATATATATATATATATATATACTCTTTTATTTTCTTACTTGTTTCAGTCTTTTGACTGTGACCATCCTGGAGCACGACCTTTAGTCGAACAAATCGACACCAAGACTTATTCTTTCAAAGCCCAGTACTTATTCTATCGGTCTCTTTTGCCGATCCGCTAAGTTACAGGAATGTAAACACACCAGCATTGGTTGTCAAGCAGTGGTGCAGGGACAAACACAGGCACACACACACACATATATATGACGGGCTTCTTTCAGTTTCTGTTTACCAAATCCATTCACAAAGTTTTGGTCAGCCTGAGGCTATAGTAGAAGATACTTGCCCAAGGTACCACGCAGTGAAACTGAACCCGGAATTGTGTGATTACGAAGCAAGCTTCTTACCACACAGCCACACTATATATATACACACATATATATATATATATATATATATATATATAGAAACTCTGCCAAATCAGATTGGAGCCTGGTGTAGCCATCTGGTTTCACCAGTCCTCAGTCAAATCGTCCAACCCATGCTAGCATGGAAAGCGGACGTTAAATGACGACGACGATATATATACACACACACACACACATTCGTATATGTGTGTGTGTGTATGTAATTGCTAAATCTGTGCTGACTGAGGAGCTAAAAACAACCTCAATAAATTGCTGAGGTGAGGTGTGCCCCTGCTTGCTGTTTTCTTCTCTCTAACAATCAAAACATTACCTCATCAACTCAACCAAATGAAACACTAAAACGCTTGACAATCATCCCGAGTTCACCATACAAAACTGCTTACATCAACACACACACTCACACACACACACAAACACACCCTGTACTCTGTCTGTTGTTAGACAGTCTGGGAAATTGTCACAGTTGTGCCTTTTGGCTCTCAAAGGTCCACAGACATGAAGTAGCTGTGGTAATAAGAATGTGGGTCACAGGTCGTTCGACTGACACGCCTACATAATCACCATTGGGGAGTTTATAAGGGTATAGCCAAGAATAGGTGGTTCACAAGTTCCCTGTGTACCACAGGATCAACCCAACTAAGTGGTACCTTGAGTAAGTTCCTTCTATAACAATCTGCAGTTAACCAATACCTGATAGAGGGAAATTGTGCAGAAGCCTGACATCTGAAGTGTGTTTGTGCACATTGAGTTATTAATCATATTCTTGCAATATGGTTACTATTGTTTTAACAAAGTAGAACCAGGTGTGTGTGTATGTGTGTGTGTTTTCTTATGTATTTGGTGAGAAAACTGATAAAGCAACGTTTTTGAGTTCCTAGTGATATTTGTTCCATCAGAGTTGTCCAGACACTCCCTTGTCACTCACACTATCACAAACGCTGGTAACTGGCCGGTTGGAAACCTGTAACTAACAACTCTATTGTTATACTAAAATAAAACATCTTTTTAAACCCAGCACCATATTAATTTGGCAATTTGCACCACTCACTCGCTCGTCGATAAAATCCTGGCCAAAACTAACCAAATTAGCTAATATTTCATTTCCTTTATTTTCAGACATGAAAAATAAAAAATAAAAAGCAATATTGAAATTTCAAAATAAAAATAAATACATCAAAAACAAAGAACAGATTTATTAAAATGGAACTCGGATTTTTATGATTCACAAGAAATAGGTTTTAGATAAAAAAAAAACATCTTTTTAAATGTTTATCAACAGTTTTAACACATAAATGCGCTATTTATCAATTTTTATTGTCTACCTGTATCTATACTTACGTGTCTGTCTGTGTGTCTGTTTGCATTTTGATGCATGTACGTAGAACATTTGCATGCAAAAGTGTGTTTATGTGCATACTTTGTGTACGTCTTCCTTCATACAAGTGTGTGTGTATACATCACATAAATTAGATGTATTATTTCTATATTGTGCATATCTGCTTGTGTGTGTCTGTGCATTTATGTGCTTATGCAAATGTGTGTGTGAGTGTGTTTGCAAAGTGAGTTAAAGCTTTTACCAGTTAATAATCTAAAGCAGAGCTTATAAAACAGGAAATAGCATCTCTCTCCTCTATATGTGTGTGTGTGTGTGTGTGTGTGTGTGTGTGTGTGTGAGTGTGTGAGTGAGTGAGTGAGTGTCTTTATTTTTCTGCACCTTTCCTCCTGTTTATCTGTCTATCCCTCTCTTTGCCAATATATCTATCTGTCTTATCCCTCTCTTTGCCAATATATCTATCTGTCTTATCCCTCTCTTTGCCAATATATCTATCTGTCTTATCCCTCTCTTTGCCAATATATCTATCTGTCTTATCCCTCTCTTTGCCAATATATCTA
>NC_068997.1:7849036-7852623 GCF_001194135.2 Octopus bimaculoides
TGCCAATATATCCATCTGTCTATCCCTCTCTTTGCCAATATATCCATCTGTCTATCCCTCTCTCTGCCAATATATCCATCTGTCTATCCCTCTCTTTGCCAATATATCCATCTGTCTATCCCTCTCTCTGCCAATATATCCATCTGTCTATCCCTCTCTCTGCCAATATATCTATCTGTCTATCCCTCTCTCTGCCAATATATCTATCTGTCTATCCCTCTCTTTGCCAATATATTTATCTGTCTATCCCTCTCTTTGCCAATATATCTATCTGTCTATCCCTCTCTCTGCCAATATATCTATCTGTCTATCCCTCTCAACTGATCTATCTCTCAATCTATATTTCTGCACAACTTCCATTTCACAATACAAACACAACAAAACAAAACATTAAAATGTATATCTGTAAAGCAAACCAAATTAATAAATAATATTCATTCTTACTTCATATTTTTAGTGTATTTACTTTTTGTTGTTCATTATGTTTATTACTGTTACATTCTGTTTTTTTTGTTGTTGTCATAAACCATTAACATAAATAACTTATAAGGTTTTTAACCTTTCTTCTCAGATTTTCAGTTGAGAACTGGAGAAGGTTTTTATTAAACACTCTGCAAACTACATAAGTACATATTGTATGTGTATACGTAGAAACGTACTCCTGTTACATCTACATATACATAACGATCGTCATCAACATTTTAACATCCATTATTCCATTTAAACATAAGGAAGAGAATCCGTCATAGTCTGGTTTATCTTGCACCACCAGAAACAGAAGAAAACAAGCAATTTTGCTGTTGTACACGTCTTACAGTGCGGACTAAGGGTATTTTGCTAAACAACACACACAAGATAGGCAAAGTGTAAAGGGACCCTGCTATTCTCTATTTGTTCATATGAAGAGTTAAACACAAAAACACACACAAAAACACTTATGTATATAAATATACATTCTGATCAGATTACATTTTGGTGGTTGAAATGCACTTCACCTCACTCATTCGCTTCAACCCATACATAGAAAGCATGCAAAAGCAGAAATTGGAGCTTGGTCCAGGCCTGTGGCTTGTCAGTTCATAATGAACCATCCAACTCACACCAACAAGAAACATTAAACGATGACGTACATAGCATCATCATCATCATCATCATCGTCGTTTAACGTCCGCTCTCCATGCTAGCATGGGTTGGACAATTTGACTGAGGACTGGTGAAACCGGATGGCAACACCAGGCTCCAATCTGATTTGGCAGAGTTTCTACAGCTGGATGCCCTTCCTAACGCCAACCACTCAAAGAGTGTAGTGGGTGCTTTTGCGTGTCACCCGCACGAAGGCCAGTCAGGCGGTACTGGCAACGGCCATGCTCAAAATGGTGTATTTTATGTGCCACCTGCACAAGAGCCAGTCCAATATATAAATACACACATACACACACACACACAATATATATAAAAAAATATTCTTGATATTTCACAATGTTTGAAGAAAGATTTTAAATAAAAATTATAAATTCTATTGTAAAAGAAAACTTTAAAAAAAAAAAGAAACCAATTGACACAGACATTCCATGAGTTCTGTGTCAACGTGTTTCTTTAAAAAGTTCTTTTTTATAATAAAATTAATAGTTTTTAATTCAAGAAAATCTTTCTTCATATATACCTCATCATTATCATCATTTATATGTATGTATGTACGTGCACATAATGCACACATATACACACAGACACAAAAGTACATATATGTCCATGCGGATATATGTGTGTGTGTGTGTCTGTATATATATATATATTTCTAACAAAACTGTCCGATGAACGGGAACGTGAAACTCAGAGTAACGGTTTTTTTGTTATATTTCTGCTGCTTTTAAATAAAGTATATATATATATGTATATATATATATATATATATATATATATATATATATATATATATATATATATATACACACACACACACACACATACATACATATAAAGATCTGATTGCCTCATAGTGGCAGGTCATAGCAGTTGCATTCTTTATTTTCCAGTCAATGTCAGATCAGTCATCCACCCGTATACCTAAGAGGACCAGCTTTGATGAGGAGATGAAACATCCATAAATCAATGGCTTGTAGAGTCATGTGACAGCCGTGTCATAGCTAAATGACCAATGAGGAACAAGAGGAAGATAACCAGCAACTATTTCAACAGAAGGTTTTATAGCAAAAGTTTTAGTTTTATCGACTTTCTTTCAATCATGGATTTTTAGATTCCTTTAAATCAATTGGGTTTGATTTCAGAGGTTATCTTTTACCAAAAGAGGTTAATTAACTGAAGTATTTGTGCACAGGAGTGGCTGTGTGGTAAGTAGCTTGCTTAGCAACCACATGGTTCCAGGCTCAATCCCACTGTGTGGCACCTTGGGCAAGTGTCTTCTATTATAACCTCAGGTGGACCAAAGCCTTGTGAGTGGATTTGGTAGACAGAAACTGGAAGAAGCCCGTCGTATGTGTGTGTGTGTGTGTGTATATATATATATATATATATATATGTATATGTATGTGTGTGTGTCTGTGTTTGACAACCAATGTTGGTGTGTTTGCGTCTGTGAGGCCCAACGTTCGAAGGTTATGCTTCGCCACCTCATCCCATGTCTTCTTGGGTCTCCCTCTACCCCGGACTCCTTCCACTGTTTGGGAGTGGCACTTCTTCACAGAGGTCTCCTTGTCCATCCACAGTACATGACCATACCAACGCCACATCCGATGCTTCTTATATCTACCATTTCTCTCGGGGCACTTACACTCTGTTGTGTGTGCACACTATATATATATATGTATATATAATTATTAATGGTTGTTTTTATGTTCAGTTATGATAAAAACAATTTTACATTAATGCTTTTGAAGATTACAAATTCATTATTCTTAACCTTTCAGCTTTAATATAGCCATATCCAGCCAAAATACTTTGCATGTTTTATGTTCAAACTGGTCAGCTTTCTTCTCTCACACCAACCCTACAATACCATTCTAAAACTTAACAGTTACAACATCAAAATCTCAAAGCTATGAGATAATCCATGATTAATTCAAAACAATGGGAATAAATAAGGATTACATTCGACAGAATAAGGTGAATGCCAAACGGTTAAACAAGAATATTGTTTGAAAGTAACTTTGAAGTTTTGGCCAGTTAAGCCATTGTTGGCTTGCGAAGTCACTGTCTATAATTCTCTTGTTTAAGAATAATGTGTGTTTTTGTGATGCATGTGTGTGTGTACGCTTGTGTGAGCGTGTTTGTGCACGTGTGTGTTTGTGTGTGTGTGTGTGTGTGTGTGTGTGTGTGTACACACAGGTGCAGGCAATTGGTGTTGGTTTGTTTATGGCACTGTAACTTTCTAACTTAGCAGTTTGGCAAAAGAAACCAAGAGAGTAAGTACCAGACTTTAAAAAATAAAAAAAAGCACAAATATTGGGGTCGATTTGTATGACAAGAATCCTTGAAAGCAGTGCTCCAGCCTGGCCACAGACAAATGACTAAGATAAGCAAAAGAGAAAACACAAATATACAAATGATATGAGAGGGAGAGGGGAGGGGAG
>NC_068997.1:7854080-7855531 GCF_001194135.2 Octopus bimaculoides
TGGTTAGAGCAGTGGACTCACGGCCGAGGGATTGCCGGTTCGAATCTCAGACCAAGTGATGTGTGTGTTTATGAGCAAAACACCTAAGCTCCGTGTGTGTGTGTGTGTGTTTGTCCCCCAGCAACACCACTTGACAACTGGTGTTGGTTTGTTTAACTCCCCATAACTTATCTAGCTCTGCAAAAGAGAATAAGTATCAGGCTTTAAAAAAAGCAGTCCTGGAATCAATTCACTTAACTCAAAACCCTTCAAGACAGTGCCCCAGCATGGCCACAGCCTAATGACTGAAACAAGTAAAAAATTTTAAATTACAGGGAATTATAAAAGTCATTAAATAATGAACCCCTAATTGAATCTTTCCTTCATTCATCATCAACTTTACTGTCCTCCCATTTTCTGTTCCATCCTTATTCATCCTATCATCACTCCATTTCCGGTTTTTTGTCTTTTTATTCTGGCATTGGGCTGGACACACATCATGGAAGCAACATTCTATGGGTGGGTGCCTTCCGTTTTACCAATCCTTTCTTATATCTTTTACTGTTTCAGCTACTGGACTGTGGCCATGCTGGGGCACCACCTTGAAGGGTTGGAGTTTTTTAGTTAAACAAATCGACCCCTATATTTGTGCTTTTTTTACATATATATTTTTAAAGTTTGGTACATATACCATCAGCCCCTTTTACCAAAGCACTAAGTCGATGGGGACATAAACGAACCAACACTGGCTGTCAAGCGGTGAGTGTCACAAATAATAGCCTTCCACACAGTTTTCATCAACCAAATTCATATGCAAGGCATTAGTTGGTCCAGGGCTATAGAAGACACTTGCCCAAAGTGCCACACAGTGAGACTGAACCTGAAACTACATGGTCGGGAAGCAAGCTTCTTGCCCACACAGCCAGACCTGCTGGTCTTCTTACGAAACTGATGTAATTGCCAAGCCACAGCAGCAGAGGCAGAGATGGTCACTAAGTGTTTCTACAGCTAAATGTCCTTCCTAATGCCAACCACTTTAAGGGGTGTACTGGGTGCTTTCTGTGGGCCTAATGGTGAAGGGCCTAAGGAGAATAGGAGAGAGAGAGAGAGAGAGAGGGAGATCATTTTTAGGTGAGATGATGAGAGAGGGTGAATTGGGATATAAGGGTGGTAGTGGGCAGAGTAAAAGAGTACACATTATGGGGGAGGGGGGAGAACTTAGTGAGAAAGGGAAGGACCGAGTGGGAAGGGTGATGAAGTGGGTTGTTGGGTAGGGGTGGTGGTTGTCCCACATTATAAGGGTGAGCATGGGCGGAAGATGAAAGAGAGAACATAAGGCTGATGATGATGATGATGATGATGATGATGAAGAGATAGTCACAGAAGGAATGAGAAGTGTGTGGGTGGGTGGGTGGTTGTCAGTGGGAGGGGAGGGTTAGCCAGGGAGGAAGAAATAAGGGGAATGAGGGGAG
>NC_068997.1:7855939-7863249 GCF_001194135.2 Octopus bimaculoides
GGAGGGAGAGAGAGAGAGAGAGACACACACACACACACACACAGATACAGATAATATACAGACACACATACTCACAGAGCTTTGCTTACCCATCGTGGCTGATGCCAGCGCCACCTTGGTGGCACGTAAAAAGCACCAACCAATCGTGGTCATTGCCAGCTCCCTCTACACTCTTGGAGTGGTTGGCTTTAGGAAGGGCATCCAGCAATAGGAACTCTGCCAAATCAGATTGGAGCCTGGTGCAGCCTCCTGGCTTCCCAGACCTCAGTCAAACCATCCAACCCATGCCAGCATGGAAAACGGACGTTAAACGATGATAATGATCATCATCATGATCATCGTACCAATGTCGACCAAGTTCCATGCAATTAGCCACAGTCAAAGAAATGCTCTGATGAAATGGATGTAAACCGTAATTCTTCAGCCTTGTCAGGTGCCACCCTATAAGTCTTAGACAGTTGTAACTCTCAGGTTACAGTTACAGATCAATAAGATTCGGTGCTAAGGGGCTGACACAAAGTCCTAAATGTCCACAACCACAATGAACCCTACAAAAAACACTCTCCATCTCTATTCCGTACTTTGGAAATTGGTTCCAAAGTAAAACCCTGATCAGCCATTCTTTAAAGAGAATCACTTTGATATTCTTTCAACTCTTCTTCTTCTCAGATGCATGCTGTGCTCAGAAAGTTATCATTTCAATCCCAAAACAAAAGACATTTCATTTTTTACAGTTCTATATTTTAGAGATGAGGAATTATTTACATTATTTACATTTGACGGATATTTGTCCTCATCTTGTTTGTTGTTAACACAAAGTCTCGGCTGATATACCCTCCAGCCTTCATCATTAGGTGTTTTGGGGAAATTTCGAACCTGGGTTCTCATTCCTTAGGTATTTTTCGATATTATTATTTTTATTATTATTAACCCCAAGATTCTAAGTTTGATTTCATGCGGTGACCTGAATAATAATAATGATGATAATGATAACAACAACAACAACAATAATAATAATAATAACATGGAAAAATACCGGAGAGATGAGAACCCAGTTTCGAAATTTCCCCAAGACACCTGATGAAAGTTGGAGGGTATATCAGCCGAAACGTTGTGTTAACAACAAACAAGATGAGGACAAATATCCGTCAAATGTAAATAATGTATTTCATTTTTTTGTTTATATATATTCATTTTTTTTTGCTCCTTCAAATTGGAGAAAAAAAA
Source organism: Octopus bimaculoides (assembly GCF_001194135.2). Taxonomy (NCBI): domain Eukaryota; kingdom Metazoa; phylum Mollusca; class Cephalopoda; order Octopoda; family Octopodidae; genus Octopus; species Octopus bimaculoides. Next base: position 7,857,167 of record NC_068997.1, read on the forward strand.
AGAAAAGAAAAAGAAAACGGAATTTGAATCAACAAAAAACATCAACAGAAACAACAGCAAAGGAAAAAAAAAGTGTCACCAACATCTGGGTAATAATTATTAGGTTATGAATGATAGTGGAAAGAACACTGAGGGAAGAGGGGTAGAATACATTCCTGTATGATTAGCAACGTCAAAATAAATAAATGACAAATAAAATATAACAAAAAAAGGAGAGAGAGAGAGAGAGAGAGAGAGAGAGAGGTAAAAGAGGAGAGACTGAGAAAGAAAAGAAGAAAAAAAGAAAAAGAATGAGTGTGCAGTGTAGTCCAGATTTTTCAACTTCTAAGCAAACTAAATATATGGGGGAGTGTATGTGTACGTATATACATGTGTGTGTGTGTGTGTGTATATACATGTGTGTGGGAGCATGTAGATAGCTATATACATATGAGATATAGACAGATATTAATAATCTGTTACTACACAGATTTGGTGTGGTACCCAGTTCAGTTATGCTTCTTAACAAACCCCAACTCATAGTCTACGATGAGGAGTATTTTGCACATTCTACAGACCAGTTCTTTTCTACTCATTATATCTGTTCTTACTCTGTCTTGAAGACTTTCCAGAGAATTCTTCCTGAACCTGGCAGACATGTTTTCTGAACTGCATCCACTCCAAGATTAAGATCAAGTTTCCCCAAGGTCTGCTATCAAATTCTTGTCACTGTTCCCAAGACCCAAATGATAATTAGCAGGACCAGGGGCTTAGTTAATTTCTTGGTTCCTGCCTTTGAGAAATAATATTAATGCACTACTGTTTCGTTTTTCTCTTTTCTACCTCTGGAGATATGCTGTGACTGAGAAGACCCAGCAAATAAAGTGAGTTCACAGCTATAACCCACACCAGTGTCACATAACCAGCCCCAGCCCATTCAAAAGTACCCTTGGATCGTAGGGCAACATGCCGTGCTTGAGGAGGCTTATTCAGTCAAGTACATGAAAATCAAATCAAATCACAATCAAATGGAAATTGTAGTTGCGATCCCCATGCCGGTGGCACGTAAAAAGCAACACCCGAACATGGCCGGCCCCTGTGCAGGTGGCACGTAAAAAAGCACTCACTACACTCTCGGAGTGGTTGGCGTTAGGAAGAGCATCCAACTGTAGAAACACTGCCAGATCAGCCTGGAGCCTGGTGCAGCCTCCTGGCTTCCCAGTCGAACCGTCCAACCCATGCCAACATGGAAAATAGATGTTAAACGATGATGATGATGATGATGATAACAAACAGGCAAGCCACATTGACTACAACACAAACTTTCTTTTTCAATATCAACAATTACAATATTTGACCTTTTTTTTGTTGTTGTTCTTTCAGTTCGGAGAGGGGGTAGCCCTCAACAAACTCATTGCATTTGAGGACTTTCACTTCTTTCAGTTCAGAGAGGGGGGAACCCCTCAACAACCTAATTACTTTTGAGGACTTTCACTTCTCCTCCCACAAAATGACAAAAATTCCAGTGAGTTCCTGCAACAATTTCATCGACTTCTCCCAACGACTTCATTCACACTGAACCACTACTTTGCCATCCTCAGCCTCTAATCATCAAACTCGTCACACAACATTGACAAACCTCTTACTTCCACTTTCTCTCTTGATGTCTACCTTCTTTCCCAATTCTTTTAGTCTTTCCATAAAATACACCATTTTGAGCGTGGCCGTTGCCAATACCGCCTGACTGGACTTCGTAGGATTTTCGAGCGAGATCGTTGCCAGTGCCCCTGGACTGGCTCTTGTGCGGGTGGCACATAAAACACACCATTTTGAGCGTGGCCATTGCCAGTACCGCCTGACTGGCCTTCGTGCGGGTGACACGTAAAAGCACCCACTACACTCTCTGAGTGGTTGGTCTTAGGAAGGGTATCCAGCTGTAGAAACTCTGCCAAATCAGAATGGAGCCTGGTGTTGCCATCCGGTTTCACCAGTCCTCAGTCAAATCGTCCAACCCATGCTAGCATGGAAAGCAGATGTTAAACAATGATGATGATGATGATGATGATGAATCCTTTCTCTTAGCTTTTATGGCTCTATTGTACCACTCCATCACCGTTTCACTTTCATTTGGCAAGAAACTTGTTCCAACCACAGAACAGATCTGTGACAGCAGGTTGTCTAACAGAAGCTCTCACTTGTTCCCTATATAACAGATCTCTGTCTCCTCTTATCCCTTGGTATAGAAGTCACCTAGAACTTCTTCGAATCTAAGTGTAGCAGCTTCCATACACATTGTCACAATCCTCTAATCACTATTTTTTGTTAGTTACTACATTCTTCACAAGAGAAATACTTAGTATTCACAACCATATATGTATCATATTTCCTGGAGAATATGAAGTTTATCTGGCCTTGTGTTCTTCCATTTTGTAGGTGATTAGATGGCAGGCCAGTTTCCTGAAGTTAGTGTTCCAAATGGTTAAATCCTTTGCATCACAGAACTTCAAAAGCCTTCACCTTTCCTCATCCCATATGCATAGCTTCTATCTACAAAAGAAGTAACCAGCATCTTGTTGCCTCGTATGTCCTTCAAAAATCACCAGCCATAATAACAACGCCATTGCCACTTGTTATTGAGGTGGTCTCCAAGAGGGCCTCACAGACTCAGTTCTTTAGCTCAACGGTTACTCCTAATTCTGGTGCATATGTAGAGATAACTGTTGCTCTCAGGTTACAAACCACAACTAGACTAAACTTAATTTATTCTATCACATACTCTACCTTTCTTAATTACTTTATCCATTTCACTGCCACCAACTTCTGGAATATGACTGACCATTAAGAACCGGTTTGAACTTCCCCTCCATCTTGTATACAGCACATATCGACTTACTTCTATTCCAGCATCTCTACAATCTTTCCACACCTTTCACTGTGCCTAGGCTTGTACTACTCAAGAAGGGGGGAAGAGGGTTCCAGTGGTGATGAGTAGGTGGTTGTTATGCAAACACACAGCCCCACGTTTGATTCAACTATGTGACATCTTGGGCAAGTTTCACTGATCATAGTCCCAGATTGAACCAAGCTTTATGAGTGAAACTGGGCAAAAGCTCCTACCAGTAATTCAAAACACCAGCTCCATCACACAGTGTTCCACTTATTCTGCTTAAGGGTACAAATATCTGTGGAATACTCAATCACTAGAATTCAATCAGTGGACAATCCTGAGGACTGAACAGATGAAATATTCGTAACCAAAACTGCTAGGTGCAGTTTATTGCACATTACCAGCCCTGGAGGGTCCATTCTACCACACACTGTCAACATTTGTTCACCAGGCACTGGACAAAATGTACTGGGTGCATTGTATCATGGCTCTAGTGAGGCCTTCGGCAAAGCTAAGGTGTCCTCTCTATTCTGTGTTGTCTCTGTTCATTGAACACAAAGTGACTGAGAGGGTAAATATGAGAATGATGAAGAAGGGCAAAGCAGAGCAAGAAGGAGAGAGAGAGAGAGAGATTATAATTGGGGAGACAGAGAAATAGGAACAAGACAGTGATAGAGGAGGAAGTATTGGAAGAGAGAGAGAGAGAGAGAGACAGACAACAAGCAGTTGTATGTTGGTTGTTGGGAGGGAGATTCAGTAGAGAAACAGCATGGATGTAATATCATGGGGGGGGCAGGACAGTGAAAGGAAGAAGAAAGACTAACGAAGACTGGTAAAAGAAGAGAGAGGGAGAGAGAGAGAGAGAGAGAGAGATGAGAGAGAATAATGGTTAGAAATAAAGAAGGAATTGAATACAAAAAGGATAGAATGTGATCCCTCTTATACAGGCAACATGAAGCGGGTAAAAGTACAGCAAGACAATGACAGCCCCAAAACTCAACCTCCCTCATTATTACTATCAGTTTTACCTTGCTTTTATATAAGGAGGCAGATCTTTTCAAGCACTGCATGTTATCACTCATGGATCACCTCCTTCAGAAGATTCAACTTCTCCAGATCAGTCTCCATTACTTCATCCAGTATCTTCTTCCTTTCTCTCCAAGTTCCATTCACAAAGGCAAACTCAACACGACTGACATCCTCCACAAACAAGTTGTTTGTTAAACTTTTCACTCAGCTTATTTGTACCCCAGCAAGTACTATACACTCAGCAGAGTATGCTCAACTAATATCTTTCTAGCCTTTGCATATCCTCCAGTCAAGGCCCAAGTCTTCATACTATTCAGTAGCACACGTCGTACACAAATGTCACAGAATCTGCTCTTCGCTATGAAACAAAAACTTTTCCACCTCATTTTGCTCTGGTTATTTTGTTTTTGGAACACATAACTTCATTAATAATTAGGTCACCTGGGAAACAAAAGCTGTCAACTGAAGCATTTGGGCATTTGAAAGACAATTTGTTGTGTACTCTACTATTTGTGTACTCTACTTTCTCTGACAACCGGCCTCTCATCGCAATACAGCTCTTTTGCATCCATAGTCTACACTGAGTGCATCACATAAAACTTCTACCCATTGATTTCCTGTATTTCAAAAGGGAACACTTATGTTTGATGGCAGAGTAGGGTCTTGCCTTCTTTCCTACAAACTAAAACAAAACTTTAGTCTCAGGTTTACTTTGAATTCTCCCAATTCAATGTTTTGCTTTCACATCAGGAATTTCTTCTCTTAAGCTTCTAAGGTATAAGAACTAGGTCACCACCAATATAGAGGAATTTCCATAGACAGCTAATCTTCTATTTATGGCTTGCAGAACTATAATAAACATAAACAAGAAGGGGTTGAGAACTGAGCTCTGATGGACTGCTACCTGCAAGCTAAATTCTTCAATGAACTCATGCCAATTCATAGCGTCCACCTAATTCTAGTTTCGTGAGCGATCGCTAAACTACAGCAGAGCCTGGAATGCTGTCAAAGGCCTTCTCCAGGTCAACAAATGCGAGTTAAGAGTAACTTCTCTTCAGTATTTCGCCCACTGGTGTTTCACTAACGAAAGAAAAGAAAAATTAAACACTAATAATCTATCCATCCAATTCCTTTCAATAATTCTTAATATTTTCGTTTCAAGTTTTGCTCCATTTTCTTAACATCTTTCTTTTTGTCTGACTGACTTACTCAGTACTTGGCTGTTGGCTCTCTTTTTCTCTCTTTCTGTCAATCTCCCACCTATTTATCTAATTCTCATCTCTTTATAATTTTCTCTCTCTTCCATCCCTCGATGCTTTCTCCTTCCAAATTCCTACAGCGTGACAGAAAGATGGAAACCAGCAAACAAAAACAAAAGACACACGAGTAGGTGTTTTACAGAAAGATAAAGTATAGTGGATGGCCAAGAATCGTTAGAAGGTTGTCCTTTAAATACTGAGCTCAAATCCTTTTCACAAATAAAGTACCAGTCAAGTACTGAAGTCGATGGTACAACAAAAACCAAATCCCCTGAAAACCATGCGGTTCCGACGACAGGTGACACGAAACGAGCTGGAAAGTACACTGCTGTGACATCAATTATTACCCGAACTGTATAACATCCTTCGTTACTACTGTCAGCGCAACACATGTACTATAATTCACACACTCCCTCTCTAAAAACGAACTCCATTGAAGGGACGAAATAAGACATTACACACACACTATAGAGAGAGAGAGAGAGGGAGAGAGTTGTTCCACGACGTGAATTAAACTAGCTTTCTCTCTATTGGACCATCCCAGAAATTAACAAGATTAACAATTAGAACAGCAGTGTGATGATATATGCCAACATCGAGGCTATTAATAGTTATATTCATTGTTATCATCATCATTATCATCTTAATCGTTAATTATCATTATATAAGGATGTTAATATTGATTTTTCGGGGGCTCTTTTTGCCTGTTGAGCAACAGTATTTATTCAACCTCACGTTTGTGTGTCTGTATGTAATACGTGCCACTCAATGAGAGTATTTCATAAACATGTACGTATATGTGTGTTTGTGTATATATTTTTGCATTCACGCAAACGAGCCATAAGCGGATCTCATATTATTTCTCACGATACACGCGCACACACACATAATATAGATGTGTGTGTGTGCACATATATATATATATATAT
>NC_068997.1:7863513-7865985 GCF_001194135.2 Octopus bimaculoides
ATATATATATATATATATATATATTTAGGGCTGCTAGTAACGAAGGAATGATATATATATATATATTATATGATGAGGATGTGCTGGTTCGTGGGAACAAAGGTAGTCACAAATTAAATAAAGAAGTCAAATTTTCCAGAATCACAGCTTCAGATGTGTGTGTTTATGTAATATTACAACATATGTGGCATTTGTGCCTGTGTATTTACCAACAATATGTATTATATCGATGTGCGAATGTGTGGAGTATATAGACAATCAGTGCTGAGCACCCGAGGTTTTATTTATTATAGGCATTAATTTAGAGCCTGACTTTGTCAGAGAAATACATGTGTACATGAATCAGTAAATATATATTATATATATATACACACACACATACATACATACGTAAGAGAGAGAGGATGGATGGATGAATAACTAAATAAACAAAGGAAGTAAAAAGTAAAGAAACAGATTTAAAGGGCTTGTAGGTCTACATATGTCAGACAGACACACTAAATATAATTTAGACACATACGTTCATGCATTAGACATGTAATTTAAACGCACGCACATATGCATGAGAGACGTTTAGACATTCATACTTAAACTGAATAAATTTCGACAAAGGCACACACATACAGACATAACATTTCGAAACACACATTAGGCATCATTAAATATATACACACCCAGATATACCATTTAGACAAAGATAGACAGATATGCATTAAATACATCAATTAGACATAAACACGTACGTGAACATTGCTTTTAGACATACACACACGTGTATTAATATATATATATATATATATGTGTGTGTGTGTATAAGGATACACAAAACATACACAGGTACTGGAAATTATTTCAACGTACAGGGATCATTTAGATATTTAGATATTAATAAGAGACAGGTTGACACACAACAACACGAAGAGCAATAAGAAAAAAAAGATAAGGAAATATATACAAATATGTATAAACTGACATGTAATCATAAATGCATATACATTGAGACAAATATAGACACAGGCATGTGAACAGAAACGATATATACAAAACACACATATGCATAGATATATATATACACAAGACAGAATTACTAAGAAAAGAAACATATCTAGTATAGAACACACAAAGATAAATGCGTGTGTCTGTGTATATATATATATTATATATAATATGAATAGGCAATATATAATTATATACCAATTCGTAAACAGGCATAAATAAGCATCGAGAATTTATCCATCTGAGACTGGGCCCAAATTAAGGACCTAATAAATAAGCATTAAAACCTAAGGACCTAATAAATAAGCATTAAATAAGGAAGAAAGCTTTGTAAGTGTTTCATGTTATTTCGTTTTAAGATTTAGATTATCCAAAATTAAAACTTACCTGTTCCTTCGGGTCGGCTTCCTAAAGTTTTAACCCAAATTAATTGTCGAGTTTCCAGTCTAACGCTCAAGGTTCGTTTCTCAGGTTTCTTCCTTGGGAAGAATAAACCGACCACTAATCCACGTTCCAAGTCCCGAAGAACTGTATTGATATCGTTCCCCATTCCATTAGGCATACTGAGGGGAATACCAGCCATGTTTGGCTAAAAGAGGCTTTTTTTTCTTCTCAAAGTTATTATTTCTCCTCTAGGGTTATTTGGAATTGGTTCGGATACAATTTTATGAGTATTCCTTTTAGTCTTTCCAATGTCAAATATTTGTTTTCCTTTCCTGAACATTCAAACTTAAAACACCCATCCATACATAATACATGATATACATATATATATATATGCTCGCTATATATATATATATAGCGAGCACTTGCTACGTTCGTTGATGACGGCGAATAGTGTTGTTGAAAAAAAAAAGATATGTATAAAAGCTTTGTTGAGGTTGATTTCTCATAAATAATATAAAAACTGTGCGTCGTCCTCTCCACTCTGTATTAATGTACGGTGCGTGTGAGAGTGTGAATGGAGCAACAGGTAAAGAGTTCCTAATTTGCCTAGAGGCTCCGCATTTTTATAGCAGCATCATAATAGGACCAGAGAAAAATATTTCCATCAGTTAACCGAAAAGGACGACATCGAATCTAAATCCCCCCCCATAATAACAGATATGAAATAGATTTAAAAAGAAAGTAAAGGAAAACGAGAAACAATATCTTACAAACAAGAAGAACATAAGACGACAACAAAAGACCGTTGTTAGCGGGCTGGAGGAAGAAGAAAAAAAACTAACAGACTCTTGGCCGCCTTTTCTTGCTTATCTCTCTCTCTCTCTCCCACTCTTACTCTTTCTCTCTCTCTCTCTCTCTCTATCTCACAAACACAGAAGTGCGCGCACACTCACCTACACTAAACTGTTGCTTGTTGTTGTTCAAATTCCCCAAATACATATATATATATATATATATATATATCTTAATACATACACACAAGCTGAATGTATTTTTTCATATATCTATGCACACTCGCACACACACACA
>NC_068997.1:7867025-7868058 GCF_001194135.2 Octopus bimaculoides
CATCCTTTATATATATATATATATTTCATCCTTTTGGGGTCGATAAATTAAGTACCAGTTATGCACTGGGGTCAAGGTAATCGACTTAATCTGTTTATCTGTCCTTGTTTAGCCCCTTGTGGGCAATAAAGAAATGATATATATATATATATATATATAACTTTGATAGATTTCAGCCAGGCCATGTCTAACTTAACAGCACCACCTGGTGAAGTCTTTTAGTCATATATGGAGCACCATAGCCCACTCTATCCGGGTGTAGGAGGTTGGTCCGGGATTTTTTGAAGAAATTTGTCCAGTAAACATTTGAATTTTATGGGATCCACTTTTGTTTTGATGTATTTTGGTATGGTATTCAAGAGAGCTGGACCGGTTGAGGTAAAATAATTGTGATGTAATGTTGCTATGTGTCCTGAGTTTGATTTTTGTTAGTAGGCGGATAGCACAGGGGCCAAGTCTTGGATGGATTTTAAAATTGATGCCAACATCATTTGTACAATATTGATGGAATATTTTCCACATAGCACAAGTGATGTAGCGCTCCTGGCGGCGTTGGAGAGAGTAGAGATTGAGTCTTTTTAGTCGACCCCAATAATCAATGCCTCTCATGCTGTCTGTCTTTCTTGTTATTGACCTCTGGAGTGCCTCTACTTTCATAATGAGTTGCTTCGTATGGGCGGACCATGGTGGGCAACAGCATTCAAGGTGGGGTTGGGTAAAAGTAGAGTAGAGAAGGATGAGGGTGTCAGCAACTCTAGACCAAAAAGTTCTCAGAATCCAGGAGCACATCTTGCGGACCAAGACAACCTTGCTCTTTGCGTGGGAACTCCAGCATAGGTTGTTAAACAATTATTCCAAGATCGATCTGTGGTGTTGTTGGATGACACTAGGGAGTCGCCCGAGGGTAGAGCATATGGTAATTTCAGAGTTTCCCCTTTTCCAAAGTGTATATATGCATACACACACACACACACACACACACACACACACACATATATATATATATATATATATATATATATATATATATATA
>NC_068997.1:7868663-7874089 GCF_001194135.2 Octopus bimaculoides
TATCGATTTATTACCAGGAAGCTAGCACATTTAAAGAATCAAAGAGATTCAGAAACAATATCTGCGATCTCAGGGGATTAAAGTATATTTTTATATATAATGTTGACCACTCACATGGACATCTAATGTGCTACAAATAGAGGATATATATATATGGATTTATATATTTATATATATATATATATAGATAGATAGATAGATAGATAGATATGCATACATGTATATATGTAAATAGATATGTGTGGTTGTGTGCGTGCTCGTGTGTGTGGATGTGTAAATACAAGCAACACCAGTCAATGCCAAAGCACACATCTTACAGCACCATCATCAAATCAAGTTTCACAGTTTCTTCGCATGTAACCTGGAATACTAGAATCTGTCGCTCTTCTCAATGTGAGAGATGGTGCCTCAATCATGACCGTCCCTTCACTCATCTTCCAAGGTCTCGATACACTATTCAAAACATGGCTTCAGGCTAGCACTAAATCCATGTAGAAACATCACTTACATTGGCAGTGCAGGTCCAGACCTTCCCCAAAACTCAGATGCCACCCAGGTATTCACTGCAAACCATAAAACCTCAACCATATCCAACAGTGCAACCATTACAACTCCAGGCACAAACCCCTTCCAAGAAAATTTTGCTTTAGCCATGATGAATCAAGCAAAAGAAATCAAACACAAATTTCTAGCTCTCACACAGAATCAACCACTGCTGCTACCCCAGTGTACAAATACACACTATTACTGCCATGAGCCCACAAACCCAACTCCATAATAATGTTGAATGTACAAGGTCACAAATTAATCAAACATATCATAAGCCAGAGTTCCTTGCGCACACAAGAGAAAAGACAATATATGTAAGACTAAGGGAAACTCATCTGACCCCCAGACACATTGGATGTAGAAATATGTCGGGTTATCTACTACGCAGAACTAACCACAGAATAGGGAAATCAAGAGGACTAAGGTTCTTCATTTCTGAAGACTTAGTAAAAAGTCTCCTCCACCTCCTCCTCCTCCCCCTCCTCCTCTTCCTCCCACCACATAGTGTGCAATGCACTGATGACCCGTGTGAAAAGCATCACTTGGATCTTAAGCATTACCGACTGTCCTCCTGATGCGGTTAACCATGGAGATCGCTTCGGGGATGCTTTGTTGCTTCGTAAGTCAGACTCTAAGCGATGCCAACCCACAGACCAATTTACTTTTTAAGATGGAACTTTAATTTCCCCATTTTCCACTGAGGGCTATATCTAGCCTGGAACTGAACAACTAAACTGGAGAGGTTTGAATATTCTTCTTGACACTACTAAAGACTTCCGCATGCAACAAATTACTACCCGTCCAACTACGGGGAAATAACATACTCAACCTTGTCTTTACCACCAATACAGACTTCATTTTCAATGTTCAGATCATTCCAACTGTTATTTCTGAGCACAACATTATACAATTATCTGTATATGGTTCAAAGAGGGCAACACACACAAATAACATCAAACATGGCTCACCTCTCATGAACTTGAATTTCAGCAAGACCAACTGGAAGGAAATTGAAACTGAAATCTTCAAAACAAACTGGTCTCAGCTTATTGGCAACCTCAGTTTTAACAAGGAAATGAAGTTTCTGTTCAAAGAGTTAATCCACTTTGCCTTTCATCCTTTCTGGGTTGATAAATTAAGTACCAGTTAGTTGTGTACTGGGATCAATCTAATCGACTGGCCCACCTCTCCCAAAATTTCAGGCCTTGTTCTTATAGCAGAAAGGATTATTATTATTATTATTATTATTATTATTATTATTATATTTATGCAGGAAACATTTCAAAGTGATTCAGTATAAGAGTTTCATTCATGGCTTCCAACAAATACCCGTTATCATGGTTTTAGTTCCCTTTACCCTGTTTGTTCCACCGAACCTCTTTCAATTAGCTACTGACTCTATCAAGGCAACCTGACGAGAAGAGCAAAAAGCGGCCACACCACAGACGGAAGAAAAACCTTTCTTTGAAGGAGGGGGTGGGGTTAAGAGCAGTTCTAAGATGGTCTGGAGAGAGAGCTAAAGATTCCAGCTAGTCTTATTGAAGTTAGCTTTGCCCCAAGAGCAAAGGATGGAGGAAACGCAAGAGGGAATGAGAAGTGAATACCTGAAGACAGTCACAAGAATGGATGGAAACTGATGTATTTGCAAATGGAGGTGGACTGTCGACAGTTTACTGTGAACATTGCAGGAGTGTGCAAAAGAAGAGAAATCATGGGCAATGTAGAGGCTCCTCAGAAAGTATCCTGGCGATTCTAGCTGAAAAGGGTGGGATTGGTGAGGTCAGTTAGAATGCCACTTGGACACAGATGCAGAATTGCATCTGGAGATGTGTGTGTGTGTGTGTGTGTGTATGTGTGCGTGTGTGTGTGCGTGTGCGTGTAATTTAATGGATACAGGAGTTGTAAGTGAGCTACTTCGAGTATCGTGCTTCGGTAGTGCAGTTAGTGGATGGGTTCGTATTGCCGGATCTGATAATCATTCTAGATCGAATAATATGGTAACTTTTTGAAGAAATGTAAGAAAAAAACACAAATTACAAGAGAAACTGTTAAGAAAACTTTTCAGGGGAAGGGAGTTAATTTTGTTCATGGAATATAGGTTGTGTCCCTTTAAAGCCCCTGCCACACAACTATGTAGTCTTGCGGTTCATATTTAAGCATCATTCAATTTACCTTTGACACTGACGGAGGGGCCTTTTGTTACCAACAGAGGTACATAGGAATTCTGTAAAATTTCTCCAGCCAGTTCTAGCAACTACATTTTCATAACACCTCCATCTACTGATATATAAAAATATTAATACCAAATCCATCTTCCCGTTACTTAAATTAATATTATTATTGTGGCCAATAAAAACAATTTATTATTATTATTATTATCATCATATATACTACATCCAACTCATGCCAACATGGAAAACAGACGTCAAATGATGATGATGATGATGATGATGATGATGATAATGATGATGATATGTACACATATACATACATACATACATACATATATACATACATACACACACACACACACACACACACACATATATGCATAATATATTATATAATAAAATATGATATGATTTATAATATATATACAAAATTAAATTAAGTACCAGTTGCGTACTGGGTCGAACTAATTGACAGGCCCCTTCCCCAAAAATTTCGGGCCTTGTACCTAGCGTACAAAAAAAAAAAGAATATATATACATATACACAAAATAATATAAAAGTATATATGTATGTATGTATGTATGTACGTAAGTGCATACGTATATATGTATGTATGTATATATGTATGTACGTAAGTGCATACGTATACATGTAAGTATGTATGTATGTATGTATGTATATGTATGCATGTACATAAATTTGATCAGTTCATGTTTTAGCCACTGCCAGGTTGTGTGTTTAACTTGTTCACTGAACACCGCCGCGAATTACCCCTTGTTTTTCTTTTTTCAAAAAAACCCCTAAATCACAAAATAAGGTAGAGAAATCTGCCCTATTTTTCAAATCCTGGCAGCAACACTGTAGCTGGAAGCAGGCTAATAACCTAATTCTACACTTTATCCTATTCAAGAATACAAAACACACACAAAGTAAAAAAGAAACACTACTTTCCACCAGCACACCAGGGTCAGCACTGCGTGAACGACAGTGCTCACTCTCCCTAGCGTGAAGCTTTCTATTTCAGACATGTGAGCATGCGCACAACAGCCAAACACTGCGTCACTGGAACTGTGTAGCATACAGTTCTATACAAGGATTTTTGTATTTTTTTCATAAACTGGGGGATGGCTACTGACATTAAGCTTAACGATTATATAATGTATAAGTATAAAGAAAAAAATTAAAGAGAAAAAGGAGTCATTATATTGAATGTTATCGATAATATTATTTACATTATTTACATTTGACGGATATTTGTCCTCATCTTGATTGTTGCTAACACAATGTTTTGGATGATATGCCCTCTGGCCTTCATCAGGTGTCTTGGGGAAATTTCGAACCTGGGTTTTCATTCCTAAGGTATTTTTCGATGTTATTATTATTATTATTATTGTTATTGTTCAGGTCACTGCTTAGAATCGAACTCGGAATCTTGGGGTTAGTAGCCTGCGCTCTTAACCACTACGCCATATGCCCGTGGCGTAGTGGTTAAGAGCCCGGACTACTAACCCCAAGATTCCGAGTTCGATTCCAGGCAGTGACCTGAATAATAATAATAATAATAATAATAATAATAATAATAATAATAACATTGTAAAATACCTTAGGAATGAGAACAAATTCGAAAATTCGAATGAGAACAAATTCGAAATTTCCCCAAGACACCCGAAGAAGACTGGAGGGTGTATCAGCCGAAACAACAAACAAGAGGAGGGTTCCTTGGAGGAGGGTTCCTTGAACACCCAGAGGGGCTAAAAGGTGGACAAGCTCCTTGTGAGCCTACAGCCATCCATTTGGGGGAAGGGCAATGGCAAACCACACCAATGTCTTTGTCAAGAGAATGCTAAGAAAATTAGAACAAGGAAATGCTATGGCTTCATCTGACGGGAGAACTCGTGCTCAATCGGGAGGACTTTTGTTGCAGGTTCCTCAACATGCTGCCAAAAATGTATGGCATTTGATGACAATGTATAACACTGGCAGTCCAATAGACAAGGCATTGCACTTCTATAAACATATTAGATGTCAGCCTCAGTTTCTACATTGCAAGATAACTCCAAGAGAAATCTAATATATTTAATATACTTTCATTAAGAACAATTCTGGGATATTTGGAGCTGCCTTTCAGTCTGGACAATGTGGAGTATTCTGCACACACACACACACACACAAACACACACACAAAACACACACATACACACACACACACACAAAACACACACACACACACACAAAACACACACACACACATACACAAAACACAAAATACACACACACATACACATACACACACACACAAAACACACCCACACCCACACATACACACACATACACACACACACACACACACACATTAATCGACACCACTCTAACGTCATCACTTATACTATTTTCATTGCAATTACCACCATGGCTACTACTACTACTACTACTACTACTACTACCACTACCACTACCACCACCACTACTACTACTACTACTACTACTACTACTACTACTGAACAATGATTTATCATCACTGATATCCCCTTCATTACAATTATTACGTCCACTGCAAGCCACAATTACTATTCAGTACAATCACCATCGTCATCATCACTACCATCTACTACAATGATAACCACCACCACCACCACCCACCACCACTACCACCAACCACCACCACCGCCGCCGCCGCCGCCGCCACCACCACCATTATTATCCCC
>NC_068997.1:7874126-7875076 GCF_001194135.2 Octopus bimaculoides
GACCTCAGCCAACCACTCTGGACATCGGCAAAAACGAAGCCAATTTCCTTCTTGTTTTCAATTCTCGAATTAATATCATTAGGATAACAGCTGTCGGTGCCAGTCCTAGATTTCTAAGTGTGGGAAAAGGAGAGATGGAGAAGAAGGAGGGTGAGAGGGAGAAGGAGAAGGGGAGGAGGAAGAAAAGGAAGAAGAAGAAGAAGAAGAAGAAAGAGGAGGAGGAAGAAGAAGAAGAAGAAGAAGAAAACAAAAAAGAGAGAAATAGAAATTCTCCGTCCCCAAATCTTAAAAGTAAATAAAACAGAGGAAACAATATATTCTCCCTTGTTGCATCAATGATTTCCCCCCATTTCAAGCTCGAAGCAAGTGGGGGTACAGTTTAATCCATACACAACAGACAGACAGACTGACATAGATAGATAGATAGATAGATACATTTCTTTTATTAGCCACACAGGGCTTTACACAGAGAGGACAAATACAATGTAGAGCTTTTCTTTTTGGGAGGAGGAAGGAGAGAAAGAAAAAAAAGGGATCGTAGGAAAGAAGAAAAGTGGGGAGTTCGATCAAAAGGGATCGGAAAAAAACGATCAATAGGGATCGTGTATCACAGCAATGTTCTCGTGTAAAAAGGGAGGACAGTTTAGGTTTAGCCGTGGAAAGAAAAGCCTACGGAAAAGACCACGGTAACCTTGGCCAATATTGTCATTGTCATTGAAGAAATTATAACAGTAAGTGACTCTCTTTTGCCATTTTGCTTTTTTCTCTTGATTTTTTTTTACTCCTTTATAGGGTTATGCTCAAGGTGGCTCCGTCATTCACCCGTGTCATTCTTGCTACATTCACCCATCTTTTTTTGAAGCATTCACTAGACAAGACTTCCCTTTCTACTCTCACCTTCCTCTTCAGGTGATACTTGAAGAAGCTGATGAGAGATTGCCCAGAGAGGA
>NC_068997.1:7875397-7877984 GCF_001194135.2 Octopus bimaculoides
ATGCAGTCGCATCTCACATGTGAGCCCTCTTATGTTATATTTTATGATTTGTGTCGACCGTGCGACGCGTTGAAAGGAGCCTCTTCCATTAGTCGCCATTCTCCTTTGGTTCGCACGGTGGTTCTCTACAACGCCATTCCTGTGGTTTGTATTCCTCAATGCCAAGTTTATTAAGAAGCCCACTGACATCTCTGCATTAAACTAGCTCTTCCTCTTTTGTGAAGAAAGAAAGGAACTCTTCATGCCGACTCCGATAAAAGGTTATATGGACACCATTCTCTAGAAGATTCTTCTCTTTCAGACAAGAAGCCAACAGTTCTGTAGAATTTTGGGGGAGGTTCAAGTCACGAGTTAGATCATTCACCTTTACCTGGGAGAATAGCTGAGGTAAAGTCTCAACTGAAAAGTCTTGATCTCTAGTGTCATCTTCAGGTAATGAATCTTCTTTGGATGAGGGTAAAGTTATCTGAGGCAAGACATTGAAGACAGGAACAGGAAGCTCTTCACTGAGTGGAACCGGTCTAATGGCAGAGGCAAGATTAGGATAGACAAGCGTTTGTTGATTTTTCCGGTTAATACCCTTCAAATTTAGGTTACAAAAATAGCAGTCATTCACGTGATTATAGGGCTCCCGCCATACCATTGGTATAGCAAACCTCATACTTTTCCTTGTCCCTTTAGTCTATTGTCGCAAATGTTCTGTACATTGTTTACAGACACGATGCGGTGCCCAATATTTATCTTAGTCTCACAGCTTGACTCCAAAATATGTTGTTTTTTTTCGATTTTCCGGTAATGTGTATTCTCCACACACATAACAAAACACATTTGGAGAATTAACGCAACACTTTCTTGAAGAAGACATCTTGTTCCTTTTCTATTGCTTAGTTCACCACAACATCTCAAATGGATGAAAAAAGAAGAAAAAAACAACTTAGAATTAGAATAATGTAACGAATACTGTGTACTGGACGTACATACATACATAGTGACTAAAGGAATGTTCAATAACTTAAAGAAAACTAGATCTGATAGGTTAAAAAGAAGGTCATATTTGGATTCAGGAGACCGATTTTTTATAGGAATGATGTCTATATCCTAAACACTAAAATCCTTGTAGACCAATATTATCAAAGTGCATTGGAGAAGTCAATTTTTATGTTGGTCACTGCTTTTCCACTCGCGAAAAGGCCTGCTGTAGGTCTTTGTAAATTATAATCCTTAAAAATCGACAAACTGAATACATCTGCAACATCAAAAGTAAAAATTGGATGAGACTTCGAAGAGATAAGATTTAAACCGAAAGCTGTCGCAAAAACAAGCATACTGATGGTGTATAGATTAAGATGAGTGAATCACCGTAAAAGTATATCTTTATAGAATTAATATTTCAGTTAACTGTATGCCCCATCTACAATTAAATATCTAATATAAAAAAACATCTCTGGCCTGGATGAACAAATCTGGCCTGGATGAACAAATCTGGCCTGGATGAACAAATCTGGCCTGGATGAACAAATATATCTGGCTTGGATAAACAAATTTAACATGGATCAAGAAATCTGATCTGGATAAAACAACAGAAACCAAGACACTGATGCATCAGGGTAAGTCATCATGTTAGATTTATTCGAAGGAATATACACAACTGCTACAATCTTGGTATGGTGTATTTTCTGAGCACCAGAAGATATCATATTGTGTCAGGATGTCCTCTTCTAGCTCCAACGCAACATAATCAGGCGCACAGCAGCTCGTATTCGTCTAACCACCCAGTTCCAACTGTTTCAAGAGAAAAGATCTCTGGCACACACATATGGACCTCCATATGTCTCAGAAAACGATAATGCTAAAATAATATGGAACTTTATCCTACAGACATACCATTAGATATCACGAGAGAAGCCGGATATAATTTTCCATCACTGAAAAAGAAAATAGAGTAGTATTACCATCATAGTTACTAGATTATCGCCATGGTAACTGAATTATCAACACAGTAATAGAAAATGACTGTAACGTTGTGCCGAAGCGAGCCGAAAATTTACAGAATTACATCGACCTAATTAAATTAATTATATAATACAGTTAAGGAATGTGTCAATTGTACCGACTGGCACAGCTGGAATGGTAGATATTCTGTAAAGGCAGTGAGGGATCGTCTAAGTACGTCATGGAACATAGAAATTGCAGGATCGCTAAATATTGGTTGGGTTCTTGCTACAGTCGCCAGAGTGTTAAAAGGGGCCGGTGCCAGAGCAACAATCAGGATGGACTTAATCAAGATCACAAGATCAGCAACAACAAAATCCTCACAACCACAACTCTGAATGCCGGCAATAATAATAATAATAATAATAATAATAATAATAATAATAATAATAATAATAATAATAGTAGTAGTAGTAGTAGTAGTAGTAGTAGTAGTAGTAGTAGTAGTAGTAGTAGTAGTAATAATAGTAATAATAATGATAATAATAATAATAGTAATAATAATAATAATAATAATAATAATAGTAATAATAATAATAATAATAACAATAATAATAGTAATAATAATAATAGTAATAATAATAATAGTAATAAT
>NC_068997.1:7878863-7883687 GCF_001194135.2 Octopus bimaculoides
AATAATAATAATAATAATAATAATAATAATAATAATAATAATAATAATAATAATAATAATAATAATAATAATAATAATAATAATAATAATAGTAATAATAATAATAATAATAATAATAATAATAATAATAATAATAATAATGAGCACAAACCTCCACCAAGGCAATACCAACGTCTTTTCAACGATAAACCAGAGATGATTTTCTAAAATGAGAATACCTGAAATAAACTCGGCTGCTCTCATAAACGAGAATACCAAAAAGGAACGCGACCGCTCTCAGAAATTAAGTATAAAAAAAAAAAAAAAAAAAACGGAAAAATAATCCAGAATCCTTGTACCTTGTACCAGAATCCAGGTACCTAACCGACCCCAATGGTAGTCATGGAATGTGAAGGTGGCTGTAGAGAATTTAGTAAGAGTAATAAATAGTTTATTCTTATCTAATACAAGCCAAAGTTAACGAAATCACCATTCAAAATAGTTTCAAAGGTGGACGTAATAATAATAAGTTCTACTCAGGAATTTTAAAATGAATAGCATGAGACATTTTGGCTTTCTCTTCTCTTAAATTCCAGCCTTCCTTTAGGATTCCTGTTGTTATAGATGTATAGATGCATGTATATATGTAAGTATACTGTAAAGTGTTAATATGTGTGTATAATATATAATATATGTATTATAAAAATATGTTAGTGTTATTTAATTTCTGAATGGTTTTGCTGATGTTTGTTTATGTAGTTTGATTTCTTTACCCATCAGTTTATTCCGAGATAGAGACGCGAGTAAAATTAATAATAGAGAAACGAAAATAAAACTTTGTAAAGAGCCTAAAGGGAGATAATTGAGACAGACTCGAAAGTCAACGTAAGATCCTAATCATATAAAGTAAATATAACAAATAATCCAAAATCATTGTCCGGTACCAGATCGATCCCAAAATTTAATCAGTTCGTGCCAGTTACGAAGCCAAACATCCCTGAAAGCTTCATCCGAATCCATCCAGCGGTTCTTGAGATACCTTGTCCACGGACAGACAAAGAAACAAACACAACTGAAAACAATACCTCCGCCTTCGGTAAGACGTAGGTAATGATAATGATAATGGTTTCATATTTTGCCACAAGGGCAGTGGTTTTAGGGAAGGGGATGAGTCGATTACATTGACCCCAATGTTCAACTGGTACTTATTTCATCGACCCCGAAAGGGGGAAAGGCAAAGTCGACCTCGGTAGCATTCGAACTCAGAACGTAAAGACGGGTGAAATGCCGTTCAGCGTTTTGTCAGGCGTGCTAACGATTCTGCCAGCTTGCTGCTTTAATAATAATAATAATAATAATAATAATAATAATAATAATAATAATAATAATAATAATAATAATAATAATAATAATAATAATAACAACAACAACAAGAGCAACAACAACAACAATAGATACTGATGATGATGATGATGATGATGATGATGATGATAACAACAACAATAATAACAACTATAATAATGTTTATAAATTGGGCCAAATATATTTTAAAAGGTGTGAACATTATGTTTAAAATAACAACTGAGTTTATACACAAAGTGTTCTACTGACAAAACTACAACTGCATTTCCCAGTAACTATGTTTAATTTTGCATCTATGTGCCAAACTCTAAACGTTCCAAATTCCTTTCATGTTTACACCAAAACTCTTATAGTTGGCTATATATAAATATATAAAAACCAAAATAGAATTGATTCATCTCAGAACTTGTGCAGCGAGAAGATGTCAGAGAATCGACACTTCGACACAGATTTCATTCTGAACTGAAGACGTTTTATTTATTCTGTTCACCAAATGCCGTCGGACTAAATCACAACAAATTATCGCTACATACACCGCTAATGGCTCTGTGGCATAATGCCTAAGAAATCTAGTATTTGAAGAACAAGTGTTTTTAGTGACAGAATCTCTCGTTTCTATCCAAAAGTCAATTTTACATTCTCGCAAAATGTGACTCATGCTCGTTGTCTAATGCTGAACGTTAACGATTGTTCCTTCAGTTTATTTTTTAACCCCGGGTCAGCCCTAGTCAGACAGACTTGTGTCCAAAGACGTTCTACACGTGACATTCCCATCTTTTACATATCTAAGATTATATTGGCCAATGTGTCCTTTCCTAAAAGTTTGAAGATTTGTCTGCTACTTTTTGCTGGTTGTGCAACTTTATGACGGCTCTCACTCTCTCTCTCTCTCTCTCTTTGGAGCATTTATTAATAGCTGTCTCAGTCAGATGGATGGTTCGTATACTTTCATGGGTTGTTTATCTTTTATAATAGTACATAAGAAGCATACAAACTATTCGAATAAATGCGACACGTTTAAAACTGGTTGGAATTTAAAGATCATGGCGACGGATTTCAGTTTGGTGAAAAATTATGTGTATTGAATTACGAGTTCTAAAGTTAACGTAAGTTCTGCCACGAATGCAATTTGGCAAAAAATATTTTATGTGTGCGATTTTAAACATATATTTTAAAAACTTGGATCATAAATCGGTTAAAACAATCATCAGGCATCACACAGACTCTCGAAAATGCAATGTTCAGCAAAAAGTTTGCTTGTAAATTCAGCTGATTAATATAAGTAAAGGAAACTATCTCAAATTCTGTAAGAAGCGCATTCATCAAATATAGTGTGATAGTTACTTGTACTAAACTGTATCTTTTAAAATAAGAACTGCTTTAATATCAAATCAAATATGGAAATTCTCTAATTATATTTTCAAATTTTCAATCAATTTATCATTAGAAAAATATTCCATCATATTTAAGCAGAATGTTATTATACCTATCAGTATTAACCATTTGCTTCAATAAAATATAAATGTTCAGTATTTCTTCTACTTCGTCTCATACAAGCTTTTTATGCAACTCCCGTTCTTCAGAAAGCATAATTTACCAGTAGAAAAAACTACATGGCTGGGAAGCAATGCTTCTCAACTACAGATTGATATGTATTAATCAAAGTGTACAGTATTATGTATCCATTCTGGCCGATCTTACCACTTGATTTCGCACTACGTATTAAACCGGACGTTAGATAACAGCTCGGTTAAGTAATACCATGTGCTCGTTAGAGGAAACAGCTATTGAAAAATAGTGTGCATGCAGTATGTATGTATGTATGTATGTATTTATGTATGTATGTATGTATACACATACACTCAGTGTATAGAAGTGGCTATAATCCAAGCTATGTCCTCGCGAAGTATATCTGCACATTTTAGTAGTCAGATCTATGTATCTAGATGTTCTATTTTAAATGAGAATTTTAATTCCATACTACAGGTGTTTCGTTACAGTGTAGGAAATATATTATGGAAATAAATAAATAAATATGGACTGCAATTTGAGCGAAATAAGGAAGATTGACAGGAAAATCCGTAAGCTGCAGACTTGCAATAAGATGCACCACCCAAAGGCAGACACAGATCGTCTTTACCTTTCTAGAGCTCAAAGAGGTCGAGGCTTGATCCTTTTTGAAATTTCTTACAAAACCACCGCAAGTGGACTGGGAAAATATCTTGAAACATCTTACGACTGGATGCTAAAGTTCGTTGAAGAGACTTAGGTAGGTTCATTCTGTTGCCAAGGAGAGCAAAAAATTTGCTAATGAGTTCATGCATAATACCCAGGTTGAACAGCATGATGGAAGTGCAGCAACTGTTGTTGCAATGAAGATGAAAGGAACGGTAAAGCAAAAAGCGTTTGAACAATTGGCTGATAGAGGAACAACAATCTCGGCATCGCGAATATGTGGTCCGTGGCAAACAAGCTGATGTAGACCAGAAGCACACCCAACAATGGCTACGGAGCTCAGGGCTAAATGCAGAGAGTGAAGGCTTTATCTTGGCTGCTCAAGATCAGAGCTTATCGACCCGGAACTACAAAGCCAATGTGAGGAAAAATGGTGGAGATCCAAAGTGCCGATACTGCAACGATGGGATAGAAACAGTGGACCACCTAATCTTTTGGTGTAGGGTTTTAACGCCTGTAGGGTTCAAATCAAGACATGACAGAGTTGGTCAATATCTACATTGGATAGTGTGTCAGCATCATAAAATCAAAACTGCTAACAAATGGTACAGGCACCACCCCGAGGCTATAACTGAGGGAGAAAATGTAACTATTCCCTGGGACTTCCCAGTATGTACAGACCAAGTCATCAAAGCAAACAAACCAGATATTATTGTGAAAGACCAAAACAATAAAGTCTATTTATTGATCGACATGAGCATATCATGTGACCATAACATCTAGACAAAAGAATTTGAGGAACTCAGAAAATATAAAGATTTGCTAATCGAAATCGAAAAGATGTGGCATTTCAGGACGGTTGCAATACCAGTAATTGTAGGAGCACTTGGAATGATCAAAAAAGAATTCCTCTTACTCCTGGTGGAGTAAGAGGAATTCTTGGAACGAAGACGTCATCATTTTTTCCACATCCAGAAAGAAGGATAGCCTCGATAACCTTTGACATCATTTTCTTTATCACCAGTCGTGTTCCATTGCAAAGTCTTGGTGGTTCCAGATTGCGGAGTAACATTACAGGAGTTCCAACTTTAAGTGCTAATATGTGGGGACGTAGTCCAGGAGGCTCCAACGAATTGAGAAATTCAGGAGGATAGTTCACCACTTCATTTTTATATGGAATTGTATCAACAGACTTGTTCCCGATCCGACTCAGGTGTAGCAGGCGGCCGGGGACCCGAAAGATGGAAATCCACGCTCGGTCGGGACGAAACCAGAGGAAATTCTGGAAGTCCAAAGTGCCTCTGACGT
>NC_068997.1:7884608-7888628 GCF_001194135.2 Octopus bimaculoides
AGTTTTTGGTTTGTAGGGTCGACCGCGTCCGCTTCATTTTTTGTTAATCACTCATTTTCATTTAATTGTATATATTTTAATTGTTTATTTATTCATACGTTTCGTCTCATTCGATACCCTGACCCCAATGTTTGTTTCGTCTGTCCTCGTATCGTCCCCTCTTTTTCTCAACCTCATGGTTAATAAAGAAAATGGTCTAACGATATGAATTTTCCGAGTCCTCTCCTCCACCCCCCGTTCGCGAGCGCGCATTTATTTTTCATATTCGTTTACAGCAAATTGTGTTACACCTATTACACTATTTTGTTTTCGTTTCTTTTTTTTTTTTTTGCTCGGGTCAAATCCTTTAGTTTGACCCTTTCCCCTCCCCCCATCTTTTCCCCCAACTTTCTGGCTGTTCTCACCGCGTTCAAAATTTACTTTATTTTCTGTAATATATATATATATATTTTACTTGGGTCTGGTCGTTTATCTTGCCAATTAAACACGCACGCACACGCACGCACGTATGCAAAATAAAACTTGAAATTTTGTAGAGATATATATGTTATCAGTGGTACTACTAAAGCAGCGCGGACCCGAACGCGCAGTCGCGCAGTCGCGCAGTCGCGCAGTCGCGCGTCCGCGCTAGCTAGTCGTGAGTGGTCGATCCTAACCCTAACCCTAAACACGTATTCATTTGCACACGCGAGTTAGGGATAGGGTTAGGGTTAGGGTTAGGGACAGGGTTAGGGTTAGGGTTAGGGATAGGGTTAGGGTTAGGATCGACCACTCAAGACTAGCTAGCGCGGATGCGCGACTGCGCGACTGCGCGTTCGGGTCCGCGCTGCTTTAGTAGTACCATTATCAGTTTCCGAATATAGGTCTGCACCTCGCCAATTTTTTTTTTTCCATATTAAATTCCAATATAACAGTAATCTACATTATCAGAAGGATAGTTGCAGAGAATACCATTACAAAAATATCTATTTTTCTGAAAGTTCTAAGGAAACAAAATCGGAAGAGGGCATTCTTGTGCAGTTACACCCCATTTTAAATATGTTGATGTCGAAAACCGTTAAACTTTATTATTTGCTTGTTATGTTTGTTTACATAATTTTTATTACATTTTTTCAGTCTACAAAAATATTTGAACAGTTACCTCCCCCTTGTTTATTTTTCGTCTCAGTTGTTTTGTCTCCAGTAGGTGTCGCTAGAGGGCATGCAGCAGCAGCAGCAGCGCCATCGATCAAAGGGGAGATAAACACAAGTTGATAAAAACTCTCCAAACTCCGAAGTTGTCCGAGCAACGATGGAGGAGCGAAGCACCTTTAAGATTCCTGTTTAAAAAACCCACACAAGCTGGCCACCGTCTGCATTTAAATACGCCGTACTATATATATATATATATATATATATGGCTGGTGGTAACCAACAGAACGAAATACTGAACCTTCCGCAACTGATGCCAATTATTTAAAATGAAATAAGAATTATGTAAAACACAGACAAGCTCTCAAAGCATTCTCTTTGATGCTGTCTTCCATCTCTTGAAATATTTCGTTTGTAAACTTTACCAGGAGGAGAAGGAATATTCATTCTTGCCAATCTTCTAATTTACTAGACTTTTGTGAAGAATTACTTGCTGGCTTTAGTTTGTTTGTTAGAATTATTCGGTTTGTGTGTGGTTGTTGTTTTATTCATGTTTTAAGGTAAATCAATTTTATTTTGTTCTTAACTTCATTTAAATTTTGTTAAGATGTTTTGGGAGAGGAGCAACGGGGAAAAATAACTTTTAGGTAGATCTACACTTGTATTCTTGATGTTGCTCAAGGACTCGCACCTTACTAAGTTACTTTTTTACCTCAGTTTGTTTGTTTGTTTGTTTGGAGATGCATAAAAAGTAATTTTTTCTCTCCCCTTCTCGTTTAACAAGTAAGCAAACATCTCCTGTAGTCATAAATATATTTATAAATGGTGGTGTATGTTCGTAATGGAGTCTAAAGTAGTAGATGCCCAAAACCAGCATTCAGCAGCAGTTGGTAACAGTTCTAGGAACAGCAATAGTAGTAGTGGTAATACAACTGCTTCTGCCACTAGTAGTAGTAGTAGTAGTAACAACAGCAATAGTAGTAGTGGTGGTAATAATAGCAATAATGTTGGTATAAACAACAATAGTTCTTTGGGATGTCCCCCGAACAACAGTGTCAGCAGTAGTAACATGAATAATAACAACAACAACAACAGCCGTACCACCACCACAAATAATTCTGTAACAAACCAAACTAACAGCTGCAACAAGAAAAACCGGGAAGTTATCAATAATTCTGATGACCAATGCTCGACTATTTCTTCAAGTAAGATCGATAACGTGTGTTCGTCTTCGGACTTAGTAAACACGGCCCGCAGCAATGCAACTCCTTCGAAGTTACAAAAACCAAAAAGTGACTCAAACCAAACGGATTGTAATATACGGGAATCTGTGGACGATAATTGTGAAAGCTCATCCTCTGTTACAAACCTATTTTCGTCGGTTTCGGGATTCTCTCAGTTGCATCCAACTGCTTCAAATGATGCCACACACCTAAACTCTTGTTTCAACCACTGCACAAATACTTCATCTGTATCAAACTCGAATCCTTGTTCCTATTCAGTGCCTTTTTCTGATTCGAACACACACCGTCCGATAAGTGGAGGAGCAGCTGCGAACCCATCGCTATCCCGCGCTGCTGGCAATTCAAGCACAAGCGGGGGCCCTTATAACTGGCAGGCCTCCAAGATATCTGTCCGAGAACGACTGGCTTACCTCTACAACAATGATGTTATGAGCGATGTAAAGTTCCGTGTTGGCAAGTCTCCTGACTCGCAGATAATCCCAGCGCACAAGTTTGTACTCTCTGTTGGCAGTGCTGTCTTCGATGCTCTTTTCAACTGGATGAAAACCAGTAACTACACACACGAAAACCTGATTGATATTCCTGATGTGGAGCCGAGCGCCTTCTTGGCTTTGTTGCGATTCCTCTATTGCGACGAAGTCCAAATTAATCCCGAAACCGTCATGACGACTCTGTATGCTGCTAAAAAATACTCTGTGCCAGCACTGGAGAAGGAATGTGTTGAGTTTTTGAAAGGTAACCTCTCCAGTGACAATGCCTTTTTGTTGCTCAGCCAAGCGAGACTGTTTGATGAGTCACATTTAGCTTCACTCTGTCTGGAAACTATTGATAAAAATACTTCGGAGGCCCTCGCGGCTGAAGGCTTCACAGATATAGATCTCGACACAATGGCCGTAGTTCTTGAAAGGGACTCTTTAGGAATCCGTGAATGCAAGCTGTTCACGGCGGTTTGTCGTTGGGCTGAAGCAGAATGTCTCCGACAAAATCTGACAGTTACGCCAGCTAACCAAAGGAAGGTTCTTGGTAAGGCACTTCACCTTATCAGATTCCCACTGATGTCTGTTGAGGAGTTTGCTAGGGACTCTGCTCAATCTGGTATCCTTTTAGATAGAGAAGTTGTAGATCTTTTCCTATACTTTATCAGTTCAAAACCAACCTCCAGCTTTTCAGATGTGCCCCGTTGCAGTTTGACTGGCAAAGAACAAGTGATATCACGTTTCTGTCAAATTGAGAGCCGATGGGGTTACAGCGGTACAAGTGATAGAATCAGGTCAGTCACATTTTCTCTTTTACATCAATCGATTCTACACACATTGCTCCAATATTTTTCATTACTTTACGTTGTTGACATTATTTACACACACACACACACACACATATCTATCTATCTATCTATATATATATATATATATATATACACCAACATTTGACGAGGGAAATATTCTTTATAAACGTTTATTTAGGAACCTTATAACGACTCCCTCATGGAAACATTTTCCCTAATTTTCGAAACTTGAGAAACTAAAATGGACAAATTAGATTTCTATGAAAATCGAGTTAAACACCAAAGTAGAAATTCCATTGAATAACCCTAACCCTAACACTAGTTTTGTGAGATTTGGCTGTTATATCTAGCATGTAAATA
>NC_068997.1:7890308-7892334 GCF_001194135.2 Octopus bimaculoides
AAAAAAAAAAAAAAAAATGAAATAAATTCATTTGGCACCAGATGAAGACATTTGAATTGTTTCCAACTTCCATGTAATTTAGTTGGTGAGGACAATGGAAGCTGGCAAGCTCTGTTTATGAGTTTTACATCCCCATGTATCAACAAATATGTTTGTGATAAGCCAGACATTGTCTTTAATGCAGCCTCTTTCATTTCATGAACCAGTTAAACTAGTTCTCATAAAATATATTCTGTAAATAATTCAAAGGATCAGCTCCATCAGTGTTTTGGCATCCCATTTTTGCATGCTTGCATGAGTTTGACAGAACTTGCTGAGGCAAATGCTCTTTCTGTCACCCACCCTTCCTTGATGAATATTTTAGCCAATCCTTTAAACACCAGCAGCTCAATGACTGGCTGTCTTCATGCAAAAGATTCCAAAGGTGTGACACTGTTTGTATAACTGGAATGGTTGTTTACACTTGGTGTGCAATGCCAAGACAAGGGAGACCTGAACACATACGAGTGTGTATGGGTGTATATTACTCTTTTACTTGTTTCAGTCATTTGACTGCGGCCATGCTGGAGCACCGCCTTTTAGTCGAGCAAATCGACCCCAGGACTTATTCTTTGTAAGCCCAGTACTTATTCTATCGGTCTCTTTTGCCGAATCACTAAGTTATGGGGACGTAAACACACCAGCATCGGTTGTCAAGCGAAGTTGGACACACACACACACACACACACACACACACACACACACACACACACACACACACACGTATATACATATATACGACAGGCTTCTTTCAGTTTCCGTCTACCAAATCCACTCGCAAGGCTTTGGTCGGCCCAAGGCTATAGTAGAAGACACTTGCCCAAGGTGCCATGCAGTGGGACTGAACCCAGAACCATGTAGTTGGTAAGCAAGCTACTTACGGCACAGCCACTCCTATATATGTTTATATACATACACACACATTTGTTTTTTCATACCGGTATGGGTTAGGTCAATGGTTCTCAATTGGGGTCCACAGAAGATTTTGCTGTTAAAAATTTCTCTCCAATAAATTGGTCATACTTCTGCAATACGCAAAATAATTTAACGATTTTTATTTTCATATAATTCCTAATGATTTTTAATTATAAAAATCTGATCGAATTTTTTTTAAACCTCAGATGGTTATGAGGATCCAGGTGAGTAAAACCTTAATCAAAGGAGTTCATAGGTAAAAAAAAAAAATTTAGAATTGCTGGGTTTGATCAATCTATTATTGGAGCATTGTATTACAGCCAGGTGCTCTTCCTGTAGCTAACTTGAACCTGTCTTCAAATAAAGGATCTCTGACAGCACAAAGTCAGTGGACAGCTTGGCAGCAGAAAATGGCATTACTACTTGGAGATCAGAGATTTTTGGAGAACTGCAAATATAAGTGCATGCATGCACACACACACACATACACACAGAGGCTTCTTTCAGTTTCTGTCTACCAAATCCACTTATAAGACTTTGGGGTCAGATTGGTGCTTGTAGTAGAAGGCACTGCACAGTGAGATTGAACCCAAAACTGTGTGCTCTGGAAGCAAATATTTTGACTACATAACAAGCTATATACAACCTTAATTGCTAAATTGCTAACAAATGTAGATTTTTATTTCTCTGGAGCATCCTTCTTTATTTTAAAAGCATCATCCTGCAAGATTCTCTCTTCCAACAGTTACACTTTAGCTAATTCTCTGATCTAATTTTGATTCTCAGTTGCAGCTTTGTCGTCCATTCATCTGTGAGTGTTTCTGGCTTTGTGAAATAAACTCTTTTACTCCTGACAAAGCAAGAGTAACTATGGAAGCTATAACTTACATCTTAAAAAGAATTCTTCAGAAGAGGAATTGTTGAAATATGTTGAGTCTTTGTGCCAAGAAACCAATATAAAGGCCTTTTCGTTTTCTGGGTCACTTGCAATGCCATCTCTCTCTCTCTCTCTTTCTCTCTCTCTCTCTCTCTCTTTTTCTCTTTCTCTCTTTCTCTCTCTCTCTTTCTCTCT
>NC_068997.1:7892493-7897275 GCF_001194135.2 Octopus bimaculoides
CTTTCTCTTTCTCTCTCTCTCTTTCTTTCTCTCTCTCTCTTTCTCTCTCTCTCTTTCTCTCTCTCTCTCTCTCTCTCTCTGATTTCCTTTGTATTCTCTTTTTTTTTTGTTTTCCTTTTTATCTCCTAAAAACTTGCAACTGATCATTATTCGGTCAGCACATTTTTCATATGATGTCCCTTTTCCAGGTTTATGGTGAACCGAAGAATTTTTGTTGTTGGGTTTGGTCTCTATGGGAGTATACATGGCCCCACGGATTATTTAGTCACCATTGAAGTAAGATTTTTTTTGACTCTTCTAAATTTTTCTTTTGTTTTATGTTTTTTATATAATCCTCATAATTCTGCCTCTGTTTTTCATCCTGCTATGGGTTGGACAGTTTGACAGGGGCTGGCAAAGCCAGGGACCATTCCAGGTTCTTTAGTCTGTTTTAGCTTGGTTTCTACAGCAGGGTGCCCTTCCTAACACCAACCATTTTATAGGGAGTAGTGGGTGCTTTTTTGTGACACCAGCTCCAGTGCTTTTTTTGTGTGTTAGGGGTTGAAATGTGAGTGGTGGGGAGAAAGTTGATGGGGCAGAGCCCTTCAAGGACAAGCATTTATGTGACTGACCAGACTATTGGATGTTGTTATACATCACTGGTCACAATGCACTTTGCATCATTTCGGCTTTTGAATGATGCCACCCCACAGTTACCAAAAATTATAAGTGTGTGGTTCTGGGTAAAGTTGAAATATTTCAGTAATGGAGTAAAGATTGTTTGATAACATAACATGGCAGTCCTGGTTTAGGACATATGTTGTTGTAATTTAGTCCCAGGAGACATCGTCTCCAGCTGGCTGTATGACACGATCTGTCTCCTTATATTTTCAAACAAGGGAATCTAGCACCCCCACTCTCCAGCTGGAGACGATGTTTCCTGGGGCTGAATTACAGCAACATTCGTCCTAAACCAGGACTGCCATGTTATGTTGGCAAACAATCTTTACTCCAAAGTAATTTTGCTGAATATCTCTCGTTGTGAGATTTACAAATGGTAATTTTCTAATTTCTAAAATAGTTATCATCTTAATGTAAAGAATTCTTTATTTATGTCTTTATTTTACTAAATTTCTTCAAACCAATATGGGGTTTAAAGCAGTGGTTCTCAACCACAGCTCTCAGGGCCGCATGCGGACCTCATGCATCCTACTGGCTGCCCTGACAGTCTTCTCTCTATAAATATAATAATCATTTTTCTTTGACTTGTATTTTACCTTTTTCTGTACAGCCCCCTAAAAACAATCCAGGTTATGGATTGGACTGATGTTAAAAAGGCTGAGAACCACTTGTTTAGGGAGTCCATCCCCTGCTCCCACTTATTTAGGGAGTCCTACTGAGAAAAACCAGTTTTATTGTGTTGGTATTGCAGTAATCATCTTCATCTCTGGTTTAATTTGAATCGGGGCCAGGGGATGGATTAATGGTTATTAATCAGTGCCTTACAAAACACAAAAATTTAAACCTAAGTTTTTGAAGACTGTAACTTCTTTTATAAGACTTCACTTATTTGTATCTTTTAGTGATTATTTTTGTCTTTTTCTTTTTTCTTTTGTAAAGTTACTTCATGCCGACACAGGTAAAGTTCTGGGCCAAAATAATGGCACTTTCCATTGTGATGGATCTACCTCAACCTTCAGAGTCTTATTTAAGAAACCACTGGAAGTGTTACCAAATGTCAATTATACAGCATGCACCACTTTAAAAGTAAGAAAAGCTTTCTTTTTCTCCTTTCTCATAATTAAGCAGACACTAATGGGAGAATCCATTCTAGTAGAACAGGCCAATAGCTGGTTCCTGATATTCGTTTATTCTTTTTTCAGAACGACATTAGTGTCTAAATGCCCTTTTTCTTCACCCATAACAGTTTGACTCCCTATCTTGAAGCAAACAACGTATTTGAGAATGGTAATGTCGTTTTTGCTCCCAAAATCTGACGGGGAATTTAATAGTTGAGGGAAGCAGTAAAAATAGTCATGTTTACAGGAATTAAAGATATCTGTTTCATGGAAAATATTCTGAAGCAGTTAGGTCAAGTATTGAGCTGTTGATTCTTTACAAAAAGGATTTATACTGGGTGGTCATCTGGATTTGTGGTTTTGAAAGTGACTCTAATTCTCAACAGAAATGCAAGGTTTTAATGTCACAAGACAGGCAAAGCTGTTCAGTCTAAATATTCCAATTAATGGAATATTTAGACTAATTATCAGCTGTGTATGCCTCCCATTTTGTCTTGCCGTCTGTGATTGAAAAGGAAGCAGTCTGCTGGAGATAAACCATTTCTGATGAAACCATTTTTGGAACCTTCTCTAATGTAATGGTCTGTCACTTCTGCTGGAATGGATTCTGTTCTTTAAAATATATAATAGAGAAACAATTCTTAACCTTTTGATATCAACCTGGTTGAAATCGGTTCTGGCTCTGTAGTACAAATGTCTTGTTTTCATATGTTTTGAATTAAAATCTTCCACCAAACATTAGTCACAATTTATGTTCCTAACACTAGCTTAATGATAACTAAGTTATTTTACTAAATTCTTTGTTATATTTAAAGTAATTGAAAGAAACACAGAGCATCCCAACAGAAATATGGTAACAAAAGGGTTAAAGATCTTTCCTTATATCATTTGCTGACCTTCATTCCCATTAACTACAGTTTTGTAAATCTGACTCTTATCTAAGCCTGACAGATCTTCAGTACCAGCTACATTTGAACTTAAATATTCTTGTACGTATTACTTCTTTTGAAGCCAGGAATTCCTCTGTGAAGTGTAATCTTCCTCATTCCTCATGATCTACTCTTCTCATGCTAATTTTGCCAAGCTGGCGTTAGTCTGCATATTACCATTCCACTTGGTCTTTCATCATCTTAACCAGAGTGGGCAGCTTTGGTCTTAAACATCTTATCCCTTTCCTAATCTCCATCTGTGTTTTGCCCTCTGCTAACAGTACTCCTTAATCTTTCATCCATTTACATTCAGTGTACATTCTAATTGCATGTATCTTTTAAAACCCAGCTATTTTCTCATTTGTGTTCTTCTTTACATTCAGGCCAGACTCATCTAATCTCTCTCCATCCTCCCCACGTCTTAAAATCAGTGCAATATCGCACTTTCTTTTATCATACCGTTTGCCTCTACCTAGAGAGAAATCTCTTATTACCAAGTGTGAACTTTTACCATTCTTCCATCAACGAATAGTCATTAAATCCTATTGCTGTTCATGTGCAGTGGTCCTGTACATGTATTACACTTGACGTTTCTGTTCTGCAAGTCTGTCAGAGATGCCACTGGCTCTTATGTAGTGTATTCATTAGTTGCACTCAGTAAATCCAGGTTTCTATATATTTCCTGTCTCCATATCAAGCGAAGCCATCTCTTGGATGGCATTGGAGTATTGTTCACTTTGATCTTTGCCATGCTAGTTTAACCCAGTGGTTCATAACTGGGGTCCATTTGGCCCCTGACAGTCCATATAAGATTTTGGGGGTCAATGCAATAAAATATGGTAAATCAGGTATCCACAATTGTATTTTAAGGGCCCCTGGAAAAAAATTTTCTTTAGATGTATGTATTGCAAGAAACAGCTGGATTTCTTTCTCTAACATTTTACATTGTTCAACCTACACAAGTTGATGTGTGAAAAAGAAAATAGGAATTTTGAAAAAAAATTTTCTATAAACTTAGTTTTTAAACTTCAAATGGCTATGGGGTCCACCAGAATAAAATAGTAATCAAAGGGGTCTATGGATTAAAAAAAATGGTTGCGAACATATAGTCTCTTTGTTTTAAGGTTTGAACTCTTCAGTAGATTCTGCTGGGATTAATAACTGAGAGAGTAAAGCCCTTATACGCTTTCTATTCATTCAATCCACACTGAACACTTTCCTTGCAAACGGTGCTTGTGTACTTGGTTCAGCCAGTTTTCTCAGGCCACTCACCTGCTGTTAGGTCATCAGACTACAAAACGGGACCCTATCAAGCGGCTTCTCTAGAGTAACAAACAAGAAAGGCTTCTTCTCTAAAATACTTTGCTTTCAGTTGTTTCATTTAGAAAGATGAGATTCGTTTTGAGTTCCAGTGTTTCCCTGCGATTTAATTAATTTTCAGATGAAGGAATAGAAAGTTATACATTATGTAAAAGCAGACCTGATGTGTAGTTTAATTGCAATCCTGGTTCTGTCTGCGAGTTTTCTTTGAAATGAATAGTTTACACACTACTGCTGTAATATCAACAGATACACTCATCACAATAAAATTCTTAGATTCTCTTTTTCTTTCATTGTTTTTTAATTATTTATATTGGATTATGAATTTGTGAAGATTAACAAAATGTATATACACACCTAAACTCTTGGATGTTCTAACAAAACTTATAAAACCATTTTTATAATTACAGATTTGTACATGTATCTAAGTGTTACTCTACAAACTATATTTGCTCTCCAAATTTCACTTGATTTTATAAGATAACTAACTTTACATTCCTACTTGAAATCTAGAATTATGTAATAAATCTCTGAAATTCTTCTAATATTTTATTACCTGTAAAAAAACATTTTTTGTTTAAAAAAAAAAAAAAGAAACTTTTTTTTTTTTTGTCTTTTAATAGGGTCCTGATTCTTATTATGGCTCCCGAGGTCTGCGCCGAGTAACTCATGAGACTGTTTCAAGTGGCAAAGTTACTTTTCAGTTCACCTATGCAACTGGCAATAACAATGGCACATCTATAGAAGACGGTCAG
>NC_068997.1:7897285-7897926 GCF_001194135.2 Octopus bimaculoides
CAACTGCCCAATTCCTATTCTTCTGATTTCTTTGGAATCAAAATCCAATTTGCTGCTGCTGTCCCTTTTGTATGAACCAACCGTTTCCTGTTCCCAGATGAATATAAACTTTCATCTTTGGAGGACAGCTTCAAAGTATTATCTTGTCTATTGAGCACATCACTCATTTACTCAATCCTGAACCAGTATTAATTTGTGAGGATAAAGAACAACAATATCTTGCGAATACTGAAGAAATCTCCTCTCATCCCAGCCTCTATATCTTTTTGATACATTTTAATCCAAATCCCTGTAACTCTCACAACTAGGTACCAGCACGACAATTAGTGTTCACATTAAAATAGACAATCAGTGCCCAGACTCTGCCATGGACCCTTTATAAAGTGCCTGCATTCATTAGATCTGTTTCCCTAAGCCTGACATTTTCTTGCTGCCATTCCCCCCTAATGTAAGTTGAAATTTTAGAACTTGCAGTTGCATGTCTGGTTATTAAATTCCTTGTTGGGATTTTGAGATAACTTGAGTGTTAAATCAAATGAAGTCATAAAATAGAAATATTTTCAAAAGATTTTCCTTAAACATATATATATATACATATATATATATATACACACTCACATACATAGCAAATGAGTGTGTAT
>NC_068997.1:7898026-7904601 GCF_001194135.2 Octopus bimaculoides
ATCTCAGATTTACAGTTGAGTGGAAGAAAAATATGAAAGTTTGTTGTGGGTGAAAGATGTTTTATGAAGAGTGGAATATCACCAAAAGTGTTTGTTACTAATGTTATTGTTATTTATTCTACAAATGGAATAATAGAGTAAAAGATGTTTTAAGCCTTAAGGAACAATTAGCTGAAGCTCTTTAGGATACATATTCCAAAGTTGTGCTTAGCTATTTCTGCTGAAGGCCTACCTTTGCCTTTGTCTCTAGATCAACAAAATAAACAAAATACTGGGAATAAATTACAGAAAATTGTAAAAAAAAAGAAAATTAAGTGCCCCTCTCCTGGTCTTGTTTTTTTTCCCTCCCCCGCACTTTTTCTTCTTCTCTCCCTGTTAAATATATTCAAATTTAATGGATTCACTAGTGTCCTTGATGAAGATACCGTCCCTAATCTTGTAAGCAACCTTACTTGAAATTTAACATTTTTCTGGTAGTCTTTCAGAATATATAAAAAAAAAAGTTTTTGAAATGTTCAAATTAAAATTTTCTAGCCTCTAGGCTGATTTGAAGAGATTGGCATTTAAAAAAAATGAAAGACTTTTTTTTTTCTTTCCTGCCAATGTAATCTATTCACAGTTCGTCTATTGTATACAGATGTACAACCCTTTGACAGTTTTATCAATATTTTATTTCACTTCTTAACCTTGATCTGCTTCTAACTTTTTTTTTTGACTCCTGTATATTTGATCTGCTGATCACAGATATTCTCCATTATTAAGAGATACAAACTCCTGCATGAACCTTGTAATCAGTATTATACTTAGGGTAAACCTGCAATACCTGGTTTTCTGTGACATCTCTACTACAGACATTTATTTTATGCACCAAAAAAAAAAAAAAGTCATCGATTCCAATTATTTATTTTTCTTTCATGATAAGTTGTACCATAACTTTAAAGAAAACCAAAACCTCTCCTGAAATATCGGAGAGCCATACTGCCTGGTGGTTTGTCTCTATGTTCTGTTAGTAAAAGTCCTGAAATCCATATGGGCAGGGAGGGTGTCTTCAGGAAGGCAGTCTACCATTCGATGTATACAACAGTATTAAATGTTGCTGTATGAATTTTGTATAATGTAAACACTGCTGATTATTATTATTATTATTTTCTTTTTTTTGGGTGTCTGTGTGGAAGGGCAAGTGTTTTGCCTGTGTTTCATCCATTTATTTGCTTTCCCTAACTGCAACCATTTCTCTTCCATTGTACTTTCCGTTTCCTTCAAACGGAAACTTAGGTAACACTCATTTAAATGCCATTCATTCTGTATTTTCCTTTGCATGTTCATCAACTTAGGTCAGCAGTAATCTCTTTGTTATAGATTTGGCAACTTTTTATGACTTAATTTTTGTTGTCTGTGTCTCTCCTCAGTTCAGTGGGAAACATTTAAAATTATTTAATAAATTTTTAAAAATGCAATTTGTTTTGTTAGTTCATTATTTACAGTATTTACATTTGACGGATATTTATCCTCATCTTGTTTGTTGTTAACACAACGTTTCGGCTGATATACCCTCCAGCCTTCATCAGGTGTCCAAATTTAATTCCAATCCCACTCTGGTATTCATTTTTAGAAAGGAGTTAAAATAAGTGAAGGAAATGTATTTACTTTGAAAGAATGAAAAGTAACATTGACCCTGTCTCAGTTTGATCTCAGAACACAAAGAACTGAAACTGTTCCTACTAATCAATCTAACACTGCCAATTGGTGGAGGGCATGGCTGTGTGCTAAAGAAGATTACTTGCCAACCTGTGGATTTAGGTTCTGTCTGCTACCTTAGGTAACAGTTTTTTATTATTATAGCCCTGGGCCAAGCAAAGCCTTGTGAGTGGATTCTTTTGTTGGCTTGCATTCTGATAATGCTTTAACTTTGATACCAACCTGGCTGAAACTGTCAAAGTAATCGACTGACCATTTCTCCTACAATTGCTGGCCCTGTGCCAAAATTTAAAATAACTAAAAGTTCAGCAGTAAGCACATCCCATTAGGAATGCTTTTGGAAGAAAGAATCTTTAATGCATTTCTTTAATTTGTTCATTATTTGTAATGAAAATAAAAATGAAAAATATGGTGTAGTGGTTAAGAGTGCGGGCTACCAGTCCCAAGATTCTGAGTTCAATTTCAGGCAGTGACCTAAATAATAATAATATCGAAAACTACCTTAGGAATGAGAACCCAGGTTCAAAACTTCCCCAAAACACCTGAAGAAGGCTGGAGGGTATAACAGCCAAAACATTGTGTTAACAAACGACGAAGGACAAATATCCGTCAAATGTAAATAATGAATATCTGCTGATGATATCAAAAGTTTTTCCAACATTGCAATGGATTTAGAAGGAAGCTTGCAAAACTTCTGATTAGCTGCTGCACTTCCTGCATGGGACAAAGCATCTCCATTATTGATTTAATTTTATCAGATAAGTTTTTGCTATGGTTGTATTCTAAGAAACCAACCCACTCGACTCAGTACAGGAAAATTGACAATTCTGTGCATCCCAAGAATGACTCTTTACTGCTACATGAACATGTGTGTATAGAACCTCATTGACAATTCATTTCACTGCATTCGCGTTATTTACTGCTTTCATGCAGCAACATGTTTTTTCATCATGTATAAAACCTGTTAACATTTGTTCGCTAAGTTGTCCAACACCCTGTCGGCTGGTTGTGTATTATTGAATCATTTTCTAAAGTGTATTTCCAATATCTTTACAAGTTCTCATTAAAATAGATAGAAACTTCATACTTTATGAACACACAGCATGTCATGTATATATGTGTCAGCATATGTGTCTCATCATCATCACCATCATCATCATCATCATTTAGTGTCTGTTTTCCTTGCTGGCATGAGTTGGACAGTTCGACATAAGCTGCATGTCTGTTTTGACATGGTTTCTACAGCTGAATGCCCTTCCTAATGCCCACCACTTTACAGAGTGAACTGAGTGCTCCTACGCAGCACCAGCATCGGTGCCTTTACGTGGCACCAGCACAGATGCTTTTCACGTGGCACCATCCCAGGTGAAAAGAAAAACGCAGAAAAGAAGGAAAAAGAGCATGAAGAGACAGGAAATAGGAAGGTAAAGAGAAAGAAGACAAAAAGTAGTTGAAAATGGTAGGGAGAAGAGATTAGTCTATCAGGAATAAAGAAATGGAATATTTTTAGGAGTGGTCAAAAATGTTCGGATTTTATAATAAGATATACTGACAGATTTTAGGACCACTCCTAAAATGTATTTTAGGAGTGGTCGAAAAATCTTCAGATTTTATAAGATATACTGACAGATAAAGGGCACAGCTATGGGTACGAAATCTGCACCTTGATATGCCAACCTAGTCATGGGTTACCTCGAAGGTAAACTTTATGAGGAAGTTGGAAAAATCTTTGATCACAACTTCAAGGAAAACATCGTGAAAAAGTGGAAACGCTACCCCAATGACTGGTTTATTTGGGGGGATAGAGCAAAAGAAGACCTACGAACATTTCACAACATCCTCAACACACTGCACCCGTCTATCAAATTCACAACAGCGACCAGCTACAATGAACTACTGTTCCTAGACATTCACATCAAAATACATAACTCTATTGTTTCATAGACATATTTTACAAAAAAAAAAAGGAACTACATCAATGTTTAATTTTCTATTCTTGCCACTGCTCACACATCAAAAGGAACATCCCATACAGTATGGTAAGACGATCTGCACCATAATAATTGACCCACAAATACGCCAAATTAGACTTGATGAACTCAAAAACTTCCTACAAGAATAAAATTACCCAATGAAACTAATAAATAATGGAATCTCAACAGCGATGAAATTAGACACCACACAACTAAGAACTCCAAAAGGAAAAAGCAAGGAACATACAATTCCATTTATTAATACACACAACCCTGGAGTAACAAACATTTTCCGCGTCATACAATCAAACCTGCCAATACTCTTACAGAGCCCCAAAATTTGATAGATAAAAGCTACCTACGAAATAGTAAACACCAGGAAAAGAAAAACCTTAAAAACAACTCAAGGGCAAAATTCACATCAGAGAATGGTACAGAATTCTCCGTAAAGAAATGTGGAGGCAGAAGATGAGGAATATGCAACAACAACAATAACTACAAATATACAGACAGGGACACCCACACAATTTAAGAGTGGGTTCTTATTCAACGTAGAAGCAAATATGAACTGCAAGATACAAAAGGCTCATATAATGCATTACTTGCTCCAAATGCAGGGAGAATTATATTGGTGAAATCAACAATTCCCTTTGCCGATGCGCTAGAATCCACAAACAACACATTCGACAATAGGAAGCATGGAAAATTCCACTGAGCAAACATTTGGAAATATGCTTTAAATTCTATAATTGCTCAAAGTATGACCAAACTTCCGAAAGACAATGGAACTATATTTCATAAAGGAGTTCTCACCGAAATTAAACGGTTGAAAAAAGGGAAGAGAAAACATTTGGAAATATATGAAGGAAAATCCAAAGAACAACCGAAAGTTCCAAAAGGCAAGAGGACTATATTTCATAAAAATGTCCTCAGCAGAAATTAAACGGTTGAAAAACTACGTCAATATAACTATACTTACTTAAAAAATTACTCTTTCAAAAACATAACCATACATGGCTAAATCAAAACCAACATCTGGAATTTTAATCAAAAGAAGTTGACCACATCCATACAACCATTCTCTCTCTCTCTTACATTAATGAATACAAAAGAATTAGAAAACAAGACCTTGAAATGTAATTATAATTCTTACTGGAGAAAATCAAAAACAACATCTGGTTTTCCAATTAAAAACTTTGACCACTTGAATACAAGAATTCCTTTTCCTCTCCATCCAAATGGTCACTAAATGGGAAAAAAAACAACGATCAAACAAGTCTGACCACACTGATATAAAAGCCACGCCTCCTTTACTTCTCCCTCCCTCTCAAACTTTTTTCTTCTTTCTTTTCCCTTCGTTTGCAAACGCCCCAAACACTCCTACTTTTCTCTTCTCTATCTTCACTATCTCCCACTCTCTCCTCCTCTCTCACCCCTGCACCTTCCTTTCTAATTTGCTCCCCCCCTCTTTCTCCCTCCCTTTCTAAATCATCAGTTTCAATTTTATATAAAAAGGTGAAGCAAACTGACTGTAAACCACTTTTTTCATAAATCCGTTAACGGAAGAAAGCGCTAAAGAAATGTAAATAAAAATATATATAATCATCGAACATATCTTGTTATTCCCAATATATACA
Source organism: Octopus bimaculoides (assembly GCF_001194135.2). Taxonomy (NCBI): domain Eukaryota; kingdom Metazoa; phylum Mollusca; class Cephalopoda; order Octopoda; family Octopodidae; genus Octopus; species Octopus bimaculoides. The sequence continues at coordinate 7,903,335 of NC_068997.1, forward strand.
TATCTATATATATCTATACATATATATGTACAAACTTTGGTAAATAAATTATTTTCCATTAAACATAACGAGTCTGGGAACCTTTTGATACCACCTCATATATATCCCCACTATTTAGGGAAGGAAGTAGATAAACTCCAAGCTACGTATATCTCAAAGCTAGCGGAACCTCAGAAGTAGTAAAGGTAAATTATTAAAATATACACACACACATACATACATACATATGTGTGTGTGTGTGTGTGTAATATAATACGTGACAATTATTTGGTTGTCATAATGAAACTCCGAGTTTCGGATGTCGGGGCGGAAATCTGCTCCGGCATCTCGTCAGTTATTAAGACAATAAAAAAAATGCCATGAAAATGACCGTTAAACAAAGGGAAATTACTATGTAAATGGTTGTTATTAAGACAAATAAAAGAGCTATTAGAATGACTTATATAAAGGGAAAAAACCTGAAGAGGAGAAAGTAAAAAAGTAAAAACGCTCATAGAATTCGCATATGCGCGCATGTACATACGTACACATGCACGCACGCACACTCACGTACATGTGCCTATGTGCATATGCTCACACACACTCGCGTGAAACACATACATGCACACCTACACACGCCTATATGTGCACATATATATGCAACCATACACATGTACGCATATACATATCCGTGCACACGCCCACGCCCACACGCGCACATACCCATACGAGCACAATTATATTCATACACGTCTATAATACGCACATGCTATATATGCATGTGCTCACACACACTCGCGTGAAACGCATGCATGTACACCCACATATATATATATATACGACCATACACATGTACACAATTACACACACGCACACACATACACGTATATATACCCATACGCGCACGAAAATGTTCATATACACGTCTATATACGAATATGCACAAGAAAAATGCAGGGTGAAAGGTGAAACACAGAAAAAATATGTAAAAATATATATATAATAAAAATATGTAATATATAATAAAAATATATATAAAAAATATGTAAAAAATATATATAATATATATATTTTTTGATTGTCTTAATAACTGACGAAATGCCGGAGCAGATTTCCGCTCCGACATCCGAAACTCGGAGTTTTATTATGGCAACCGAATAATTGTCACATATTATATAACAGATAAATTCTATTTACATAATATCGAGGTTTCATTCATTCTTTTGTTGTCATACCATTACTATTAATATATATATATGTATATATATATATATATATATATATATAT
>NC_068997.1:7905007-7907101 GCF_001194135.2 Octopus bimaculoides
ATATATATATATATATATATATATATATATATATAATTTATATATGTATATTAGTATATATTCTGAGATTCATCTGTTATTTATGGCAACTGAGCAACCAGATAAAAATTCATTGTTGGTCTAATTTGCTATCGTTGTTGTAGTTTAGCCTGGGTCTTCCTTTATGGACAATATTCAGAATCCATCATGCCATTAACAAACGTGATTTGGAGGTAATTTGACTACTGCATCTAGCAGATCAGGAGCCTACACAGAGGCTTGTGATTTGACTTCTTCCTTTGGCAGGAGTTCATTGCGATCCTTCCCTCTGGCACTGCATAGAGGAAGGCGAAGGAAGACACTGGAGGTTGCTGCTATGCCTGTTACTAGTGCCATTGTTATTTCTGGTCTGCTTTGATCTGTTTGTTCTTGCCAGTTATCTGTTAGGAAGACGTCAGTCTAATAACACAATAATAATTATTGCACTCAGCCGAATAAGAGACTGATTTATGTGGATTAATTACCTTTTGAAAGAAGCCAATATTAATGAGAGTGGAAGGAAAAGAAGATGTGGGTGGTGTATGCGTGAGAGATAGCGAAAGAGAGAGAGAGAGAGAGAGAGAGAAAGACAATGTTATGTGATATATAAATCAATATCGGTGGTGGCGTGGCTGTGTGGTAAGAAGTTTGCTTCTCAACCACATAGTTCCAGGTTCAGTCCCACTACGTGGCACCTTGCGCAAGTGTGTCGTCTACTCTAACCTAGGACCAGCCAGCGCCTGTGTGAGTGGATTTGGTGGATGGAAACTGGACGAAGCCTGTCGTATGTACATTATTCCATTTTTTAATTTCTTACTTGTTTCAGTCATTTGACTGCCGCCATGCTGGAGCACCGCCTTTAGTCGAGCAAACCGAACCCAGGACTGATTCTTTGTAAGCTTAATACTTATTCTATCGATCTCTTTTGCCGAACTGCTAAGTTATGGGGACGTAAACACACACACACACACACACACACACACACACACACACACACACACATATATATATATATATGTGGTGGGCTTCTTTCAGTTTCTGTCTACCAAATCCATTCACAAGCCTTTGGTTGGCCCGAGGCTATAGTAGAAGAAATATAGATATTTTCAAAAATAATATTATTATCCCGCAAGAATAAAGCACCCTAAAAGGTAGAATTATGAATATACAAAGTGGATGTACACGAAGTATGATCATTGCTAGAAATAGCAGCCGATAAGCCATCGGCGCATTGTAGAGCTTCACTGAATGTTTACAGGCTGAGATGCAGTGGATATTTAAAAATTTGGTCGTCAATGGTAGATTCAACTGAAGATAACCAATTGGATTCGCGCCAGCGCACGTGATCCGTAAAGTTTGAAACTGCAGTATTGAATTATCCTTCATTCCTCTAACGGTCTCCGTAGAGGTAAGACAGAATTCTCCTGTATTCACTGCCCGCAAACATCTCTGCCTGTAAACATTCAGTGAAGCTCTACATAGTGCCGATAGCTTATTGGCTGCTATTTCTAGCAATGATCGTACTTCGTGTACATCTGCTTTGTACATTTATATCTATATGGGAAGGCGCAGCTATAAGGTAAGGACGGTGGTGTTGAGGACTTATTCAAAGTCACTTGACACCATCAATGTCTTTCCGAAAATAGATATTGAGAAAGAGTTGGCAGAGCATCTGCTCACTATGAAGTTTATTTCCAGGGGTATTAAATACGCAACGGTGTGGTTGCTATTTGACACCCCTGAAGTGGCTCTCAAGTTTGCAAGCCAGCCCTTGGAGGGCAATGAGATTTTGTTCCTCTCCACTTATTGTGGGAAGAAACTGACAAGAGCTTGGGTCTGCGGGATGGAGCCCGAGTGGATAGAGGACATTATCCACTGGGTCTGGGTGGTAGCGGACGCAAGCTAGTAAATGTGAAGTTATTGCCGGCGGCTGATTGGGTTGGGTCAAAAGCGGTTTTGACCCTGTGGACCCAATCAGCCGCTAAAGATCTGGTGTTTCCAGATTTTTTAAGGATGGCCGGAAACAGGTATCCGGTGATACTTGAGGGATGTCAGCTGTGTCTGGAACCGGGCCAT
>NC_068997.1:7907928-7908376 GCF_001194135.2 Octopus bimaculoides
GCCTCTACTCCTACCATCACCGTCATCAATCACTACCAATCAATGTAATCACCACCCACCCACCCCCTTCCTCCATCACCACCAGATCAACTGTTGCTGTCACCACCACCACCACCACCACCCACTAACCCTACCACTGTCATTGCTGCCCCTGACCCCCGTCTCCCTCCTCAAGGTCACACCTTTACATGTGAAGTTTCTGCTACGTCCAGATTTTTGAGTGCCAATACAGGAAACAGTGTGGAACAATATGGGCAGCACGTGTGTGTGTGTGTGTGTGTGTGGTTTGCTTGTGTCATTTCTTGTTTTTCTTGTTCCTCCACACACATACACGCACACTCACACACACACACACACACATACACACACAGACATATATACATACATACATACATACATACATACATATATATATATATATATATATATATATATATATATATATATA
>NC_068997.1:7908743-7913355 GCF_001194135.2 Octopus bimaculoides
TATATATATATATATATATGCATATAGGTATGTGTGTGTGAGTGTGTATGTACTGTGTCAGTTTGTATGCATTTAAGTACATGCACGAGAACATATATATGTATACATTCGTACGCATGTGCAACAGATGCACATTCACTGATGTATGTCCATATGTAGGCTGAAAGAAAGAATTAGTGCGAAGGAGAGAAAGTGAGAGGATTAGAGAAGGAATGAGACACACAGACAGACAGACATCAAAAACAGGGAAATATTAATAAATAGTAAAAGTGAAGTTGCAGAGAGCTCTGGTCAAAGCAAAAAAAAAAAAAGAAAATAAAAGAAGAAAGAAAAAAACCCTTCCATCATTTCACTGGAATTTCAAACTTTAGTTTTTGCTTCATTCACAAGAAACAGAAGAAATCCTGAAGGGAAGACAAATGAAAGTAAGGATTTTCTTTTTAATGTATTTTATTGTAACAGATTTTGTTGTTGAAAATTAAAATAATACATTTCTAAATCTCTCAGAGAGATTTATGCAGTAGCAGCACGATAAAGTGATAGTATGTTGTCAACTTAATGTGACAGTCCCATGAAAGGGACTGTCACATCAGTGAATGTATTTCACTTGAAATATATATATTTTCAAGGGCGGATAGGCATCGACAGCTAGCAGGCCATGCTACTCCAGACTGATGATGAGCAATGACTCTGAAACTAGTCTCCGGATGCTGGTTTTGCTGGGTGGAGGTGTCTTTGATTTCCTCCGATCAATTCAGTATTCCAATGTTTCATACTTTTATTAAACATTTTCCCCATATTTTCTGCTACTCCAAACATGCTCATTGTTTTATTTATCCAACTCTGCACTATATGTCAAATGTTCTTTCGTAATCTAATCATGTTACATTCAGTCCCGTCAATCTGCGTTTACAATTTCTAATTATCATTTTATCAATTAATAAATGGATTCTGTTGTCCTACTTTGTTTGTTGCATCCTTTCTGTTCCTATGGAACTAGATTGTTACTTTCCAGATGGTTGTATAACTTTTCCACCAAAACACCGGCCATAAGCTTTCATATAAGTGATAAACAGGTTATAGGTCAAACATTTGATATCAATTTACCTTTCAAGGTGTCTTTGAGACGTAACAACATTCATCTACTTGTCATCCATGTAAGGACATGCCCTTGCTGCAGACATTCATCCAGTTGTGCAGCAATCCTTTCATGCAACAGTGTAAATTTCTTCAGCCAATAGTCTTGTACTCCATCTGGGTTAGGTCCTTTCTAATTTGCTATTTTGTTTTTAAACTTCAATCTCACTGATCAATTCCGACGTCCTTTTGTCTTGGCACATTTGCAACTTGTCATCAGCAATCTCAGGCATAATAGTGATTTCCTCTTTTTTCTTCACATTTTTCAACGTTTCTTCCTTCGTTACCACTTTCTGCTACTGTTATATCACTCTCTTCCTGTTCTTTTTGTATTCTTTAAATTTCGTCAACCTTTAATCCTGTAATCCAGTTGTTCATATGAATTCTCCTTGCCTGTCTATCAATCGTTGGGTGGAAGCTTCAAAGACTCCTTTTTCACTCCATATCCTCTTCATTCGTTTCATGAAGCCCCTTTTATTTGGCCCACTTCTTAGCCAGCATTCAATTACAATTTTGTTCACTTCTTTTTCCCATTTCATTTTTATCCCTTTTTACTTTTGACTTTGATTCTGATTCTGGTCGATGGCTTGACATGATGGTCTGCCGGAGCTTGATCCGCCGGAGCCCTTCTCCTCCCCACCCTCACCCCCATGCACAACACCTTCTCAGTTATCAGTTCCTGTCCCGTTAGCATAGTTGGGATTATTATTTAATTTTGGCATCATTCATTTAGAGGCAGCATTTGTGAGATTGTGTAATGACCAGTGTTTTTATCGTGGCACCATCACCAGGTGAGATGCTGACCATGTCTCAGAGAGTTCTCATCTTTCCTCATAGACACCGTTTCCAGTTCCAGCCTCATTCATGCCATTGTTCAATACATTTGTATTTGACATGTTCAACCATGAGGACCCTGATGATGAGGTGACACAACCACTGGTGCTTTTATTGAGACACCATTCCTTGAAGAGTTGCCGCCCATAGCTAAAGGGACACTCTCATGTGACAGACTGAATCCCACCGGTTACCAGTCTAGTATTTCAAGGTCATGGGGTGGGATTACGGGTACTACATCTTGAAGGTAGTTGTGGTTAAGGGTCATTCTTCCCACATCAAAATGTCACAGCCAGATGAAATTTCATGCCACACCCAGGGCATATCATTATTAGTATTAATATTATTTGCTCGTATTGTCACTTCCAGTGGTGGTGGTGGTGGTGGTAGTGTTCTTTTTGGCGTTGTTATTGTCTTTCTTCTTATTTTCGTTGTTCTGCTGTTGTTGCTATTTCCTGGAGCCACAGCAGCTTTGTTGCAATTCTCACACCCCAATCCTGTCCTCACACCCCTGTTCCTCTGTATCATTGCTATCCAGAAGCCCCTTCAACTCTATATATATCCAGGTCTTTTGCCACTTACTCGCACTCTTTAATCACATTCCCTTTGCAATATCCTGTCACTTATATTATGGCATTTGAACCTCAAGGGTATGCCCTGGCACTTACCACCATCTATATCTCTCTCTTTCGTTACTCAACCATCTCATTTATACTCTGATCCCCGTCCCTTGAGAGTATGCCCAGCGTTTTTCCACCATCTCTATCCTGCAGTCTCCTATTTTCTCTCTCTTTCTCCTGCACTGCCCTCAGGTTGGGCAACCATGTATTTTCTTTGAAGTAGCACACCTGTTTCTGTCTTCATTCCTGTTCTGGTAACCTTGTACTTCCTCTTCAGCAAGACACCTGTATCTGTCTCACTATAACCTTTTCATCATCACCTCCTCCGCTCTTAAATTTTTTGTCTTACATGTACAATAAAGATAATCAATATCGTTTGCACTGTTTGTGCCTTGTCATTGATTTTTAAAAATTATTTCTATTCATGCTTCAAGTAAAAACAGGAAAAAAAAAAACAGAGAAAAAAAACTATAATAAGAACCAAAAACAAAAAAAAAAGGACAACTTTGAACCAACATGGATCTTCGTTACTGGACGAACACCAACAATACCTGGATAACTCCTGATGATATTTTTGCTCATAGTGCTAAAGTTATTCCGGTTATTGTTATAACTGTTATCTCAATATTTCTTGGTACATTTGGAAACATTTTCACCATTCTGGCCATCATTTTCACAAAGGTAATTCTCACTAAATTCATTTTGCTTTCTTACAACCATTTATTGTAGAAAACTTTAATGTACAATTACATTATTATTTAATCATAATAATAATAGTGAATCATTTTATTTTATATTTTATATTATATAAAATAATAATAATAATGATGATAATGATTTCTTTTATTTGCCTCAAGGGCGAAGGATGAGGAGACAATGCAAAGACAGGCATAAAGTGTTGGGGTTTACATATAATGATGGAATGATAAAATAAAATGTATACACGGTATACATTAGAAGGGAAGTATACATAGTATAGGACGCTAGAAAATTAGGGGAAAAGGGGTCGTGTTAGGATCCCTCTGATTGAGGAGGACTTCTAGGGATAATCAAGGAACCCCACCATCCAAGCCGGTTAGGACGCATTCAACCTCCAGTAACCGTGTCCCTGTCTATGGGTCCTTTCTAAATCGACTGAGCATATCACACATTTGTGATCTGTGTAGCCGATCAATATAAATTGATGATAAGCTATGCTATCCCTATCCTCTGACCTAACAAATACTCTATCTAAATACGATCTGGATGTCCCACTGTGGTTACTGCATGTCCACACTGGCACATCAGGGAGATCCATTCACTACTGTCAGAAAGCTGGAAAGTCCCGAACTAGTTTTCGAGGCTTTTTCACCCCTTCTACTATGTACTAAACCCACACAGTCCTTCCGTGCGTCCAAAATATTATTCCAGTCCCCCACTAGTACTAAAGTGCGAGACGTTCCCAAGAATGTTTCTAGACGCCTGAAGAAATCTGGCCTTCCAGCCCCTGTTGGGGCATAAACCGCCACTAGTCTATAAGTTCCACCTTCATTGCCGTTCAAGTCCAGGACCACCAACCTGCAGTCCGGATCCAGGAAGGTAACCCGTACTTGAAGATTTAAGTATTTCTGGAGTAGCACTGCTACACCGCCATCAGCTCCCGATAGACTACAAAATGAGAATACATCGCAGTCTTCGAAGGTGGATGCTAGAGCGTGTTTTCCGGAGATCCTTGTTTCACTAATGGCAGCCACATCCAAACCAAATGACCTAAGACTATTGAGCAAGTGAACTTACTTCCAGGCTAATCCTAGGCCATGCACATTCACACATCCCATTCTCAGCACAGCCATGCTAGTCGGAGGAAGAAAATGAGGAGGTTACTCACCTTGGTTTTCGAGAAGCCCGGAACTTCCGGCTTCTCTATTGGCGAAAATGTTTTTAAAAAACCCTTTCAACAGCTTTTTATCAATAGATTTTTTTTAAATCCTCATACTTCCTGGGAATTTTTCTATCATATTGTTATTGTTGTTGTAGTGGTG
>NC_068997.1:7914767-7922112 GCF_001194135.2 Octopus bimaculoides
ACACACACATATATATATGGAAGAATTCACGAAAAAACAACAGACGAAGACAGGTAGTGTAAACAACAAAGGGGTGTATTAGTATAACTCTCGGGAATAGAGAAAGTCTTTAAACGTTTCGAGCCTACGCTCTTCAACAGAAAGGAACAGAGAAAGAAACAAGGAGAGAAGAAATATATGTGTAGTGGTCAGCGATCTATCATGGCGAGTGATAGATATATATATATAATATATATGTATGTGTATGTATTAATCTTACTGAATTTGTTCGTAAGAAGGACGTCCTTGACCCACTGTATAAAACAAGACAGTACTTTAAAATTATTGTAGTGTCCTCTATAAAGCCACGAAACGAGTTAGACTTGATTTTATTAAACCCTTATCAATTATTTATTAGCGACAATATAACGATACATAATGATGAGCTATTCCTGAAAACTTGAACGCTTATTGATTAATGTATTTACCAATGATACAAATATTAGTAGAACGTTACAGTCAATGATATTTATAAAGACGGTTCCTAAACGATATTATCAGTAGTCATGAAATCATAAAAACAAATCATCAATTTGTTCAAAATACTCCGGCAAGTTTAGCCATTTGGTTTCTTTCAATGATTACTTATCGATATTTATGTACTGGTGTATTCGTGCTATCAATAAATGACGTCAAATAGGTTTGCCTTAATTAAATATAATGAAAATAGTCATAAAATAATGGTGAAAGTATATACAGTTTGTTAATAGTTAATATAAATGTTAGAATAACAAGCCATTGATGTCTGTTTGAAGTAAAAGAAAGACTCCTATATCTGGTTCCGAAATTTAATCTTGGCATAAATAGCTCCTCCTCTCCTCTCTAACTGTCTATCAATATTTGACTGTAGACATTCAAAATTTCCTGATATATATATATATATATATATATATATATATATACTAGCAGAGATACCCGGCGTTGCCCGTGTTAGATGTAATGGAAGAATTAGTCTTCTCTGTTATATTTTCTCTTATGAACTGGAATACCTATGATTCGAATTTCATCAAAATTGCTGATGAGGGTTCTTTCCCTCTTTACACACCGCAAAAAATTCTAATCATGACACATGTATCCCATACTACTGATCTTTATGCGCAGATTCCAAAATTCCAGTTTTATGGAAGCTGTTAAAAGGATTTTGCTCCTGAAAAATGGAGGTCATGGAGCTCTAAAGTGTGGGAGTTAAGGCCCCTATTGGGGTGGGTGTCTTAATATCAACCAGAGAAGTTGAATCGTTGAGAATCTTTTTGACTTGGGTGTTATACATCAACCGGTAGATACTCTAGCATGTCTATTTATTCCAAAGTATTAGAAAGTATTAGAATACATACACATGTAATAGCTATGTGCTACATACACATGTACTAATATTACCGAAAAGAGCAAAATATCAGATTGACAGTAGGTTCTAGTTCCTTACGGCCGTTTCTGCCAAGAGGCAACGAAATCCTCCATGCCATCTCCATCTCCATCTCCTCAGTGTTCTGCAGGGATGGGCAGATAAAGTTTGGATGATGAATGTGCCTCTAGGCTTCTTCAGAGGGTCTAAGTGTTTAGGAGGGCTAATACATATAATAATTGTGTGTGTGTGTGTGTGTGTGTGTGTGTGTGTGTGTGTGTGTGTGTGTGTGTGTGTGTGTGTGTGTGTGTGTGTGTGTGTGTGTGTGCGCGCGTATGTGTGTATAAGTCGTTTAAGAGTCCATAAGTCAGGAAAAAATGCACTGGCATAACAATCAGTAGAGTGGGTATATTATCCGAAGTGTACAGTATTATATATCCTTTACGGCCGATCTTACCGATAGCTTTTGCGTTAGGGATTCGACGGAGTGTTAGGTAATAATCCGATTATGTAATCCTGCGCTTATCGAAGGCAGTCTTTATAACTGCTGATTAGCGCAGTTATAACGGCTACCTCTGATGAGCGCAGGATTACATAATCAAATTGTTACCTAACACTCCGTCGTGCCCCTAGCGTGAAACCGATTGGTAAGATCGGCCGTAAAGGATATATATAATACTTCGGATAATATATATATATATATATAGCATACACTACACACACACACACACAGCGAAAGAGAAAACACCTATGCTGAGCTACAAAGGAATTTATAGCTACCCTACTTGGATTATAAGTTCAGCTTTATATCCGTAATTACTGGGGCACTAGGATATGTGACACACTGCCTAAACCAGAAAGGAGAAAGTTAATTTGAAAATTATAGATATATGCCATCAATGGAACTGTCAAAATGTGCAAAACTTTCCAGAAGTTTAGTATCTAAGTATATAAGCGCATGTCTAGACATGCAGCTACATGTGAAGACATTCATAAAATAAAACATACAAGTTTACACATGCACCGATTCCAAATATCCTTTTCTACTCTAGGCAACAAGGCCCGATATTTTTGAGGAGGGGCCAGTTGATTAGATCGAGCCAGTACGCAACTGGTACTTAATTTATCGACCCCCGAAAGGATGAAAGGCAAAGTCGACCTCGGCGGAATTTGAACTCAGAACGTAAAGATGGACGAAATACCGCCAAGCAGTTTACCCGGCGCTGCTAACGATTCTGCCAGCTCGCCGCCTTACCGATTCCAAATATTGAACACACACACATGCACAAATACTCTGTTGATATCGTTCAGACTGCAATGACTGAACCTTGAATCAAAGTTAGAAACCGGTTCGTTCTCTGTTGGAAAAAAATCTAGAAATACAAGTGAATAACATACATACATACATACATACATAATACATACACATATATATAAATTCTACATTCAAAGTTGCCTTGTATACAAAACATACATGAAGCAGTCTATATACACATATATATATTCAAGGTCATCGCTTCTATACACATATATACATGCCACAAATACACACAGATACGCACATAATTTCACACAGACACACAGAGGTACACACACAAGCACGCACACACACACATACACACATGTACAACCATCTCGCACTTATCTAATCTCTTTCTCACACACACACACACACACACACACACATATACTGCTCATACACACGCGCGTGCGCGTATGTCAAAAATATGACTATGTTAGAGTTTAATAACTTTTTGATCATGAAATTTTCATATATGCTTATTAATCCCTTTGTGTCCATTTGGAGCAATTGCTTTGCTGGGTACGTTACTTCAGTAGCGTTTTAAGATCTTAGTAGTTCACAGTTTTTGTTACCTGGATGAAACATTATTCGCAAAATAAACCAGGAAATTTACCAAGAGACGTTGTATGCATTTAAAATCAAACTGTTTTTTTTCACAATTTTATCAGTTTAACTGTATTTCTAATATCATTTGAAACTTAAGGCAAAGCGCACGAACAACACGCTTTTATCATTATTTCATTCTGATGATGAGACTGAGAAGATCCTGAATGTTAATAAATTAATTAATTTAATGATGTTATCGCTCTAAATTAAATACAAAGGATTAATGAAGAAATATGAAAAATTCTTATTTAATATGTTCAAACTAGAACAAAGTCGGGTCTTTAATATGCCGGGAAGAAAAGCTGGTCTCTACGTACACAACATCGATGACACATAAAAACACTGTCGTTGCACACGATATAATTCATAAGCACACATATGGATATATAGGTACACGTAGCCAGAAACTCACATGGGACAAAACAGCGTAATATCTAAATAATCGGAGAAATTATTAAAATGATTCGAAGATAATCTGTCGCTTTGTACCTCCCGATTATTCCTCCATGAAATTTTGCTTATAAAAGAAGAAAAGGTTTGTAAACGGGACGGATCTATTTATTAAGGCTTCTGACAAGTCAAATTATTTTTCAGAAACACACAAAACTCAACTCATTCGCTGGAATTTCGGAATAAGCACACCACTGAATCGACCGGAACATTCGTTTTTTATTTGTTTTTGGTTTTATCTTTTATTTGTTTCAATTTTTAGTTATTAACATTCTTCAAGGCAGTGCTCCAGCATGAGCCATCGCCTTGAAGAATTTTACTCGAATGAATCGATCCCAGTACTTATTTAAAAAAAAAAGAAAGACTGGTACTTATCCTATCGGTCTTTTTTGCCGAACCTCTAAGTTACAGGGATGTAAACATACCAACACCACTTGTCAAGTGGTGGTGGGAGACAAGCACAGACTCAAAGACACACACACACAGATAGATAGATAAATAGATAGATAGATACGACGGTCTTCTTCCAGTTTCCGTCTACCAAATCCACTCACAATTTTGGTCAGCCCAAGGCTTTAGTAGAAGACACTTGCCCAAGGTGCCAGGCAGTGGGATTGAATCCGAACCCATGGAGTTGTAAAGCAAGCTTCTTACCACACAGCTACGTATATTTATTCAATGCGTTTAGATTATTTCTCCTTTACTTCGAAAAAAATTTTACCGAAAAGGTAAACTTGAGGATATTTAAGCAATACAAAGAATGTTTGAAAGTGGAAGTAATTTTTAATAGAATAAAGTGAAAGGTCAGAGCTGAACAAATTCAAATATCATGAGAAATGAAAATAAACAGGATTAACTGACTTTTTTCACCGAATTCCAGACGATTTATTTGTAAAATATTTTTTAAAATGCTTTAATCATTTGTAAACAGCAATTCTAGATCAGACGATAAGAATCAATTGGCTGGCACAAATAAAATAGCAAGTTTCTATTTTAGTGAAACTTGTTCACATCATAACGTGTTTTAGAGCGGCGAGCTGACGGAATTGTTACCGTTCCGGAAAAAATGCTAAGCGACATTTCTTCGGACTTTACGTTCTGAGTTCAAATGCCATCGGAGTCGACTTTACCTTTTATCTTTTAGAGGGTCGATAAAATAAGTACCAGTTGAACACTGGGTCCATGTAATCGACTTACCCAACTCGCACGAAATTGCTGGCTTCGTGCCAAAATTTGAAACCAGTATTATAACGTGTTATGACATAATTAAAGATTATTGAAAGAAAACCAGATCTTTCGATATTGGTGCGTAAAATGGCTGACAAAAGTTTAGCTGATTAGACATAACTGTTCGTAACTCATTAATTTACCATCAGTTCTGCATATTCCTTTACAGAGACTGATTGACATATTAACCATAAAAAAATGCAAATTCAACAATTAATCTTTCTAGTTAAGAAAGACGCAGAAACAGGGCTAACGTTGTCCTATGTTTTCTTGTTTCTTTTTTTCTTGTGACTTTTTTTTACCAGGATCCCAATCACACACCGCTCTACGGCGACCATAATCGATACCTATCATTTGACATATGAAAACAATTACCTGATTGTGGTCTCTCATTTATGATTTGCAGCAACGTTCCCTGATAGCTTGTTATTATTGTGGTTGTTGTTAAGATTCGCACTACTTTGGTGAAGCCGACTTTTGGCACGTAAGCAGTTTAGAATATCATACAATGTATTGCAGTGGAATACAAGATAACCGTACAATTATGTCGTTTCCCCCACTGTCTAGCGCCAAAGATACCGCCACCAAACATGATCGTGACCATCATGTCTTTTGTATATCTGGCACTGTATTGTACACTATCTTTTCCTTTTTATCTATCTATCTATCTATCTATCTATCTATCTATCTATCTATCTATCTATCTATCTATTTATCTATCTATCGTATATATCGATATATTGGACAGAAGTTCAATCTCTCCCTGCAAATTTTCTCTTAAATCCTGTGTTCCCGTGAAGTCATCGGCTTTCCGTCGTAGGGCGACGTTGACCGTTCATTTTCAGAAATCATCTCTGGCAGTTTCTTCGCATGTCGACTACAAGCCTGCTCATAATCTACAGCAGCAATGACATCTGCTACTGGTAGAGTTACTTGACGCAACGATAAGTGGCGCCCCTCATGTGCTTTTTTGTATTCTCTCTTCAACGGCAGGAACTATTAGCTTCAGCGATCGGTATCATTCATTGCACCGCTAGGCCTTCTCCTCTCAGGTGTCTGGGGAGATGCTGGGGTTATTCATTTGTCCCTTCAGTACATACCTGTATCGCAACCTCTGACCATCACGGCTCATCTCTCTCCGACGCAGTTCGGCGTAAAAATAGGGGGTTGGGAAAGACGTCGACAGCAGGACGTTGGATAACTGATAAGGCGGAGAAGTCCTAGACTAACGGCTTGAAGTTTATTGCGGCCCAGTGGAAGATTTAAATTATCAGACACTGGTCGGTGTCAACTAGCAATTGAGCTGCAACTGCCTTAGTCACGACGTCAACTGCCTTATTCACTGTTTAAAACATTTTTCTTTTGTTCTCGAGAAGACAACATTTACAAATCAAATGAAACCCACGCCATGTACTTTGTATCAGCGTTTCCAGTATAATACATTTTAATCTTAGTGTTTCAAATGTTAGAGCAAGGCCATCGATTTTAGGGGACTGCGGCATTATTACCTTCCACTATTCGACAGGCACTTAATTGTATCGACTTCGAAAGTATGAAAGGCGAAGCCAACCACTGTGGATTTCAAACACAGAAAGTAAAGACGGACAAAATGCCGGCGTGTTAACGCTTCTGCCTGCTTGTCACTTTTGCGGTATGAAATATTACCAAGCTGTCTCACACAACCATTATAACCAAAAAATTACAGATAAATTGAATTTCTGAGCGTTTCGTCTTACACAGACATATACTGATGCTGTGTCTCTTCTTCCCCCTCTCACCATTTTATAAATAAACAAACTTACCTCCCCGCCCCAAGTTGTTTGAAATATACTCTTTATTAATCTATTCATTGGTTTTTCTCCATTAGAAGCTGAGAACAACGGAGAACATATTTTTGGTAAACCTGGCCCTTGCTGATTTATTTGTTTCGAGTTTTGTGAATATATTTAGCCTTGTAGGTAAGCAGGACATAGTGTTTTTGATTGTCGAGCTATATCTGTGTATATATATATCAGTCTTTTATCAGAGTTTAACTTTTTTGTCAGAGATGTACAAATATGATGTATATGTATGTATGTATGTATGTATGTATGTATGTATGTATGTATGTGTGTATGTATGTGTGTATGTGTGTATGTATGTATGTATGTATGTATGTATGTGTGTATGTATGTGTGTGTATGTATGTACGTATGTATGTGTGTATGTATGTACGTATGTCATTATTCAGTTTATTTCAAGATTTCTTGCCAATAGAGAAAGAACCGATTTCTAACCTAGATACACGGTACCTTCATTGGAATTTGAACACCACCAACACGGTATATATGTCAACGTATATGTATGTATGTATGTATGTATGTATGAATGTATGTATG
>NC_068997.1:7922141-7923128 GCF_001194135.2 Octopus bimaculoides
TATGTATGTATGTATGTATGTATGTATGTATGTATGTATGTATGTGTGTATGTATGTGTGTATGTGTGTATGTATGTATGTATGTATGTATGTGTGTATGTATGTGTGTGTATGTATGTACGTATGTATGTGTGTATGTATGTACGTATGTCATTATTCAGTTTATTTCAAGATTTCTTGCCAATAGAGAAAGAACCGATTTCTAACCTAGATACACGGTACTTTCATTGGAATTTCAATAGCACCAACAGGGTATATATGTCAATGTATATGTATGTATGTATGTATGTATGTATGTATGAATGAATGTATGTATGTATGTATGTATGTATGTGTGTGTATGTATGTGTGCATATTCACATACTTTTACTTGTCATTACAGGAGCCGTAGCGGGTGAAGTGTATTTCAAGGACAAGAGAGTCCTTTGTGTGTTCATTGGCTTTTTCTGTTTGGTCTGCTGCCTGGTTTCTCTCTTCAATATCACAGCCGTGGCCTTCAATCGCTTCATCTTCATATGTCACCATAACTACTACCGCGGAATGTTCACTCCGACGAAAAGCTTGATAATAGCGATTTCTCTGTGGGTGTTTGCAGCCATTCTGGAATGTGTAAATTTCATGCCATGGGGAAACCACGCTTACGACAAGAAGACGCTCACCTGCGTCTGGGATCGAACCGCTAGCCTTGGCAATACCATCTTCATCACCATTCTCGGTATTTCATTACCAGTGATGATCACAACGATGAGCTACGTTATGATATTCTACCACTTCTACCAAGCGAAGGAAAGGCTCAATAAGGTGAGATCCATCGTTTCTATCCTATCAAAATAATGTAAGAATAACTGCTCTCTGCAAAGGCCAAGAAGGGCAAAAAGGGCAAAAAGGGCAAAAAGGGCAAAAAGGGCAAAAAGGGCAAAAAGGGCACGGGAAATCTCTCTGTCTCACTCTTTAAGTAATTCAGCATCAAACATGAGAGTCAGGTTT
>NC_068997.1:7923249-7928569 GCF_001194135.2 Octopus bimaculoides
ACAATCTCTCTCTCTCTCTCTCTCTCTCTCTCTCTCTCTCTCTCTCTCACACACACACACACACATGCACGCGCACAATACATATGAAATATTTGAAAGCAAAGATTTCGCATACAATTCATAATTTAATTCTGCTCCACAACTGTTTCGGCGATTGTTATACAAGCATTATCATTCGTATAATTCCATTTTTAATATCTAAAAAAAGTATTAAGACGGAAAGCTAGCTGAATCATTTACACGCCGGACTAAATGATTAGCTGCATTTCGTCCGTCTTTGCGTTTCGGGTTCAAATTACGCCGAGGTCGACTTTGCCTTTTCTCCTTTCGGGGTCGACAAATTAAGTACCAGTTGCGTACTTTCATTTGTAAAGTGTAAGAAGTATCAGCTTCAGTTAATACTTCACATTCGAGTGAAAATCTACGAAGTCAGGGAAAGATGAACAACCCAAATTTATCATATGTTTGTGGTTTTCGCAGCAGCGTAGAAAGAGGATTATGTTCGGTGTTATAAGAATTAGCTGCCAGTTTCCATGGACAAATCAACGCAAATAAAGCACAAGAGTTCAACCACAACGTGTCATTGGTTTGGGTGCATCGTTACAAAGTTTGTCAACGTTCTTGGAGAGCAGACAACCAATGGATGACAGTTCGGAGAGAGAATTCAGACAAAAACTGAAAGCTATCATCCATAAAGAAAATTACGAACTTGAGCATTTGTGCAATGCAAATGGAAGTGATATTTTTCGGTGTGTGTTTCAGAGTAAATCGCAAGTGTCCACCGAAGAAAAGCAGGTATTTGGACATAAAATGCAAAAAAGGATCACATTAAAATTTAACCATTCCACAACACCACTGGTACGTACTCATAAATTACTGCTCGTCCACATCTAGTAATACACCTAATTTAAGCTGCTTCAAGATCTACGACAGGATCTCATTTACCATGAAGTACAAACCACAAACAAATCATGGAGGACGTATTTAGTTTACTTTTTATTCAGGTTTCTACAAGAATTAGTACCTATCGACCGATTACATTTATCAAGTTTTGGATTCTAGAAACGTATCCTATTTGTTGACAACACGAGGTCATACGGTATACAAGGCGACCAATTAGAATTGTGAAACCTAGCTGGCCAAGTGGTTGTTTTTATTCCAGAACACCACTTCATAGGTACAGTCGCTCGATCAGGGAATCAAGAAACAATACAAGAACTAATATCACCCTAGCGTGTTGCGTGCTGCCGTCGATGAAGAACAATACAGGCAAATGATTGCCATAAATTATCAACTCATTCACAGTTAATGATCGTTTATTTATGATCTCTGATTCTTGGAAAAGCATCGAGTCGTTGATTCTACCAGGGAGAATTGGTACATTCTGTAAGCATCTTGTACACGCAAGTAAATCTATCTCCACTGTTACATCGTGTTTCATTAAACTTCAAGCTTTCTATTTTTGCTGCATAAAACGATTTACGGCGTGATTTTATTTGTAAAATATGAACTTCTAAGCAAATGTTTGCACCGAATGACCTAAGCACTTCGTAAATGGTTTTCTTTTTCTCATCAAATGATTGCTTCCTTTTTGTTTGGATCAGTTGCCCGAAGAAAATACTCCCCACCTCGTTCGCATAATTTTGTTTGCACATACACGCACGTACGGGTGCGCACACACGCACACACGCGCGCACGCACGTTCATTATACATTAAGAGCCGAAAGACCGCCCTCCGGTTGGTTGTCGGTTAGTCGCTAAATGATTTTGACATATTTGATTCCGGATTTGCGCAAGTTTTCTGCCACGTCTAATTTTCCTTTGTGTTCTTTCTTCGTTGCTCAATAAATTCAAGGCATGACTATAGAAGTGTGCCTCGACGATTTTGTTTCCTCATAACTTTCTACAAATACCTTTCAGATGATGTAGATTACAATTATATCGGAATTTAAGGTGTAAAGGGAGTTGAGAGGATATTTCACAAATCTCGCCCTTGTTTCTTCATACGTTTTGCTGATATAGATTACAATTATGTAAAAAAACAAACTTTTTAGACCCATGCAATCCCTGCTATTTCTAGTATATTAAACGGCCACGTAGAGGTTCGGTCATTCTTGAGTTTATTTAAAAGAGAGAAATTGAGAATGCTATAAAATAGCGAAAGAAATATGCATTAGATACTCAGAGTTAGCCATTGTATACGTTTTTTATGAAGATTTCTTGCAGGCGATTTCCTAAAAAAGGTAGAACAGTCCTCAAAATGATTTTTTTAAATTCATAATTGTAATTAGAAAGCTGGGTGGTTTGGCGCATTACTTAAAAAGAGCAACAAATGTAGAATAAGTCCTGGGGTCGATTTGTTCGACTAAAGGCAGTGCTCCAGCATGGCCACAGTTAAATGACTGAAACAAGTAAAATAGTAAAAGTGTATACCAAATTTACCAGAGTTTAGAAGAAGTAGAACAGGTGATTCTCGAATAAATATTTTGAAAAAAAGTATTGGAAAATGATTCCTTAAAGAGTAAAGTTGTTTAAAGAGTTTTGTTTGCGAAATGTTTTCTAAAACCAGACATCCTTGACAACAGTTGGCGGGTGTGACTGGATAAATGCAATCAGAACTCTGAAATATTATGAAGATGGCGTGGAACGTAAGAGAATAATGTCGTGTTGGATAAGAAGAATGACGAATAAAGACACTATGGAGTTGAAACTGGTGGAACAGATAAGAATTTAAAAACAGAATACTATTTTGAAGTGCTGAAATGAATTGTAACGTTTATGAAGTGTCTAAATGAAAGTGGTTTGGCTTTTAGAGATGATAAGGTGAAGAAGAGATCATCAAACAATGGAAACCTTATGAAGATTATTGTATCTATTGCAGACAGGTTCTAAAAGCTATCCGGTAGCTTGCAAAGAAAATCGAACCAACTTTGTTTAGAAGATATAAACAAGATTATGACAATGGGCAAAATAATGCAAGGTTTATAGTGTGATAATGAATGAACATGTATACAAAGCTATGACCATTTAGTCAATAAAAATGTACGTTTTATGTAAATTGAATCATGTTTGTCATACCTTTGTTTACATTCCCTACAAGTAGATCTTCACTTCATAGTCAATAGACAGGAAAGCAAAACAGGCGATCTCTAATGATTGTTTCATGAAAGACGAAACTAGTTTGATTTATACTTATTCTAAGCTAGTGAAAGGATTTGGTTGATCTTTGCACAACGTGCCGCGGAGTGAGATCAAATCTGAAACCGTGTAGCTTCGAAGCAAACTTTATGTAGCCATGCTTGAAGCTATTAATCTGGCAGCAAGATTTATATTACAAAGAGATGGAGGAATGTGATTCGCCAAGACAAAAAAATGCACCACTAGAGTCAAGTTTAAGAGTTTTCCATCAGGAATTGAACGTACGAACTTGTCCTTTGACCTGTAATATTTGCCACCGGAAAGAGACTATTGTCATCTGTTGTTTAAATTCCACTCATTTCTCATCGAGCAGACAAACCAGTGATCAAAAGCGTTCCAGCCGCGACCAGCTGCCATTATTTAGGCATCGTCTGTTTTCATTTTCCAATATGTTCTTTCCTTTTTAGAGTGGGATTTCAAGAAAAGTTTAGCCATTCTTAGCAGGTCGAGCGACTATGTAAAGACTTGCTTCAAAGAAAAAAAAATTATCAATTGTTGTTTAGTAAAAGGCCAGCACTGACTGAACAGGCCTATGACCAAATGTACTCCAACCCTGACCACCCCGTTTAATTATTTATATTTTTAGATATAGTCTATCTAAAAGCCACATTAATCATTCTGTTTTCTTATTTTTGTGAGATGTTTGAATGTGGTTTTGTGATTTGAGAGAAATTTCGCTGTTATTTCAAACACTGGTCGAGTGACCTCGCGGAGGCTTCCTTGTTGGTTTGTATATTGTTAGTAGAAACAGACGGTGATTGTGAAGTCGTGAGAAATAGGGGAACCAGCGGAATAGATTACACTCTGCTGCCATTTCTCATCTTGAACATTTTATGCGGGAAAATAGCTGCATTTGTTTGGAAAGCGTGATGCGGGTGACACTTGTCCGAAATCTTTCTTTATAAACAGAAGATTTAGTTCTAGTAAAAAGTGAGTGGCTATTCGTTTGTCTTTCATCTTTTCTTTGTTTCAGTCATTAGACTGCGGCCATGCTGGAGCGTCCGCCTCGAAGAATTTTAGTCGAACGAATCGCCCCCTGTCCATTATGTATCTTTCGGCCTCTTTTGCTGAACCACTAAGTTACGGTGGCGTAAACAAACCAACACAGGTTTCCAAGTGGTGGTGGGGGACAAACACAAAAACACACACACACATCTACGACGGGAACTTTCAGTTTTCGTCTGCCAAATCCACTCACGCGGCTAAAGTAAAAAAAAACATTTGCCCAAAGTGATATGCAGTGGAACTGAACCTGGAACCCTATGGTTTGGAAAGAAACTTCTAACCACACAACCACGCCTGAACTTATATTCCTCACTATTTTCACGCCATAAACGCGATATTGAAAAGACAGTGCAAGCAGGCTTAGAATATAAGACGAGGAATTAAGGGATCAGATTGATGATTGTAGTGTAGGATCAAGGGTTGTGGGTTAAGCATACGAAATCACAATTTTATTTTCTCATTTAATTTTCATTTTTCTCTCTTTTATTTCAATTGTTTTTTTCTTATAGAACCGGAACCAATCGGACAAGAAAAATACTCTGCAAGAATCCAAAAAACTAATGACGACACTTTTCTCGCTGTTCGTTGTGTTTGCTATATGTTGGCTGCCCTATGCTTTCATTGCCCTGACCGACGTCTACGACACTTTTGACCCTCTCGTGCATATCTATTCAGTAACATTTGCACACATGAATTCCTGTCTCAATCCAGTGGTCTACGTTACCAACAACGAGCATTTCCGGAAGGCTTTCAAGAAAATCGTCTTGTTTCAGTGCAGATATGAGCAACGAAAGGTGGCCAACTGTTCTATACAAGAGACTCAACTGTACTCCATCACTAAAAATGGATGAAATTACAACTGTAGCCGTACTACCACCACCATCACCACAACCACACCACCTACTACTACTACTACTACTACTACTACTACTACTACTACTACTACTACTACTACTGTAATCATCATTAGTGTTTCTACTGCTTAAACCACCCCCGTCTTTGTCACTGCCACTATCACAAACATTGCCACTACTACGGGATCATTATCTCCTCATAATCATTACCCATTATCATCATCAGCAGCAGCAGCAGCCCCACCACCACCACCACCGCCACC
>NC_068997.1:7930207-7931661 GCF_001194135.2 Octopus bimaculoides
AAACTATCGCCATTTTATAATTTTAATTTCACGCATGCGCATTGTTTTTTTGTCGACTACACAGTATAGTAGGGTCCGTTGGGTACCGTCTGTGAGGAAAACAGCACCATGACGCATTTCACTCTGCCAGAAATTTGGAAACGACATGCTGTACTGCTTGGCATTCGCACCGTAAGTGATAAATATTGTGCCCAGAGTGATAAAAATCAAACATCCAGTCAACATCTTGGTGTTTGGAGTGATCACTAGTGATAAGCGATGTTAAGCCTCCATTCATCTTCCCACATGATCTCACACTCAACACGGAGGCCTACATCAAGTGCTTGGAGGATGTAATGCTGCCCTGGATCAAGAGGGTGGCTGCTGGAAGACTCTATGTCTGGCAACAGGACTCTGCACCCTGCAACACAAGCAGGAGAACCCAGTCATGGCTGTCATACAATTTCTGCGACTACATCAACCCTAACATCTGGCCACCTATCTCTCCAGACTGCAACCGCCTTGATTATTATGTGTGGGGCACAGTTGTGCGAGAGACCAACAAAATTCCTTGTAACACCAAAGATGAACTGAAGGCAAGGATTATGGCAGCATTCACCAACTTAAACAAAGAGATTGTCCAGAAGAGTTGCAGGAGATTTCGAAGTCGTCTGGAGGCCATAGTTGAAGCCAATGGCGATTTTATTGAATAAATTTACTGTTTGATATTTAAAGATATTTTAATGTAATTCTGGTAAATATATTTGTTAAATTGAGATGTCAGAGTTATTTTCATTTTTGGGTAATTCAGACGACAATTCATTCACCGCATCTTGGATGTATATATATATATATTAGAAGAAGAAAAGGTATTTAAGAATCTAGGCAGATATCAATAAAGCACTGTTTTAAACGAGTTTGGTTAATTATATCCAACAATTGGATGCCAATAAATGTAAACATGTATACATACACACACACACACATACACACACACACACACACACACACACACACACACACACAAACGCATATATGCATACATACACATACATGTAATACATACTTACATGCTTACACACGACAAAAATGAATCCTTTGTATTGGGCAACAAGTATATAAAAAATAATACATCAAAATGGATTTATTGATTTATTCAGGATCTCTAGAATAAAATGAAAGATAATGCTTGAATGGAAAGGATGAAATGTTTAATAACTAAAGTCATTGTAACATTCACAAAAAGATTCAAATGATATTCAGTCCGACATAAGACAAGAAAGCAAATGGCTTCTTTGTTTGCCAGCGTTTGTCTGAATATAGTCTTACCTACACATAATGACGTAAGAATATACACCGACACATTAAAATGATACATACACACACACACACATATATTATACATACATACATACATACATACATACATACATACATACATATATATATATATATATATATATATATATATATAT
>NC_068997.1:7932102-7933327 GCF_001194135.2 Octopus bimaculoides
CATAATGTCTACAGTTTTGTTTCTTTAATTTTACCCGTCTGCACCCGCCTCACATTCCAGATAACGGTTTTGCGTTGTTCCTCTTGTAGCCGGCGCCTTACAATAATACAGGGTGTCCAGAAAGTTTCGCCCGATTTTTGTTTCATTGTACTTTGTGTTGTATTATTATATACCCCACTAATGCGCATTGTGTTCGTGAATGGCTTAACATCTTTTTTAATAGCAGATGGGTTGGACGGCGTGTGCCGATCGAATGGCCAGCGCGTTCACCCAATTTAACCCCTATGGATTTCTTCTTGTGGGATGTTCTTAAAGACATCGTATACAAAGAGAAACCGCGAACCGTCGAGTTATTAGCAAGCAATCCGCCACAATCGACGAGGATCTGTGCCAAAAAGGCTTGTCGTAGCGTAGCTTCGCGTTTGCTTTCTTGTATCGAAAACAATGGAGCACAGTTTGAATCATTTCGTTCGTAGTTATCCTTGTTGCATCATTGTTTCATTCGTAATTATTATTCATCATCGTTCTATACAATAAAATTAATTGAAAAACCTACAATAGTTTTCAAAATAAGAATCGGGCGAAACTTTTTGGACAGCCTGTATTTTAATTCTTTTTGAAACAAATTGACTTGATTCTCAGTTAAAACAATTTGATTTCTTACATGATGCTAAAACTCTTGAGCAAAGTATGAACGTTGCTACAATCATCATCATCAGCACCAACCATTTTTCAGTTTCTCCGAGAAATATAACGCCTACAGTAGAGACTAAAGAATCAAACTTATCTTTATGGATAAATATATATACGAATTCATGTCCGTACATTTACGAGTCTCTGTGATATTAAGGAAAGTTCCGGGATAAGCTCGTTGAGTGACGAGCAAAATAACTTGTTTCGTTCGTATTTACGACTCATCAGAATATGCATTGCAATTCTCACTTAGAAATAATTAACCCTGATACATTATCTAATCTCACTTTGAGCCTTGTTCCTCCTCATTTCGTCGCGATATTTGCTTTTAATAAAAACGATCTGCCGGCTTTCCTCGCTTCGCTTTCTTTCTTTCGTTCTCCCTCTTTCATTTTTCTTTCTGTTTTTTTTTCTTTCTTTCTTTTCTTTATTGATCACGTTTATCTTCTGTATTTTCCCCACTTCCCTTCCTTCTCGCTTCCGTTTCTTTCCCTGATCTATATTCTCAATCTTTCTTTTTTTTTTTTTTTTT
>NC_068997.1:7933764-7938897 GCF_001194135.2 Octopus bimaculoides
TATATATATATATATATATGAGAAAGGGAGATAGTAAGACAAGGTGAGGGGAGACAGAGGAAGAAAGAGAGAAACGAAGAAGGAACCAGAGAGAGAAGAAAGAGAGAGAGAAAGAAAGAAAGAAAGAAAGAAAGAAAGAAAGAAAGAAAGAAAGAAAGAAAGAAAGAAAGAAAGAAAGGAAAAAAGAAAGGGAAAGAGGAAGAAATAGAGGGAGAGAAAGAGAGAGAGAAAGAGAGAGAGAGAGAGAGAGAGAAAGAGAGAGAAAGAGAGAGAAAGAGAAAGAGAGAAAGAGAAAGCGAGAGAGAGGGGGGAAGCTTATTTTATAAGAACAATAACGGTATAATATCCAAGAGGAGAAAATAATGCGGGTTTCAACCAAACGATGTATTAAGTGAAAACGTACAATAGCCAACATCATGGAAGTCAGATGTTTGAAAAGAAGTTTGTATTGTCCGTTTTTCTACAGTTCAGTCACTTAGTGCCAAATTTGCGAAGAAGTACGAATATATTGGACATCTATTAAACAGTCCGAGACAAAATATCTTATAGCTTTCTTTTGCTTTCGTATCTCGCTTTTCTGTGTTCATATCCTACAAGACATTAACTTGGTGCTTCGTCCTTTCTGATTAAATGAAATAAGTGCCACTAACTAATTATATTAGTTTATTTAATTGACAATATTGCCTGCCATGTAAATATAATTGTCAAAGAAATTTTATGTTAATCAGATTTTTCAACAAATTACTTGAAACTTTGATAACGACATGTTTTGATGTGCATTAAAATATATGTAACTTATAATATATATATATATATATATATATATATATATATATACACATACATATACATATAAAGGGCAAATTTCGCCATTCTCGGTAGATTGAATAAATAGATGGACAACCTTTATCGATTTCCGAACTGTATTGGGTTCCCATCAGAAGTGTTTATATCAATTCAACCAATTCCAGGAACCTGTTTATATACTCAACATATCCAGGAGCTACAGCAGAACTGGGGCTGCCGATTTGCATACCGTACGTGTTTAATACTTTATTTGGTGCTGCTTTGGCGTGTACAGGGGAGATTATTTTAGGTTAATTTAGTAGTTCGTTTTTCAATTTCTAGAAACCCGTAAGATGTTGGCTAAAGATTTTCACAATGTGATCAGCGACGAGACAAAGGCAATTACATTTTGTACCAGAAACCAGCACTAAATTCAGATCATTTCTTAAGAAAAAGAAGGGTGCCACTTTGGCGTGTGATCTACAATTTAAAGGGAGATTACTTTAGGTTAGTTTTTATAGATTTTATTATTTAAATCAGTATAATAGAAAAAAGTAATCTCCCTTGTAGATCACACGCCAAAACAGCACCCTTTATTTTATATATGTGACTTAGTGGTTAGGGTGTTGGACTCATGATAGAAAGATTATGGTTTCAATTCCTGGACCGGGCGACACGTTGCATTCTTGAGCAAAACACTTCATTTCACGTTGCTCCAGTCCACTCAGCTGGCAAAAAGAGCGGAATCCTGTCATGGACTGGCGTCCCGTCCAGGTGGGGAACGGAAACCGGGAAATCGACCCTATCAGTCTGATAGGAACTTTACTTTCCTGAAATACTTTTACTCGTTCAATATGAGGGAATGCTTATTTAAAACTCATCTTCATTACACTTATTTAGTTTGTCAAAGTTAATATTCTTCAGCCAGATTAAGAAAACTTTGATTAAAATCACCATAGATATGTCCAGCATGGATCTGTTTCACCGAATACGGTGCTGTAAGCCAGCTTGCCAGGACGAAATGATGGTTTCGCCATTCAGTCTTCCCGTATTTCTTTTATGACTTCATTGTTCTGCTGGTCGGCGGTCAGCAATCTCTCATGCTTTTTCTCGGTCCTTGTTCTCTCGTTGTTGGAGCTGGGGACCGTTTTGGCCACTTTGGACGGTAAACATAAACATCTGACCTTCAGAATTTTAAAACAAAAAAGAAATGACACATTTAGTAAGAAACTGTTCGATCATTCGATATAGACAAGTGACTAGTACGTCGTTCATCTGTGGCCAACGAATGCTTTTCACCTATCTGATTGGGAACCTTGCCTATTGCCAAAACTGAGACTACTTTATCCAGAATACCTTCGAATTGTTATTGCATTACACAATAGTGGTACCAGCGCATCAGCTGATGAAGCCACCTGTTAACGAATTGATGCCTGTAGTTTTACGAATGTTACTAGATGTCAGCCAGACACACTGAGTACGTGTGATATCAAGGTACGGGGTTCCGTGCATAATGGGGAATATCGTAGATTCGTTTGAGCAAACACATATCATTTATACTTTCAGTGACTGATGCCTCTAGCTTTGCAATACAAGTAGAACATGGGAAAACCTCACCATATACTTCTAAATAGCAACACTTTGTGTTTTAACCCGTAGCATCGGAGACTACGGGCGTATATGGTTCAACAACCGTGAAACAACTGAAGAAAACTGCAAATGACGGGTCGAAGTAAATGTCGACATTTTGCCTCTTTTTTTTTTTTTTGTCTTGTGAACGACTTCAATGTTTATAATATGAGGGAGCACAGCAAGAATAATAAGTTAGAAAATTACTACTTTTAAATCCCACAACGAGAGATATTCAGTAAAAGTACTTTGTAGTAAAGATTGTTTGCCAACATAAGATGGCAATCCTGGTTTAAGATAAATGTTGCTGTAATTTAGCCCCAGGAGATATCGTCTCCATCTGACTATATGACACGATCTGTCTCCTTATATTTTCGAACAAGGGAATCTAGTACCCCAACTCAGCTCAAAACAATATCTGTGTATGGCGATTTCCGGGTTATTTCCCATCATCAGCACAGAAAAATTGTTCGGCTAGATACAAACAAGAGATACTTTGGAAACAAGCAAGAACACATCATTTGAAAAGATTTTATTTTTTTCCCCAATGTCAATAAATCGATAATAGCTTATGGAAAATATTAAATATTTCCCATAAATAGTATTGTTTTACCTATTTCTTTTCCTGGCACCGCATATACTGAAGAGAAAGCTTCACGTTGTGAAGAGTTTACTAAGCAAGATATTCGTGAATATTGCTATGAATTTTGTAAGAATAGATTCTCTTTAGAGCAAGAAGTTTTCACACTCAAAGAAATCCACGAACAAACAAAAACAAAAGAAAAACACAAACTATTAATGCGAAATATGTGGAAAATATTTTGTCCATATCAGTTATTTTCCAAATAGTTATCTATAATCGCAATAAAGAAACTGACTGTTGCCATCCATTTTGTATGTGAGAATAATTTCAATTTTGTTTGCTGAGACGTTGTTAGATGAGGAAAATAAAAGAGAAAAATACAGAATATCCATAACTACGGTTGGTCGAGTATACCTGAGACGGAGAGATGTTTCCCAGGTGTAGGCATTATGGTCTCCATTGTTATCAGAAAATCGTTTCCTTTGTTCGTATCATCTCTATGTGGATTCCAATTCACAACCACCCCCTCGTGTCTGTCTGTCTGTCTCTCTCCCTCTCTCTCATTCTCTCTCCCTTCAATGTGTAGAATCAAAGCATACTTAAAGACGCTGAAGAGAAAAACATTTTTTACACCTTTTCACAGAACATGGAGGAAAACTACAAAACTATTTTTCGGTTTATAATACCACCTCCACCACCAAAACCACCACCACCACCACTAGTAGTAGTGGTAGTAGTAGTAGTAGTAGTAGTAGTAGTAGTAGTAGTAGAAAAAGCAAATGGATGCCCAAGAAATATAGGATTATTGAGAAGGACAGTGTAGAGAAAATTTTAAGCTCTGAGCGACGGGACACCGCAAAATGGTTTTGATTCTCAGCTGGGTGTTACACATTATTTACTTATGGAAAAATATAAAGGTTACAGTTTTCGTTTTGTTCCAGGAAAAAGTAATATAACAGCACCACTATCTACTGTTGGCTGACGTGAAAAGATACAGGCACTGAACATGCTGAGCTCACAATGCGGTTTCGTTTCTCGGTGGAACCCAACTCGACGCTCTTTGTTGAAATCTTTTATTTGTTTCAGAGATCAGACTGCGGTCATGCTGGGGCACCGACTTTGAAGAATTTTAATGGAATGAATCGACCCCAGTACTTAGCTTTCCCTTTTAAGTATGGTACTTATTCTATCAGTCCTTTTTTGTCGAACCGCTAAGATACAAGGACGTAATCAATACTCAGCGGTTAACAAGCGAGTTCCAGATCAAGCGAGTCTTTAAGGATCCTTACCCGCTCTACTATGCAAAGCATGCATCGTCTGCTCCTGTTTATGTAGGACTCCAGTTGCGTTATGACCCTCCATTTAATTCCGTATGGAGTTCCGTCATCCTTAAGATACCACACGTGGCTGGCCCGGGACGTAACGTAACGTCTTTCCGGAACCCTAAAAGAAGACCTGTGGTTATACAGGCGCTGTTTAAAGGCCGTTCCAGTCGACCCGATATATTTCCGAACTTGAGTGCTGGTTGTGTTCACGCCTCTGGTGTATGTATCTTCAGTTGGCTCCGGGCCTGGAGTTGTTGTTGCCGCTGCTGTTGGTGGAGCTGTCATCGGTATTGTTATTACAAGGCGTGGGTCCGGCAATAAATGTTGCCGTTCCACTAGTTATATATATACGTGTGTGTGTATGTGTGTATATGATGGGCTTCTTTCAGTTTCCGTCTACCGAATCCAAGTCACAAGGCTTTGTTCAGCCTGAGGGCTAGAAAAAAAATCTCTTACCCAAGGTGCCACGCAGTGGGACTGAATCTGGAACCATGTGTTTGGGAAGTAAACTTCTTAGCACATATCCACAAGTAAGTTTGAAGATTTACGTCTAAAAAAAACCCCCAAAAAACAGCGATGTGTGACGAAGGGAGAAAGAGGCGAAGAGAAAAAGAAAGAGGCAGGGAGGGAGAGAGAGAGAGAAGAAGAAGAAGAAGAAGAAGAAGAAGACGAAAAGAGATAAAAACGAGATATAGAGTAATAAATAAATAAATAAATAAATAAATAAATAAATAAATAAATAAAAACAAGTTCAGATAAGAGTGAAAAAGAAAAGAAAGAAAAAGAATGAAGAGACGACGCAAGAATGGA
>NC_068997.1:7939523-7940762 GCF_001194135.2 Octopus bimaculoides
AAGTGATCCAACCGTGATCGTCCCGTCTTTTTTTTTTCTTTCTTTTTTTCTTTAGGAATTATCTAAGACTACACTGGCTAATGTTTTCGTCCCTTTTAAGATGGTAGGGTATGTGATTCGAAGTAGATTTAGCTGCTATTTCTTGCAACCAGGTTGCGTCTCACACGTTGGCTCCGTGTCAGGACAGTGTTTATGTTGTATGTAGTAAATATATTGGTATGTCAGTCTTAGGTAGACACCCAGTGCGTGCGTGCGTGCGTGCGTGCGTGCGTGCGTGTGTGTGTTCTTATGCCTATGTATAACTAAGTATATGTCTATGTATGTGTAGGTATATACATGTTTGTGTGTACGTGTGTATATATAATGCTTCATATTAACTCTCACATATGTATGTATGAATAGACAACACACGCGCGCGCACATAGTGGCGTCACTAAGTTTGGAGATAATTAGCGTTAATTGTTTCCGTTTATCTAATTACTAACATCTCTCTCTCTCTCTCTCTCTCTCTCTCTCTCTCTCTCTCTCTCTCTCTCTCTCTCTCTCTCTCTCACTCTCTCACTCTCCATCTATCTATCTATCTATCTATCTCTGGGGTAATGGGAGGACGGAGTGTGTGAATTACAACAGAATATTTTAAAACTGTTTTATGTAGATTTCTTTATTAAAATTCTAAACTAACATCATGGAATTACGGGTCGGGTAGTATTGAGAAAGCTGGTGAAGACTCGTGGCCTAGTAGTCGAGGTGTAGCACTTACGATCACCAGATCGTACGTTCGATTCCCGGACCGAGCAGCGCATTGTGTTCTTGAGCAAAACCCTTCATTTCAAGTTGCCCCAGTCCACTTAGCTGTAAATGGCGAACCCTGCAACGGAATAGCCTTCCAATCAGGAGGAAATGCCGGCTTGCTCACTTAGCCAGCAGGGGCGGCAACATCCGAAAGCTAAAACAATAGGGAGCGCATTGTGATCAGCGCGGTATAACAACATCCAATTGTCTGATCGATCATGCGATTAATAAAATCTGCAATGAACTTCACGTAATTCAATTAAAACTTATTTTTAACAAGTAAACTAACAAGTCAAGAGATAAAAGCAGTATTCATTCTGACAAGTAGTGTTTAACACCACCTAGATACGGCTGTCCCCTTGGAACCAATGATACTGCTATTTTTAACCCCAGGAGGACATCTTCCCCAGCTAGTTATGCACTCTTCACTCGATATATATATATATA
>NC_068997.1:7940804-7941585 GCF_001194135.2 Octopus bimaculoides
TACTAGCAGAGATACTTGGCATTGCTCGGGAATAAAATGGCATAGTTATGTTGAAAGATGTGATACGGGAAAGTGCCACATTGAAGACGAAACATTTGTGGAATAAATGATGGGCTAATTCGACTAAGCGGCACGTCATGCGTCCGTTTGGAGGATTCCAAGTCTTAACCTGTGATGGAAAATTGGTGGTGGTCGTGGTGGGAGGGAGGGATTGGATTTTTGAATGCACTGAAAAGTTGTCTGTGGACATATTCTCCTTGGCGGGGGTCGGTACTGCATCTAACACGACTCATCGTATGGTTGACAGTCGAATGAATTTTAGGTGTAATGGAGATATTGTACGTACATGGATACATTCCAGAAAGGGGCTGCAATGGGAGACGACAACCGGAAAGTGAACTGTTGAAATGTTGCAGAAGGCGAAGGGTTGACATTGGATTTCTGGTGTGGCTGTAGAATAAGAAACACAAACTGAACCTATGCAGTCACATGAGAATATGCAGTAATGAATTACTTGAAAAAATAAAGTGTAATGGCTTACCGTGTGGTTGGTGGGAGTGATTGGAGAATATGCTTTGATACTCAATAACATTACTGGAATTCCCACTTTAAGTTCCAATCTGTGGGGAAGTAGTCCTAGAGGATCCAATGAATTGAGGAATTCTGTTGGATAATTTATCACCTCTTCTGGATCTGTGATTGTATCAACTGACTTATAAATACGAGGGTTCTCAGGAAGGGACTGCAGTAGCTGCTCATTAATTCTACTTGCACTGCTGTT
>NC_068997.1:7942847-7944155 GCF_001194135.2 Octopus bimaculoides
GGGGTAGCTGATGAAGGAAAATGTTCTCTATGTGGCCTGTATGTGTTTTGTACTCTGGTTATTATTATTTTTTTTGTCTACGTTTTGTTTGCAATGTCCTGTACCCAGATATGCACTACAGGTAGACGTAGGTATGCACATACCTGTGCGTATATATGCATATACTTATTTATTATTTGTTTATATATATATATATATATATATATATATATATAATACAAAGAATATAAACATGTATACACACATATATGTACATACATCTACATGTGTATATATATGCATATCAGGGTACAGGACGTTAGTGTATGTATGTGTGTGTGTGTGTGTATATGCACAAACATATACAAATATACACACACGTGTGTGTGTAGCTGTCCCCCACCACTGCTTGACAACCGGTGTTGGCGTGTTACGTTCCCGTAATCTAGCGGTTCGGCAAAAGCGACCTATATTATTAGTACCAAGCTTAAAATAAAAGTACTGCAGTCGATTCTACAAACAATTCTTCAAGGCGGTGCCCCAGCATGACCGCAGTCTAATGCCTGAAACAAGTAAAAGGTGAAAAAATGTGTGTTGCGTGTGTGTGAATGTGTGTGTGTGTGTGTGCGCGCGCGCGCGCATGTGTAGTGAGTAAAAAAAAATCGATTAACTGAGTTTCTCCTAGTAAGTTCCTACAACTTGAATACTCATCGTCGACACTGACGGAGGATCTATTTACTTACTGCTGTGAGTACACTGGTGTGAGATAAAGCATTTATTTGAGTGGGTGGGTAGCGACTGTGAGCAGCGCGATGGCGAAACAGTCACGGGGAAAACAAAAAAAAATAAATAAATAAATAAAAAAACAAACAAATAAGAGAAACAAACGAATAAATAATACAAAACAAAAGTGGGTGTGCTATGTCACATGATATTGTGACGTCATGTCTTATCCGGAAGTGTAGGTTTGCAAAATGGCTGCGCAACCTGGTTTGTCTGTCGAATGCCAAGACGTGAAGATTCTTAAACAAGAAATCTCCAAACTTTCAGGTAAAAAGCAAATATATACACACACACACACACACATAAATACAGAACAAACGTAAAACACAAATATTTATTACGTATAATTTGGTAAACGCCATTTTATTATAGAAACAATGTTTTTTTGTTTGTTTTTTTTTTCCTAAAATGGTTTCGAAAATTTTTATTCTTCAAAATTAATGGCTCCCCCCCCAAATAACTACAAAATATTAACGAAAACCTGTAAAGGTTAATCTGTGTATTATTAGATCTTTAAAAAGAAATTGTTTTTAGTGATCATATTTT
>NC_068997.1:7944411-7945548 GCF_001194135.2 Octopus bimaculoides
ATATATATATATATATATATATATATATATATATATACTCTTTATCGAGAGTATATATAAAACTGTGTGTGTCATTTGTTCATTTTACTACTGAGAATAAAATGACTAATTGTAGAATTTGACAAGATTATTATGGGTGGAGTTTGAATTAAGCTCTTTTTATAGATTAGTTCTTTGTCACTGTTGAATTAAATTCTCAAATCTGTTTGGTTTTAAGTTGTTTTCAGTAAATCAGAAAAATGCTATGGTTTCGTGGAACACCAAAATGATTAGTATCAATAAATATAGCTGGCAACAAGTAAAAAGATATGAATAATTAAGTTGTATATTCTTTTGTTTCAACACAAATGAATCAGTAAATAGTTATCTAAATGAGTTTAGCCGTTGGTGTTTGGACTTCTCTGACCGATGTATTCCAGCCTTGACCAACAAGAGTTTTCCCCATCTACACAACCCAGAAGCACTATTAACTGACGTGTCTCTCTTTTGAAAATTGTAATGTGACGTGTGGGAAATTTGGCTGCTATTTTTAGCGTGTCTGACGACAACATCTATTCCTTCGGCGTGTTGTATATTTGTTTAGCTCGAAGTCAGCCTTATTTAGGGTCCAAGGTATTTCTGTTCTAACCAACCCATTCTTCACCCCCTCCCAAACATACTACCTACGTCTGCAATACTCTAATACTTTCGCTGTTATTTGTAGCAATCTCAGCTACCATGCAGAGGTACCTTAGTTGGTCTATGTGTATCTTGAAACACCGTTCGTCTCTGGTCTTTCAAACCTTTGTGTCCGAGGAGTTTAGCAGCAGCAGCCGTCCTATCTTCTCTCTCTCTCTCTCTCTCTCTCACACACACAATAAGGTACATAGTACCTCATTAAGCAAGCATTTTAGTTTGAACGAGTTTTTGCTTGCTGACTTTCAAACAGGTGGAGCAACTATGTTAAAAATCCTTCTTTTTATATATCAGCAAAAGGGCCCTTTTTTTTTTATCGCTGTCTCGATTTGCCTGTATTATTTTGTGTGTTCATCTTCTATAACTTAAATCACAACCAAATTTGTTGACTTTTTTCCGTTTGCCAACTACATTCGATATTAAAAAGATGGTTGCTTTGTTGGCTAAAGAATAGCTTTAATG
>NC_068997.1:7945916-7950778 GCF_001194135.2 Octopus bimaculoides
TGTTTGCAGACTCGATATATCCTACGTTTTTAAACTTGTAATTTAGAAGCAAAAAAAAAATAAAATAATAATAATAATCAGAAAAAGGTTGAAATGAAGCAGTTACAACGGCCTAGAAACAAATTATGGGACGTGAATAGGTTCATTAAAAAAACCGAAGTCGTGAAAATGATGTTTCCTTACCTATGGTCGTAATTTTTGTATGAAAATGAGTTCTGAAAAATAGTGTTAAAGAAAAATAAAGACAAAAAAGAGATGACCTTCTTGTATAGTAAAAAAAAAAAAAAAAAGTGGTGATGTGTGTTGGGAAGGCACTGGCGAAAAGATTCTAAAAGAAAAATGAAAAGAATCGTTATCTCCGATGTTTAAAGTAGGGAAATCTGAAATAAAGAAGTTAGAAAGGCAGGGCACATATCCTGGGCTAGCTGTTGTTATAATGTTTATTCGTTAGAGGACATGAAAACGGAATGTCATTTCAAAAGCGTAGGGTTTTTTTTTCCTCTCAACGTTAAAATAGGTCGATTCCTATTTTAGTAACACAAAAAAGGTGGAAAAAACATACAAGATGTGAAATGATAACTCAAAGTACGAACGATGAAATGAACTTGTACTACTACTACTACTACTACTACTACATACATTGTGTGTGTGTACACAGAAACTGTTTCAAGAACACCACCTCCTCATTGTTTCAATGACTTTCTAAAATAGGAAGTAACACAAAAGCGTTCCAACTTTGACAATACATCGTCTGCATACAATATATATCTATTAATATACTTTTAAAATTTTACTTGTTTCTGTAACACATTATCATGTAAAATGATTTCACACACACAAATATTCACAACAGGCTTCTTTCAGTTTCTGAAAACGTTGGCCTGGGCCCAAAGTAGAAGGTTTGTTCAAAGGTGCCATGGAGTAGGACTGAACCCCAACACATGTGGTTGCAAGTTGAACTTCTTAAACCACTTAGTCATACCTTTGCCTTTTAAATGATATACTGATTGGATGGTCATGGTTGGAAAGTTTTTGTGTAATTTTAAAAGAATTCATAACATTTTCTTGATTTTAGTTTATGAAAATATCCAAAAATAAAACGAAAAGTAGTTTACATCAATGATATATTAAAAATATACATTCTCAGATAAAAAGAAAATTAAAAAAATAGAAAAGAATTTACCATGTTTACATAAGTTGGGTGTGGAAGTTTTCATCCAGAAATTATTTGTGGAATTCTCTGATGAGAGAGAAAAATAGAATTGGAAACATGACACAGCTTTAAAATATTTACATTTATAAAATCTGATGTTGATGATCTCTTGAAATGGTTTCAATAAATTCAAATAATAGAATGGATGTCACTTAGTTACATATATTTTTTGTCTTTGAGTTTTAACAAGCATTTAGCACTTTTTACCATTTTCAACTAATCCTTTATCATGTAGCTTTGAGGTTTCAATGATGTGGTTGTATATTTTCGAAATGACATTGTAGAGTAGGTATGAGAGGCAGGATCTAGCCAGATCATGTTACCTATTCTAACCAGTTGTCCAGAATAATGCAGAGTATAGGTCATTAACAGTTAATCATAGCATACATTTGTTTTGTATTGTGTTTATGACTTGTTCCCAGGTCAAACTCTAGAATATTCTACTTCCTCATCCCATTCCTTTCTGATAAAACAAGCCTCTACACGCACACCCTGCCTGGCAATATCTAACTCTGTTTCTCTTTGTTTAGGTTTGATCCAAAAAGAAAAAGCACGAAGAGCATTAAGTACTTTCCAGAGTAACACCTTAAGTTTTTCTCGATTTTCTAATCGTTTTACGAAATCTTCTCCCCCTCCAACGTTGCCCACCAAAACATTCAGGTCTGGTACCTACTCCAAAATGTGTTATTTGAATTCAAAACTGACACAGGCTAAACCTAATCAAACTTACCAAAACTCAGCTTCAACTTCAAAGACTGTTGCTTCTAATAATTACTCCAATACTCTTCAGTCTCATTCCCTTTCTTCCAAGTTTTCATATCCTTTCAAACCAAAGAATTCATATTCTATGTCAACCAAAATTCCCTGTTCATCATCATCATCATCATCACAAAGTAATAATGAAGTATCATCAACATCATCATCACTATCTTCACCCAATAAATCACTGAGTTTATTTGAAGCAAAATCCAAAATGGTTAAAAATGCTCAGGAAGATCTCATTAAAACTGAGGCCAAATTACAATGTCTAAAGACAACCTATGCGAAATTGTGTTCTTCAGCTCCATTCAGAACTGCTGCATGTCCAAACACAAATGTTCAAGAAATCATTCATCCTAAAGACACTGCAACTAAATCCATAACATCTCCAGTCAAAGAGAAACCTTCAGCACCTTCTCCAAAACCTGTTGCCATTAAACAGCCAACTTGTTTCAAGAACACAACAAAAGCACATGCTATTAAACTGTCTCCAAAGACTTCTCACATTAAATCGGATGTTTCTCTCAAATCTTGGATTCAAATTCCATCTGCCAAAAAAGCACCTCTCGTACCATCGTCATTGACTGCAGTTCCTCGACATTTCTCTTCTCAACACCTATCCACAGTTACACAGAAACCAGTTCCGCAATCCTCTAAAAATCTCAAATCTCCATTGGTGCAATGTCATCGGTATAAAATTGTCAGGAAACCTGGTGTAAAGAAGCCAACCACTCCATTGCCTAAAACTACCAAAATTTTTAAACAAAACAATCTTACGACCCCATTTAAGCTAATCAAGAACCAGTCTTCCTCCTCCTCACCGTCTTCCAGTGCAGTTGGTCTTCCCCTGAGAAAGACAGGGTATTCCTATTTTTCTTCAAAGAGCCTCTTGCGTGCAAGAGCTTTAAACCGAAATGCTAATTCTGTGATTGCCAAAGACTACAAAAAGAGGCTTGCTGCATTGTTAATTGATTTTGGCAAAGTTTCTTATCGCCCAAAGAAATTAGCTTCCAGCAACTTATCCAAACAGAAGATTGTCAGTGGTGAGTATTTTTTCATAATTTTAAGTCTTTTGACTTTCTTTTAAAGTTTATTTTTTAAAATATCTCCACAGAATTTCTTCTTGTTGGCACTGATTTGCTCATTGTGCCAAACTGTTGATGTTTGCTTGACAAACTGTTGCAAAGAAACTGCTACTGGCGCTTTTCACTAACCTCTCTTTAATCCTTTTATTTTAATAAGTAAATCAAAATGAGAGAGTTGGTCCCCTGATCTTTTTAAACTATTCCAGAGTAACAAGTTAGTCAGTTTAAATGAACATCTGTAGATTGAGGGCTGTTGGGAAAATAGGGGGCAGGCTGAGAATTCCAGATTACAAAATCGGGGTGAAACAAAACTGGATGGCATGTAAGAGATGGGGGTTAGTCTGTGTGAAGCTGGTGTGTAGATGTTAGTTCAGAGGAGCACATCCTATTGTAGTAAATAATCATCATCATTATTTAGCATCTGTTGTCCCTGCTGGCATGGGTTGGACGGTTTGATCTGGGTTGGCACACTGGAAGGCTGCACCAGACTCCAGTCTGATTTAGCATGGTTTTCTATAGCTGGATGCCCTTCCTAACACGAACCACTCAGAGAGTGTAATGGGCTAGTAGTTGAAGTATATTGGTGAGGGAATCTTTACTAATCAGTTGAATGGGTTTTTTATTTTGATTGCTGTCAAGTGTGTGTGTGTGTGTACAGCAGTAGTTCTCTAATGTGAATCATATTTGAGTTTTGGAGAGGGGCAGCAAATGGTTATTCTATATTGATGAATCTTAGCTTTTGTGAGGCAATTCTGAAATATTTGATAATGGTAAGAGATGATCGGGCACCATAACATCATGTATTTGTGGAACTTTTAAATATTTCATTTATTCCTGATTAACCCCAGTCACTGTTGCACTTTCGATAGTCAGATTGTGGGTTTGATTTCTGCACCAAATGGCGTGTTGTGTTCTTGAGCAAAACTCATTCCATATCATGTTGTTCTCGTTCTGTTTGGGGACCAGCATGTTAAAAGAATAGGCCCTGTATTTCCTCTGCATGCCATAAAAAAAGCAAATAAAAGGGATTGCGGTACAACCTTGTAAAGCCTCTACTAGCAACGACCACCCATGGGTTGTTGCCCTGAATGGTGCTGAGGCCTCTTCTGTCAGGACTGGAGAATCACCAATAAATGCTGGATGCAGCAATGTGCTGTTACAGTGCATACCCCTATACAACAACAACAACAACCAGCCTTGATCCACCAAACTCACAATCAAAGGCCTTCCTAACCAGAACTTCCTGGTTTTATTTTCTAAGGGTATCTAAGGATTCATTATCCACTGTATCCTTACTTTTTTTCCAGATGATGTGAAGTAAATTTGGTTGGTGTTACTATTCGGTTGAGCAACCATTTTAACGGCTCCTTGCAGGTCTCCATTCTGAAGGTTTTAGATTTTTATGTCTTTTCGGAAACAGACTAGATCATCCGTTTTGAAGTCACACTTGGACCTGATTATGTGTGTATGTGCATGTTTGTTTGTGTGTGTGTGTGTATATATATATATATATATACATATATATATATATATGTATGTATGTATGTATGTATATATATAGTTTATAGACAGGTGTTCTCTATATAGAATACACGTCAAAGTGCTCAAGAAATTTGATCTTGAGCCGTAGATGAGTAAATATGAGAAGCAAGTTAGGCAAGATGATTTACACAGAATATTTAATACATTTAATAGAAAAAATGTGCATGTGTTTGGGCATAAAATAGTCCGACCAAAGCCTTGTGAGTGGATTTGGTAGACGGAAACTGAAAGAAGTCCGTCGTATATATGTGTATATATGTATG
>NC_068997.1:7950997-7953631 GCF_001194135.2 Octopus bimaculoides
TATATATATATATATATATATAGCAAATAAAGTGGAGAGGATATGAAATTGACAGACATCAACTAGTAAATATTCCAGTATGTCTATTTATTCCAATGTATTGGATTGATACACACACACACACACACACACACACACACGTATTAGTGGTACAGATTATCAAATAGAAAGAGTTGGTAATTGCAAAAACAAGGGTGTGGAAGCATATAGGAACGAGTGATCAAATGAGCAAATTGTCTATAAACCTGAATGATGAAACACATGGCATATTATTGATAATATTTTTAACATTTAAATTTTTTTCCATTTCCAGCATCTGTTTGTCATACACCAAGTAAGAAGACTCTTGGAAAAACCAATATCCCACCAAAGTTCAAGTGAGTCATTTTTAAGTTGAAATTCTTGAATAGAGATGTGGAGTTTTTGCAGAAGAATTTATTAAAACCATGTCTACTATTATTTGATTTCCGAATACAAAAATGTCCGAACCTGCAATATCCAAATTCCCACTTTTTACAGCTAAGGCTACTACTTGTCTCTTGGTCAAATAAAACTAACAAAAAAAAACTCACAGATTGCTAATTTTGACCAAAGTCAAAGCATCAAAGATAACAGTAATACAGTAGTGGTGTGTTGCTCTTGTAGATTTCTCAAAACCATATCTCAGCTGCTAAAGTTCATTTATGGTTTTCTCTTAACTTGATGCTCACATATTAATGCCATTCTGACGGTAATTAATGGAGATTACTACTACTACTACTACTACTTACATCTCTCTTTTCAAACCAGCCTGCTCGACACTGCACTCCTGGTTCTGTTGCTTCAGACTTCATGGTTTGAAGTGATCTAAATTAGAAATTGCCAATCAGAATTTCAGGTCTTCTCTCTTACTAACAACTGTTATTTCACTGAATTCTGTGTCTAAATTAATTGAAACAAAGGCAATGTAATTTTTGTGTGTGCTAATCAGACCACAGTGAGTGTTGTACCAAAGGAGAAATTCACAATTTGTTAAATATATCTCAAGAGTTACTTTGATTTTGAAAGGTTTAAAATGTTTTTCAATTTTAAACTGGGCAAAAAGCGTTTTATGTTTGTGATTTCCCAAACTTTTATTATTTTCCTATATCGACCCTTTATTATTTTCTTTGTATCAACCCTGAAATGCTATTTCTATGTTTTCATTTTCATGTTTGGTTTATGTTTTAATAAAAGGATGAAGATTGATCGACGTCGAAGACTATCTCGAAAGTACAGTCCATGTTTGCAGTTAAAATCATCACCTTTTTCTCTCAACAAGACGCCTTTGAAATTGAGTGGATATCGAAGGAGCTCTGCTGCTGCTGTTAAACGTAAGGAACTTTAATAGTTTTTGTAAGTCAGTTTGAGTAAAGAAAAGCAGTTTCCAGGGAAGGAGATTACATAGACACGTAATCTCTGTTATGTAGCTTTTATTTTAAAGTGTTTTCACATCTTTTTTTTCTTTCAATGATACCTTAGATGGGAAAGGTTTTCCAATTGTTTTAACTTAAGCCATTTCATACAAAGGTAATAGCGAGAACACACTTTTAGTTGAGCTTAATCTGTGTTGTTTCAAATATACTTTGAAGAATTACAACACCTCTTTCTCTCTCTCTCTCTCTCTCTCTCTCCCTCCTTAGCAGTTTGGTTAAGCCTTCCTTATATCTTGTCTTTTATCTTTCTTTTCTACAGGTGCCCACTTTAGTAAATTTAACAGCCTGAAAACTATTACAGTACGAGGAGTGAAATTTCATGTGGAAGCTGGTGGGAAGACACTCCGTCGAATGAATACCAAAACTGGATCAGGTAAGTTATGTAGATTGATATGTGGGGTTATTGCTGAAATGCTTCGTTTCTGAGTGTTAAATATTTCATTTGTGAGCAGAGCATCAGATAAAAACTAATTCACTGTAATGTTTTCCAAAAATTTGGATTGTTATTTCATTTCATATTAGTTTTTCTTGTTGGTAATTTAAATATTTTTGCTCAGAGATTTTATTGCAGTAAGAAGAGAAAATAATTTGCATACTAATTACTTTTAATTGCAGGTTCTGCTTCTCGCTTGATGGGACTCAGAAAGCTGAATATTGCTGGTGTTGTGTATACTCAAACATCTGGTGGTATGTTGAAGAGAGTCGATAACCCAACAGTTGTTATGGCAAAGTGAGTTTATTGTCTCCTCTCATAATTTTATAAATATATCAAGTAAAATTGGGCCATAAATCTCTAATTTCAAGCTGTTCCTTTTAACCTTTTTATTACTGAATTTTTAATTGAAATAGGGTGTGTTAACTTAATCCTAAAACCTGAATTTAGATTTGTTTTTTAAGCTTCATTTATTATAATATGTTGTAACATGAATTAAAAGGTTGTTTGCTTTTATTTAGAAACTTGAAAATAGAAAAACATTCTTCAGTTGTTTTTGTGAAGTTGCTTTATATTCCTTTGTGAAACCTCTTTAGATTTTAGAAAATTACTATTTTAAAATCTCACAACGTGAGATATTCAGCAACGATACTTTGTAGTAAAGATTGTTTGACAACATAACATGGCAGTCCTGGTTTAGGACGAATGTTGCTGTAATTTAGCCCCAGGAGACATCGTCTCCAGCTG
>NC_068997.1:7953641-7971130 GCF_001194135.2 Octopus bimaculoides
TGTAATTTAGCCCCAGGAGACATCGTCTCCAGCTGGCTATGACACGATCTGTGTCCTTATATTTTCGAACAAGGAAATCTAGCACCCCCACTCAGCTAGATTCCCTTGTTCGATGAAAGGAAATCGCGATACGCAGATATTGTTTTGAACTGAGTAGGGGTGCTTGATTCCCTTGTTCGAAAATATGACACAGATTGTGTCATATAGCTAGCTGGAGACGTTTCCTTGGGCTAAATTACAGCAACATTCATCCTAAAGCAGGACTGCCATGGTATGTTGGCAAACAATCTTTACTCTTAGATTTTCTTTTTAGAGAAATTGCAAGGAACAAGTTGATATTGTATCCTTAGTAGGGGCTAGACCATTTGTTAGATGCACCTCTACCTGCTGATTGCAATGTGTCTAATAAAAGCAGGAAGATCGATTAGGTAATAAAGCATCAAGCTACCTGGCAAATGGTGAATTGTTAAAATGGTTCAGGTTTTGGGTTGAAGTATCTTTAAAAAAAAATGTTCTTTGCATCTTTACGTTTAATTTTACTCTTCTTAAAGTGTAAATGTTATTTCTTTCACGGCCGATTCTTTTGTTGTCATTTTAGTCGTGTGGTGACTCGAAGTATTGCCACGGCTGCAGCCAGACTACGGAAAGGTTATTCAAAGCCACCAGCGCAGAAGCCATGTTTGTTTTATAATCGATTTGGAAAGTGTAACAAGGGAAACGATTGTCCTTACGTTCATGATCCAAAGAAAATAGCCGTCTGCTATCGGTAAGTGTGTGTGTCTGGGTGCAGGGTCGGATGAATAGCCGAGTATGTGAAAAAAAAACTATTTGTAATTCAAAGGCCCAGCTTTTGCTTGTAATTTACATTAAGAGTGCAACTGTTTGTGGTATACTCAGGAAGTTGCACGATAATGAAGACGTAGTTCCATGAATTGATAAATTTATAAATATTGTCAAACCGACAGCAGAATATCTATTTACTTTGTGTGTGTGTGTGTGTGTTGTAACTATCTTGTCTTCTATTTTTTGTTCTAAAATATCACCTTTCTCCATCAGAATGATTCGAGGCGGTTGTAAAGTAGAAAATTGCCCATTCTACCATCAGCTTTCAAAGGAGAAGATGCCCAGCTGTTCTTACTTCCTGAAAGGCCAGTGTAATCGGGAAAACTGTATCTATCCACATGTCAAAGTGAATAAGAATGCCATCATTTGCGAAGACTTCCTCAATGGCTATTGTAGTTTAGGAGAGAAGGTAGGTTGGTCGAGTTACCTCCCTTTTATAATAATGGCTTGACGCGCGTGTAATGTCAGCATTTTAAATGGAAAAATATTAAGACAAATTTTTTGAGTTGGTTGATGCTTTCCCTTTAGTTTTGAAAGGTTCTTTTTGTATTTGAGCTGCGGAAATAAAGAGGCACGCAATATTAAGCGTGTTATGTTTTATAGAACCTTTAAAATTAGGCATTTTATATATTGTTCCATTGGCTAAGAACTGGCCTTGCTATGACCATTTAGTAGTTTTGCTATCACAGTTAAAAAAAAAGAAAAAATTGTATCACTTTTTACTCTAATTATTTTTAATTTTCAATCTCTAAATTTCTGAATCAACATTTGTTGATGAGATATGGAATGAACCAGAATACATAGAACAATCCATTATGAAATAGGTGTTGCCAAGTTGAAAGCTGTGGACACGTTGATTAGGATTAAGATGATTAAGCTGTGGACACGTTGATTAGGATTAAGATGAGCTTTGTTGGTACATTTATGATTTCATTTAGATGATTACAATCCAAATGATATTTGAACTGGTTTTGTTTTGTTTTTTTGTTTTTAATCAAAAACCTAATTAGTCTTACCTCTAAAATTGTATGTAGATGTGACTTACTAAATTAATTACTAACCCAATTGATGTTTTCTTTTTACTTAGGTTCAAAGTTTCACATTTCTAGGTGAAGAGACGTGACATTTGTACCCTTATTTTTTTTTCAAAGGATGATAGCAACATAATTGGAATGGAACTAGCAGAAAATGTTTGTTCAGTGCGATTCTGTTAAGAACCTAAGTTTATATCACCAATTCTTGCTCCATCCAGTTTGTTCTCTGATTTTGTACTTTTAACAGCCTCATTGTTGTTCTTCTCTCTTCACCCTAGATATTCGAATTTTTATTGTTCTTCCTTTGTTATCCAAAGGTGACATGAATTTCCCCGGTTTCATGATATAAGGAAATTGAAAGAATTTTTTTTTTTTTTTTTACCTTTCTTCTGTGTCATAACTTTTGACTATGCAAGGATTTGAACTTGGCATAGTAAGATAACCAAATACCCATTAATTATACACAATAGCAATGTTATGGTAAAGGACTCGTCAACCAGTGACGTCTAATTTACTGATAGGTAGGCTAAGTTCATTGAAAGAAGTGTTTCCCTGCTAAACAAAAACAACAGTAATTCCAAAATTGGTCCTTTCTGTGTGGTTTGTCGCCATGACTATCAGTCTGTTGATATCATCTATAGCCTGTTTTAACAATTGTTTCAATTCTTTGGCTCCCTTTTAATGTTCCAGTGTACTCGGAAGCATTCCCTTGTTTGTCAGAAATTCCGTGAGAATCAAGTTTGTAGCCACCATGCCTGTAAGTTCAATAGCCGTAAGAAGATCTCCAAAGACGGCTCAGGAAAATCTAAAACTGTTGGGGTGAAGAGGAAAAGACTGTAAGTTGACAGATTTCATTTTTGGTTGGGGGCGGGGGGCTCAGCCTCATTTATAACAGCATGCCAGCCTTTGTTACCATAGTTTA
The DNA here is from genome assembly GCF_001194135.2 of Octopus bimaculoides. Taxonomy (NCBI): domain Eukaryota; kingdom Metazoa; phylum Mollusca; class Cephalopoda; order Octopoda; family Octopodidae; genus Octopus; species Octopus bimaculoides. Next base: position 7,956,441 of record NC_068997.1, read on the forward strand.
TTTAGGCTTCCTATTACTGGAATGAAAAGTAGAGGGGTCGGGTAGCAGGGAGTGTAGGTATTCATTTCCGTTGATTGTCTCTGTTTCACACATAATAGTGTCTATTGCAACATTCTGCATAGGTAAGGATGGAACAGTACTATAGAAATACATTTCATAAACCTAGAGTATGCACTTATATATATATATATGTGTGTGTGTGTGTGTATATATACACATGCACACACGTGTATTTTGAGATTTGTTTAATCCTACACTTTTATGAAATATTCTTTTAAAATGAGTTGAAAAAAACTTATATAGTATAAGTTGTTAGAGATCATGGGATTTTATTCAGTGTGAGCTGCAACTTTATGGCTGTAACCGGTGCAGCCGCAGTCAGTATTAGCTGTAAATGTGCACAGTTTTAGCCAGTGTTTGCAAGTTGTTTTTGTGACTGGAGCCAAGTAGTCTTGCAACTGTTTTGGGTGAATTGTTGATATTTTCAGGAACTCCAAGTCTTCTACAGCAGCAAAATGCCGTGTAACAAAGAAAAGCTTCCCAGAAGAATTGGCCAGTCTATCGTTTATTTCATTGGTCAACTCCTCCGATGAATCACTGCTGGACACTTCAACTACTTCCAATACGAATGAAATGAAATCACCCAGTAAGGCTTTTGTCTTTTCTTTTTAATTTTGTCTCCCTTTTTTTCAAGCACTTCTTACTGTTTACACGCAAAACCCTTCTTTACGTGTTATGATTGTTTTTTTATCATTGCTTTCAGAAGAGACCCTACGTATCAAGCCTCGTCTTTGAATTGTAAAGTAACACTGCAGGTACTTTGTTTCCTTTTATTTAAAAAATTTTTTTTTTTTTCTCAACAGTAATTAGGATTGGAAGGGTTTATGCAGAAATGAAGGGAGGGAAAGGCAATTCAGCTCAAGGATATTTGTTTCTAAGTGTGCTGCAAGCTGTGAAAACAATTTTGTTGTTGCTTGTGTCTGTGAAAGAAATTGAGAAGAGAAATCGATTTCCCTGTTCTGATGTTATTCATTCACAAACTTTTAAGATTCCTTTGTAACTTAAGTGTCTCTTGACACGAGAAGCCTTCCTTTAGATAGGACATGGGTGACTTTCTTTGGACAATGTTCTGTCTTCAACCTAATTGAGGAATTCTGCTCTGAGGTATAATCCTAGTTATTTCATCCATATGATAACCTCATGTAGATATGTGTATGACTTTTCATGGACAGTTGGTGATTGATCTTGTCGAGATAAGGAATAGATATGCTGCCTAGCAGCTTATGTATTTCTCATGAAATGGCTACAACTGGGAATTGAAGCTAAAGTACGAACATAGTGTGCTGGAAGCTTGACTCATTTCTAGGGTGTCGCAACCTTTGATCATGCAGTGTAGTTCTCTTCTTGCATTAGGACACGCCTGGTTTAAGCAAACACTTACAATACAACACTTCTTGGCCATTGTTTCATTCTGTTGTGTTACCTTGACACCTTACAATTCTCACCTTACTTTTGCTTCTCTCACTGAAATTACCTGAAGTTCAAGGAATAAAAAGGAAAATTCTTCCAATTATGCTGTTATCTTATTGTTGCTGGCAATTAATTGTATACATACACACACACACACATATCTGTGGATTTGTATGCCTGGCACAGGCATGACTCTGACGTTTTGAAGTTCAGCAATGTGACTTTATAAAGCATTTTATTGGACAGAGTAAGCAGAATGCTAAAGGGTTATGGGTTGATGTTTAGAAATATTTCAAGTGTGACATATTTAGGCTTTTAGGATTTTTATGTAGTCCACAGCAATGATTGATGTCAATATAAAATGCTGATAGGTGTGGCATGGCTGTGTGGTAAGAAACCTGCTTCCCAACCACATGGTTCTGGGTTCAGTCCCACTGCGTGACACTTTGGGCAAGTGTCTTATACTGTATTTAGCCTTGGGCTGACCATGGCCTTGTGAGTGGATGTGGTAGGTGGAAACAGAACGAAGCCCATTAAATGAGAAAGGACCAGGAGTTGAGGTGATTTGCTATACTTGAGAAGGCACATCAAGCTAAGTAAAATTGGGGGTCATCCATACATAGAGGCTTGTCCTTTGCAGGTGCCAGTGACATGTAAAATGAACTCGTGCCAGTGCTGTTTAAATGCATGTGTGCTGGTGGCACGTAAAAAGCAGGCAGCACATGCTGTGCAGTGATTGTCTTAAGGAGAGGCATCTGACTGTAAGAGACCTGACCAAAGCAAACAACTGGAATCTGGACAGCCCCAGCTGTTTGATGTGTTTGTGTTTGTCTCCCACCACCACCACTTGTGTTGGTGTGTTTATGTTCCTGTAACTTAGCAGTTTGGCAAAAGAATCAATAGAATTGGTACCAGGCTTAACAAGATAAGAGCTGGGATTGATTCGTTTGGCTAAAGATTCTTCAGGTTGGTGCCCCAGCATGGCCGCAGTCTAATGACAAAAGATACTGGAAATTATTGGTTGTGTAAGGTTTGCTTTTTATACATTTTTTGTTGCTGGTTCTTTTCTCTTTTTTTTTTTTTTGCGATAAATAATTTTCTGGGCTGGAATGGGGTTGTTGATTGAATCTTAAGTTTTTATTTATTTAGAATATTTCTTGTGTGAAAAGAAAAAAAAAAAAAAAATTCTTTTTAACCACGCATATCGTGGTTCTTTCTTTTTTTCTGGTCTTTTCCACAGCCACGAAACCATTTTCTTGCCTTGAGTTGAACTTGAACCCTGGACAATACTGGTTTGTTTTTTGTTTTTTTTTCGCCTGCTAAAATTGGATTCCCTGGTTTGTACTTTGGTCTTCTATATGGAAGCCCTTTCTTTTTCCCTTCTTTTAAACGTTCTTTATCCATCATTTCTTCAATTTCATTATTTCTAGTTTTTAACACCTGTACGACTTTAAGACAGGTGATCTTCTCTTTGAAGAAAAGTTTGCAATGATGAGTTAATCTTCGTTATTTTCTTAAGACCCTTCTATTGTAGAATGACATTTAAAATTTTTCTTCTCTTTATTCTCTCCTTTTTTTTTGTTTTGTTTTTTTTTTATGTTTTGGTTAGAATCTGTTCATCTTAACTCCCCACCTGATATCTCTGCTGTAGCATGATTCTAAACTTCCAGAAAGCTCTTCAGATTCTCAGTTATAGCAATTGAAACTCAATACTCAGAGTTTTTGTATCTTAATTTAGATCAGTATTTTTCTCTCCAAAGTGTTAGATTTTCTTCATTAAGCAAGTCTCTCCATTGCTTCATTGCATCATTGTGAGTGTGAATGCTTGAACTGAACAATAATGCGGACAAGTCTATCAAGTTTCCACTGTTACTTGGTCTCCTCCTTCCCTACTTCATTTTGAACCAGCAAACTTTGTTACTTTTTCATCTTTTCATCTTCATCTTTCTTGCTCAATTGGAAAATCTGAATTATTTACAGAAAACTTTCATGTTCCACCATCTTTTTATATGATCCTAAAATAGGTTTAATCTTGGATGACCAATCCTTTATTTATTGATAATCTTGTTTAATGTAATTAGCAACAAAATCAACTGGACGCCAATATAATGCCATTTTGGTAACCTTTTACACCAATTAAGGTCAAACAAAACAAAAGAAATATATGTATATAAAAAAAAACTTATACACAAACATGCATACTAAAAAATAAACAAATAATGAATGGGTTTTTTTTTTCATGAAAACCTTTTAAAATTTTCTGTAATTTTTAGTATGAACTTTAAAAAGAAATGAAAAAAGAGTGAAAATAAAAATTTTAAAAAAAAATACAGATTATTAAATAAAGATTATTTAAGAACAAATATATTTAGCTGATTTTCTTATGGAAAAATCTAAAAGAAAAAAAATGAAGGAAAATCTTGAGTTGTAAAAAAAATGTATTGAATTTTGAAAATAAAAAACAATTGAAATATTTTTTGTTTTATTTATTTTTTTTCCTTTAGTTTTGTTGAACAAAAGAAAATAACAAAAATCGATCAACTTGTGTATATTATTTTGTAATAGCTGTCTCTTTATTTTCTTGTTCATTATCCTTTTGTTTTTCATTTGCTTTAGTCATTGGATTGTGGCCATGCTGGGGCACTACCTCTCTAAAGTATTCTTCCATTTCTGTCAGTTAATCCTGTTGAGGTTCTAACAGAAAATTTCTGTAAATGTTTCAAGTAATTTTGAAAAAAATATCAGCCATAGGTACAGGAGTGGCTGTGTGGTAAGAAGCTTGCTTACCAACCACATGGTTCTGGGTTCAGTCCCACTGCGTGTCACCTTGGGTGTCTTCTACTATAGCCTTGGGCCAACCAAAGCCTTGTGAGTGGATTTGGTAGACAGAAGCTGAAAGAAGCCTGTTGTATATATCTATATATGTGTGTGTGTGTTTGTCTCTGCTACCATCACTTGACAACAGATGCTGATGTGTTTACATCCCCATAATTTTGCGGTTCAGCAGAAGAGATCAATAGAATAAGTACTGGGCTTACAAAGAATATGTCTTGGGGTCGATTTGTTCAACTAAAGGCGGTGCTTCAGCATGGCCACAGTCAAATGACAAACAAGAAAAAAAAAATTGGAAAATTAATATACACCCCACCCAATCTGTTTTTTTCTGACGCATGGTCTCTTGAACTATCATCGCATAAATAATGTGGTTTTTTCAATTGCATGAACTAAAAGTCAGAGGGGAATGGCGGGATAAACTACCTGTATCGACTTGCTACAAGACCAGGTAGTAATTTTACCTTATCCTTATTCTTGGTGCAAGTTTTGAAGAGTGCAATTCGATTTTAACCTTTATTTTTTCAAAGCTATAATGGAAGTAACAAAGAAGCATATTCGGCATATTTTGCTTTATGAGGTAACAAGGCAATGGAAAGTGCAAGGACTATTAATGCAGTGTATGGGGATTGGACAATAAGCGTAAGCCAGTGTCAACGGTGGTTTCAGAAATTCCCAGCCAGAAACTGCAGCCTAGAAGATGAGCCACGTCTTGGAAGATCTTTAGAGCTCGATGAGGACGTCCTGCAAACCCTGGTAGAACAAAATCCTATCGTAACTGTTGAGGATCTAGCAGAGAAGTTTGGATTTGGTCATTTAACCAGTCATTCAAATCAGCTCTAGAAGGAAAATGACCGTCTTTGGTTTCAAGATGAAAGGTGTTCTTCCTTCAGGAGAATGCTTGGCCACATCCAGCAAGGATGACATTCCAAAGGCCTCATCTGATTGTTATTTATTCCGCAGTCTTCAAAATCAATTGGATGGAAAAATATGAATTCTGTAGACCAGGTCAGAACAGTACTGGGGGAGTATTTTTCGTCACGGACAAGCAATTTTTTGAAGAGCGTCTTTGCAAGTCTACCGGATAGGTGGAAGAGCGTTGTAGAAAATGAAGGAGAGCATATTTTAGATTAAAAAAGAACTTTATCTTAATTATGAAAACTAAAAGAAGCATAAAAAACTACATTATTTATGGGATGACCCAATATATATATATATAATTTATTAAATCACTAAAGTTTAAATCTGGTCACAATAAATGGCCAGAAAGCGAACTTTGCCTCTAACCCCAAATGCCGTCTGATCAACTCGGCCAAATACGAGATTGACCAGGCGAGCAAGCCTATAATGAAGAAGATTAATGATGACATAAGGAGGGCCAACTGCCTCTCTCTATGGCGCAGCACCAACGAAGTGGCCTCATGGTGTAATGCCAACCGGGAGAGGGGCAGGGCTAGATTTACACTCGTCGATATCAAAAGGGTTGCTGATGAAGGTAATTTCCTTTGCTAAGGGCTTCACAGACATTAGTGATAGAGATATTGGCGTTATCATGCACGCCAGGAAGACGGTGATGTTCAACAAAGATCCGACGTGGGTCAAGCAATCTGGCCCTGAGGGCTCCTTCGTTGCGGCTATGGAAGACTACGACAGCACCGACGTCTGCGTTCTTATCGGACTGAACATCTTAAGGAAGAGGTTTCCTTCGGTCCTCTTTGGTCTCTACAGAGATGACGCTCAAGCCATCTCTGGAGGAGCCAACGGGCACACTCTAGATAGACTTAGAAAGGACCTGATTAGTACTCTAGGCTCCATGAGACTCAAGATCACCATTGTTACTTAAAACCTGGGCTTAGGTATACACAGGCCCCACTGCAAGCCAAACGAGAAGCTGTCCTACATTAACATAGCCCCCTTTCACCCCACTATTGTGTTCATGAACTTAGTGAAGGTTATCAGCAAGAGGATCTTGAATCAATCCTCTGGCCGAGATATCATCGGCGCTGCCGCCCCCTACATCTCCAACATGCTAGGCACGGCCACTACAGCAACAACAGGCATACCAGCACCGCCAGACCAATGCGCCATAATGATAGAGCGCCAGCAACATCGTTGGCACGAACAACATCCCCAGGCCCGGAGCCAACCAGAAATACATCGGATCGGCCAGCATACCTTTCAAGCGACGCTTCTACAATCACCAGTCATCCTTCCGGATCTCAGAAAGACGTTTTGTTACGTTCATGGTCAGCCATGTCTGGCATCTCAAAGATCAAGGGATATCATGTGGAAGATCTTAGAACAACCTGGCTCATATACTAATGGGAGCAGGCTTTGCAAAATCTGCATCACTGAACGAGCCAAAATTCTTAAAAACCATGCTACGCCTGGCTCGCTGAAATATGTACACATTATGTCCATTTCAAGCGCTACCTCCTGCAAAGTTCGGATTCACTGCTCGCTGATTAGGCTCGTAAGAGACCTTAGGAAATAGGTCTCCATCTCCGATTAAACCTTGGTCCAGGGCAGACAACCTGTCCTCACTACCAGATTTTTTTGTTTTGTTTTTTTCTCCGATAGCCGTTTTACCAGTTGTCCATAGTGTTTCTCCACCTCCCCAAGGTGAAGAGTCAAATTTGTCTTTGTATAAAGTCTGATGAGCTGTCCACAAGATTGCGGCTTTGGCGGATGCGAAACCATTGGTCCCTCTATGACCAGGTTTTAGCTTTAGTCATTTGAAGCTTTGCTGCTCTAATCTTTAGAGTGTCTGCTTCTTATTCAACCCACTTTCCGCCAGCGTTACTGAAAATAGTAAATTTGTTTCAATTGATTTTTACGTCTGTCTGCCAAAAACTGGTACTGTACATGCAAAAATAAATAAATAATAAATAAATAAATTTATTCTTAACGTTAATATTTTCCTTGCCTTTGCTTTTTTTTTTTGGTAATATTTTTATTGCTTTAATATAGAATGTTTATGTCTTTTTTATATTGTTGTTGTCGTTGTTTTGCTCAGTTTTATTGTTTAACAGAATCTTTAACCTAATATTGGATTCATAGATCGGTTAAAAAACTATCAATTTTCTTCTGGAAGTCTTCACTCAATACTTTCTTCTTCAATTCTTCATTGATTGGCAAAACTTTAGGCTCTTCTTTGTCTCCAGACACTAGTGACTGGAGACTTTGATCGACCATTTCTTCGAGCGTCTTCATACAGGCATCGATTTCAATAGAATCCATTTTATCAAGGTCTTTATTAACAAATTTTGAGACAGGATCATTTTCCGATGGTGAATCCCCTCCACTGTCTTTCACAAAAGTGTCGGATCTTGGTAATTCTCCGTTTTTTACAGCAGGTGAGTTTTCTGATGGCTGATCAATCTTGTCGTCTGATGAATTTTCCAGTTTTGGATCATTTGATTTCGGCTGCGTTGATGATGAAGATTCTGCAAGATCCCCATCGCTAGATCCTGAAGGCGCTTCAGGGGTATTCTCTGTTGATGTGTGAATAGAAGCATCTACATTTTGATTAGTTGGTGCTTCTGAATTATCAGATCCTAATTCAATGCGTCCTGCTGCATCTTTCTTTTCTGAGTCTTGAAGCGAACTATCATCGTTTTTGCTATTTGCATTTACTTCGGCAGAGGAAGAACCAGCTGTTAATCGCAACTCATCGGAGTCTGTGGAAGAATCGCCGTCTTTTACATTTATCGATGCATCTATAGAATCATCAGCACCATTGTTTTGTCGGCTGGTTGAATTTTGAACAGATGTTTTAGATTTCGTGTCTGTCTGTGAATTTCCGGCAGCTTCCTCGTCTGCTTTTCCTGTCGATGTGGGACTGCTTCCCGGACTACGCGATCCTTGTTGCTGTTGTTGTTCTTGTGCGTTTATTAGCAGGTTATCTGAGGAATTTGCTGAATGTTTTTCTTGAGATCTTTCATCGGAGGCTGCTGCAGCCTTATCACTATCTTTGGAATTATTGACTGATTGGCTGCGGGCGGAAGAGGCTGAGCCAGTACGACTTCCTTCTTGACGATTTTTTTGTTTGGTGTCTTTGAGTTCTTCAGACTCCTGCCAAAGAGAAGAGAGAAATATTACAAACACACACACACACACACACACACATATATCATTATTCAGCGCACTATTCCACACACACACATATATAGATGGGTAAATGGATGTTATAAGACAAAATACGGAGCTTCGTTATATGAAAGCTTAAATGTTTAGAGGTCGTTGAATCTCAGAACTGTCTTCAGTCTCATCAAATAATCCTAGCCTCAAACTACCATTCCTCATTGCCAGCATCGTCCTTCCCACATGTCGCAAAATCATTGAGAGAAAATACATCGCACTGAATTTCGATCTGTGCACATTTTGCTCAATCAGAAATCAGCTGATTCCTAAGGGCTTAAAGCAAATCCCTCCAAGATGGGATTTTGAAAGGCCCGCTACATATTAAAGTAGAAACAATCCGAGGTTGACTAAATCAATTGATTTTATGTCTTAACCAACCAAGCTTATTTTATGGTCAATGTTCTGAAATTTGTAGCTGGAAGATTCGAAGAGAAGCAACATGAAACATTCAGGAGTGGGAAACATCGCTACCCACCGACCAATTTCGTGATTTTATTGTAGAAGTGGGATTGAAGAGGATTAATACACTCAACGCTACCAGAAATAGGGGAAAAGTCATTGATTCAGAGTATTGTCCCGTATCTGTAACAGATACGGGACAATAGAGTACAACGTAACTATTTCACTAGCATGTGTGTATACACTCACTCATGTTTACACCACCGTCCCACACATAGAATGAAAAGAGAAATGATTAACTTTTATTTTACTCACACAAAAAAAGTCGTTTGCAAATTTCATGCTCGGCTATTTATTATGATTTAATTAAAAGTAGCATTCAGGAAGTTTTTTTAGATGAAGGAAAGAGAGAACGACGCCATGTTTTATGAGTCGCTACTGTAGGAAGCTGCGTATGAATGTATCGAGTTATTCGGGCCAGAGACCAGGTCCGAATCCTTAAAAATTGAGTTGACTCCGATAAATGAGATGGTGGTGATGGTGATGATGGGAGGAAGCCAGGCAACACATCTGAAAGGGGAAATGAGTGAAAAGACGGCTGTAACGCTAAAATGATCAACATCAACGTTTGATCAGCATTGAATCCTTCATTCATGAGACGTTGAGAGACTGTAAGACAACAGTTCACCTGTAAGAAGACACAGCTTGAAGGTAGGAGCGTGGTCCGTTAGATTATAAAATGTTCCTAAGCAAACACCGATAATGTTCTTTCTATGGCGTTGTATTGTAGACTGGGCCTCAGAGGCAGACCAATCAATTACTGGTTTATGCTTTATCGATGACTCTTATAACAAAACAGTTCGTTAAGTAGGTGCTCAAAATACTTGATATTGTGGACCAAAAAACAAGTCAATTAAAATGATGCAAGTAGTTAGTGCCATGAAAACGAATGTTTAACGATGTGAAATCAATCAGTTGATCATTTATGGTTTATTGATAACCAATCAGACATTGATGAGTCACAGTTATCAATATTAAAGATGGTGATACGAAAAATATCTTGTTTCTTTTTCCTTTTATAAAAATTTGTATTCACCAGCTGAATCCCAATATACATTCTTTCTTCCTGAAGTAAAATGCTTCTGTCTCCCTACCCTCTCTCTCTCTCTCTCTCTCTCTCTCTCTCTCTCTCTCTCTCTCTCTCTCGTGAGTGAGTGAGTGAGTAAGTGAGTGAATGAATTAGTGATTGTATAGTGTGTGTGATTGACCAACAGAGTGTGAGCGATGTGACATTTCGTGATTTAATGTGACTGGGAAAACAGAATAATAAAAACTAACAGAAAATTATCTTATAAATCTGGATAAAATCAATGGTTGTTATTGTTTAACCCCAGGTCAAGCATAGTTAGGATCAAAAACATTCCATATATGATCATCTAGAGCTATTTTATTTTAGATAGTAGGGTGTGATATGAAAGAGAGTTATCTACTATTTTTAGCAGGACAACTAACCAGGTAGAGATGCCCTCTCTGGTTTGAAAACTAGCCGTAGGGTTCAATGGTCCATCAAAAGCAGAGTGAATCACGATATAGTGTAGCTATATGCGGTATATGTTGAAAAACTTTCGGCCTAGAAGAACAAAACCAGTCGTTGTTATGAAGTCTTTGCTACGTTGAGAAGATGCGTTCGCCTGGAGAGGAAGTCTCACCAGAATAAGGTCAGCAGCGATTTTGAGGGCTGGCGGCTATGTTTTCTTGATGTACGTAGTGATTATGTCTTTGTGTTGTTGGAGACGAGACTGACGTTAACCTAATGGAGGATATTCTCGGGTATCAGTCCACAGAGTCGGAGTAGATATGGTGTAAGGTCTCTAGCTTGCATGTGGTTGGCATTTGTCTGAGGACGGTTTGGAAAAATTAATGGTGACATCATCTGGACAGTAACAAGCATTGTGGGGTATGAGAACTGGTTAAGGCATTGATATAGAAGATTAAGAATGTGGTGGGAGCTCAAACCGAACCTTGGTGCTGAACATTGGTAGACATTGTATGGAACAGAGGAAGATCCATTAGTACACACTGCAAAATTTGATCTAAAAAGAAGACACGGATCCAGGAGTCGAAAGAGAGACGGAACTCACTGGCGGACAATTGAAGTCGAGTTCGCAAAACTATTTTCACTGCATTTCTCAAGGGCGAGGGCCTACGGGTAAATGGCGGGGTAAAATATGTCCCTAGCATGTCTGGTTTTATGAAGGCCATTCCGGTTGTCATAAGAGAGAGAGAGAGAGAGAGAGAAATAGAGAGAGGGGGAGAGGGTGCCAAGCTGTAGGGCAGATTGTTCAAGGGTCATAGAAGAAATGCTGTCAAAAATGCAGTCATAGAAGAAATGCAATCACACACATACACACAAATAAACAGGCACACACACACATACACACCACACACAGACACACACATACACACCACACACATACACATAAATATACATATGTTGAAGATGTACACGTATCTGTATATTCTATAAATACCTCTGCCTAATATCGCTGTCTGGTGACCTGAGTCCCTATATTTTAACAAAGACATAACTAAGGAAGATCTGTTCGCTCCACTCGTTTATTTCGTCAACTCAGTGACGAACCTGTCAGTGGTTTCTCAATCTGATACAACCAGCAATCAAATAACCTTCAACTCACAAATTTCCGTCTTAAAATAATGTAAGGGTGCACGAGATAATGTTCTCCAACATACACTATGCTTCAAAAAAGAAAAAAAAAAAAGGAAAGAAAACGAAAGGGAGATGGTACAATCATAGATGGAACACTTTCGACCATAGCTTTACTCGATCCGGCTATCCTGGGGGATAATCAACTGCCATTTTCTGCCGTCTGTCAAGTCCCCTATTTATAACGTCCGGTTGTAAATATGCCATTTACGAGAAACTCTTTATCGCAAAAGCCTAAAATAGAATTGTCGTCGTATTTACGTCATTTGTTTCGCGTACACTCGGTGAGCGCTTTCTTCCTTCCTTTCTTTCTTTCTTTCTTTCTTTCTGTTTCTTTGTGTATCTATGTATGTACAGGTGCATTGGTGCGTGTGTGTGTGTGTGTGTGTGTGCGCGCGCGAGTGCGTGGGTGTATACATGGATAGTACAATGTTTGTCTACACTCTTCTATGCTAGTGATGATGATGATGATGATGATGATGATTAGGAAGCTGGTTGCTGCCGGTTTTAATCGATGAACGACGATGACGAAGACGAACGCTGTGACGACAACGACGACGGTGATGATGACAGCGATAACGATGACGATGACAAGTGGAAAGTGTGGCTGCTGCCAGACAACCAGTGGAGTAATCATCCGTTGCTGAATCTGTCATTGCTTCGATTAACTGCAATTATCTGCGTAATTCATTGATAAAACCTCCCCCCTCCTCTTGTACAACAACAAGGGAGAGAATTCCAGTAAGACCTGCTGACTGAAAGATTTGAAGAGACACTGTAGACTGGTTGGAGGAAGCTGGTTACGAAAGCAATGGACATATTCCGGTCTTAACAAACCTCATCAACAAATACCTTCAATCATAACCGTGGGTTAGCCAAAGACATGTGATGAGAAGAATTTAGTTGAAGGAAACAGTGCAGTAGACCGTTGCGTGTATATACATTTCCCCTCGTATAGTGGTGTGGTGACATTGGAAAGTATTTTTTTTTTTACTGAACTAATTTTTTTATAGCAACCATCGCATGTGCAATTATTTATCGTCTTCTTAGTTAACCAGGAATGGTTCGAGCCAATATAATAACCTCTACTTGATCGTTCAATTGGCAGTGAAATCTCATTCAAATCAAATCCTAATAACATTTCAAATAAAAGAATCCCTTTTCTCAGAGAATAATGGAGAATGTATTCCTCGACACGATACGTCTACCGGTGAAATGCCTTCAGCCACAAGTTCGTTCAGAGATGATCTGATCGAAACATAAATCGAAGGCAAAATTGTTTGCCTACTTTAACATCACTAGCAGAGCCCGCCCGCCCGCAAGGTCTCAATATATCGGGTCAGATCTCGGCACCGAACATGGCAGCTCCATCCCTGATTTAGACATTACAAAAGGAAGAAACCGACCCACTTGTACAGCAGGATTGTATTATCCAGTGCTATAAGTAGCGACATTACTGTACAACTGGATAGCACATCCCTGGTTTCTAAGGCTGAATGCAATCCCACAGGAAAATCTGCTTGCCAACAACACACTGACCATGCGCAGATTTGCTTATCATTATTTCACGCTCTCAAAGCAGAGTTGAGCGCAGACACACGGTTCCTTTTTATTGGCCAAGGTTTCGCTTGTTATTGTTACTGTTCACGTTCTAGAATAATGGAAGTAATTTGGTCCGCCCCCCTCCTTTTTTCCCTTGGAATAAGAAATTTACCCAGGATGTTTTTTAGGATCCTGGAGAATAACTTCCCTAAGGGTCACAAATATCATAGTATTTGCAATAAATCTTCGATCAAATTTTCCTATTCTGGAACGCCAAATTTGGCATCTATTATTGCATCTCTAAATAGAAGCAAGTTGAATAAAATAGAGCAATGCGAACGGCCCTGCAATGGAAACCCCGGCTCTGGAAAGATTGGGTATAATACACACAAGACTAGTGAGACCAGCTCTTCGCTCCCTCCTGTTGTGTCGAACCCTGGTAATGGGAGAAGTGAAAATGCGGATGTGGGAAACCTAACAAGGACTGTTGCTGGTGGTCGAAGTAAGATTAGGGTTGGCCCAGATAAATTTTGCAATTGTAGGGACCCTCACTTATGTCCTCTTGATGGGTTCCGTCTGAGCACAAATGTAATATATAAATGTGTTGTTAGGGATGAGGACAATTCAAATAAGTTCTATATAGGAAGTACGATAGATTTCAAAGAAAGATATAGAGCAGGTTTGAGTTCATTTTCAAATGAAAAGTATTGCAACTCCACAACTCTCGCATCCTATGTGCACGACCTTAAGAAGAAAAATAAGAAATACTCTCTTGAATGGTCGATTGTATCGAGAGCTCCTTATTTTAGAGCAAATATTAGCAAATGTCTATTGTGTATTAGGGAATCCCTCACTATACTTAGGTTGTTTGGGCCGAAAACATTAAATAAATTCACTGAAGAGATCTCCTTCTGCAATCATAGGTTTTCCTCCACTTTCTTGAAGATATATAGAAATAAAAATAAAAATAGAAAATAAAAATATAAATAATATTATTTGTCTACGTTAAGGTGATTTGAAACCTGGAGGATTATATTAGTTACTACAGCCAATTTGAATCTTATTTTTTTAATTCATGACGTGGACAAGTTTTTTCCTCTTGACTATATAAGCCTGTTATATAAAAAAAATAATAATTCCTTTTGCCCGTCTTGATTGTTTGTAATTGTTACCCTGAAGAGGGGGGTGGGTCATCAACGGAGTGCACCATGACGTGTATGGACTACGGTGGTGAACCCTTGAAATGGCCATAGTTGCTTGTGTGTGTTTTGACCAGTGTTTTTTTTTTAACTTTTGTAAGTTTGGTGAGCAGAGACGGATTTTACCTATGGAAGTCTGCTGTTGCTACGTGTACCTTAAGGGAAGTACAGGACTTTCTATTATAACTTTAAATAATGTTAAATTATTTTACAGTTTTTTGTTTTTTTTTTGTCATTTTAAAGTTTTGTCATCAGATATAGTATTTTAGCCGATGGACTATTATAGTATTTTATTTTACTTCATTTAACCTTATTCTATTTTGCTTTATTTGTCTATTTTGAATTTTTAATCGCTTAATTTTATTCGAATTGGAATTATA
>NC_068997.1:7971636-7975124 GCF_001194135.2 Octopus bimaculoides
TATGTTTGTTCTTTTTGTTTGTTTGTGCGCATGTATGTGGGTTAGTGTGTGTGAGCACATACACATGTATGTATCTATGCATGCATGTAAGTATGTGTATGTATGTATGTATGTATGTATATATGTATATATGTATGTGTGCGTACATATATATGAATGTGTGTACGTTTGTCTCCTTGTGTGTGCATGTCTGAGCGTGTCTGTGCGTATGTGTATGTGTGGGGTTTTGTGATTATGTACTGCGTCTGTATATATGGATATGGATCTCCTTATGTGTGGACGTGTGTTTCCATATATGTCCTTGAGTGAAGTGAAGTGTGTGTGTATATGGTAATGTGTTTTAGTCTTCATTTGCGTATGTGCATGTGTATGTGTGCTTGTTTGTTTATATTGCCTATGTACTTATCTACCTGTATGTCTCTCTATTTATTTTCATATCTATATGTCTACATACATGTGTATACACATACACACACACACACACACATACATCTGCATAACAGTCCACTAACTATTCTACCTGTTATCTATTCACTAGCTATTTTATATTTTATACATTATATTATATTGTGTGTGCGTGTGAGTGTGTATACACATGCATGTAGGCATATGGATATGAAAGTAAACAGATAGACATACAGTCGGATAGGTACATAGGTAATATGAACAGACAAGCACACATACACACACACAGACACACACGCAAATGAAGACAGAAACACCTGACCATACACACACACACACACACACACCTCCCACACACACACGCACAGACACACTCAGACATGTATACACAAAGAGGCAGAGGTACACACATACACATGCATACACACACACATAAAGTACACACACAAACACATGAATATGCAGAATACATACACACAAACGTACACACTCACACGTCTGCATGTATCTGGTTTCTAGCTGTTTCTCATCAAAACAAAAGATATATATATATATATCTTCTGTATGATTTTATTCGTATTCCTTTATATGTCTTGGGAAGCATTCGTTGAGTGCTGTGCAGTCATGCATTTATTGCCACTGGTCTGCATCATGAATTTAGGTCGGCGCTGCCGTCTTTTCATTTCACTTAGCAGATTACGTCTATCGTCCGGATTCAATCTAACATGACTAGACGGGAAGACAACAATAACAACAACAACAACCAAAAGTTGATGGTTTGCTCCAGATCATCTCTGATTAAGCAAGACCTATGACCAAAACTGTTCCAGACATAACTATCCCGACTTTTATCTCTAACTTTTCCAACGTAGTCATAGATACGAGCTTGTTTAAAGCGAAAAGGGTATGATTTATGGGAAATTCGATTACTGTTTCCAACACTTTGGGCAACCACTTAGTGACCGGTCAACCATCTTTGCTCCAGTTTGCTATTTTACTTGGCTTTCTTAGAAATAAGACATGGAACTGGTACAATCTGTCCGTTTATATTTTCTTAAACAGCTAAGATTCCTTGCAAAAGTAATTTCTGCGCAAGCATTATGCTGGTTGATGGCAAAGAGCCCAGTCGAAGAATTTCACCCAAGCTCTTGATTTAGACTTTTCTGTTGCGATAACGGTTGAATTCTCATCATTAGCAATGGCAGAACTCTCAAAAACGTTCTGACCAGGATTTCATCTCAATCTGCCACACCAACCTAGCTCTAACAGAAATAAAGCTACCATAACTTGAGGGTTTTGTTTTAGTTTTACTTACATTTGCATCAGCCTTGGCATGCGACGGTGGAGGTGAATCGGAAGGCTTATTCGCTGCTTTCTGAGGCTTGTCAGATGCTCGTGTGTCGCCGTTTGTTGATTGAGTTTGTTGGCCGTTCTGGTCTGTGGCAGAACCCGAATGATTTTCACCAAGTGTCGGCTCTGGAGTGGGAGAACGTTTTTCATTGCCCGTTAAATGAGAGATATCAACACTTTCGCTTGGACTCAAGTCATCTCTGTTTTCAGAAACCTTCCCCTCTTGTACTTGGTTGCCATTTCTTTCGGCTGTACCATAATCTGAATCGTCACCATTTCCCTGCAAAAACAGTAAAATTTCCAATCTCTTATTTGTTTTCAGCATGTCTTGCATTTAAAAACATTTCCGCTTCTCATTTTATTTAAAAAATCTTTTATGGATGAGAATTATATATATTCATAGTTATTATACTATATATTATATAAGTATATATTTATATATTTATTGGCAAAAGGAAATACATTAATTTTGTTAACAAACATTTTAATGATAAAATAAAATATTAAAAAAAATATTAGTATTGTTCTTATTATGAGCTGAACAAAGGTGACTGAGCTGGCAGAATCGTTAGCGCGCCGGACGAAATGCTTACCGGTATTTCGCCGAGATCGACTTTGTCTTTCATTCTTTCGGAGTCGATAAAATAAGTACCAGTTGAATACTGGGGTTGATGTAATTGACTCATCCCCCACCTCCCCCAAGCTGTCCTTGTGTCAAATATTTGAAACTATTATTCTCAGACTGCAGCGACGGGCGAAATGCCGCTAAGCATTTCGTCCAGCGAGCTAACGATTCTGTTAGCTCGCCGCCTTCTGATTACATATGATAATGTATATTACATATACATTACATATGATAATGTAATATGATACATTACATATGATAATGTGTGTGTGTGTGTATATATATATATATATATATATATATGTGTGTGTGTGTATATGGTGTTTATGTGTGTGTGTGTGAGCATATCCTTGCACCTTTGTGTTTGTCTCTCGCTACTTGATAATCAGTGTTGGTTTGTTTATCTTTGCATTTCGGCTCAAATAAATCTATAGAACAAATACCAGACTTGCAAAAAAAAAAAAAAAAAGAAAAAGAAAGGAAGAAAATGAAAGACTGTTTACCATTGGCCGTATTTCTTTATCCCTCCGCGCTCTTGTTCGATTGTCGTTGACCATATTTCGAGGTGATCAACCCCCTGCACAGGTTTTATCGTGCTTCGTGCGCAGCAAATATATAAATACTTCATGTGCAATACAACATACATGTATATATGTATGTATTTCTCTCTGTCTCACTCTTTCTCTCTCTCCCCATCCCTCCCTCTTTTTCTACGTATATGTATTCAAACATGCATACATACACCCGCAAACATCAATAGTATTAATACGCTAATTTTTTTGTTTTTGTACGTACCTGTTGTGTGCGTCACACTTCAATGAAGTGGCAAAGCGAGAGAAAGAGGACAGAGAGGAAGTAAGAGAAAGAGAGAGGGAAAAAGAGAGTGAGAAAGGAAGTGAGAGAGATAGTGAAAGAGACAGTAAGTGCTAACGGCATTCGTTTTGTGTTTTTAAATGTTTCAGAGGAAGTAAGAGAGAAAGGAAGAGTGAGAGAGAAAGAGAGTAAAAGAGACAGTGAGTGGTGACGGCGTTCCTTTTGTGTTTTTAAATGTTTATCACATCACAAGAGAAGTAGATACATAGATACATATACACATTGTTAGATCAAA
>NC_068997.1:7975491-7979424 GCF_001194135.2 Octopus bimaculoides
TATATATATATATATATATATATGAATGTATTTGTGTGTGTATAGTATAGGTTAGTTAAAACATGCTTGTAATAATAAGTGTCACGTGGTAGAAATAAACGCAATTACCAAACTTCATTCATAAATCCATTTATTATTTCGTTCTTTTGCATTTCAATTTGTACCTAGAAATTTTCAACAACTGCACGCCAGAAGAAATGGAAACACGAGTAATTTTATCTCCTAAAAATTCTGACTGTCTTGCAATAACTGAAAAAGTTCTTAATATTATACCAGAAGCATTTAAAATGTACTAAAGCACAGATTCAGTGTCCTGCAATAATGAAGAGGAGGTTCAGAACTATCCATTTGCATTCATAAACTCACGCACTCCATCCGGTATGCCTCCTCATCGCCTCAACTTGCAATGCTGCTAAGAAATATTTCGATCAGTCAAGGATTATGCAATGGAACTCGCATGAAAGTGCAAAGACTTCATGAACATTGTGTAGAGGCATCATTGGGAACAGGCTCCAACAGAGGTCGCACAGTTCTAATTCCCAGAATTAAACTTAGTCCAAGTGATGCAAATATTCCATTCACACTAAACAGACTTCAGTTTCCACTTCGACTTGCATATTCAATGACAAATAAAAAGGCTCAAGGGCAAACGTTTGAAAAAGGTGGAATACATTTGCCTCAACCAGTATTTTCTCGTGGCCAATTATATGTCTCATTTTCAAGAGCACGAGCTATGAACAATATCAAAGTAAGAGTTATGACACCCGATTGGGATAACAGACAAAGCCAAAAACGTGGTGTGACATACACACAAAATATTGTACTGTGAGGAAGACCACCGCACCAGCCAGCATCACCACCACACCACCGCTCCATCATTACACATCCACATTACACCTTTAAGATTGGGGAACCAGTTAGGAGCCCGCTGGATCTCTCTCGGCATACCAGCAAACCACAAAATCGCACTAGCCAGCATCACCACTACCTCCAAGCTCGTCATATATATATATATGTGTGTGTGTGTGTTTGTCCCACCACCACCATTGCTTGACAACCAATGTTGGTACGTTTGCGTTCCTGTAATTTAGCTGTTCAGCAGAAGAGACTGATAGAATAAGCACCAGGCTTACAGGTAATAAGTCCAGGGGTCAATTTCTTCGACTAAAGGGTGGTGTTCCAGCATGGCCACCGTCAAATGACTGAAACAAGTAAAAGAATAAAAGGATACCAGAAAAACGTTCCGTACCACCAAACCAAAGAGGTTCTTTGAATATGTACGATGTATTCTAAGGTTAAATAGCAATTCCGTTTACGTTTGTGCAACTGAGATATTTTGGATGGATTATATAGTCATTGGTGTTACATTACTTACTATATTCTGTAACTGTCACAATATACTTTTCTAGGCCTGAAATTTGGTGGGGGTGGAGGGCAGTTGATCAGATCGACCCAGTACACAACTGGTACTTAATTTATCGACCCCGAAAGGACGAAAAGTAAAGTCCACCTCGGCAGAATTTGAACTCAGAACGTAAAGGCAGACGGTCATAATATGCAGACATTTCTCATAGCACCAGTACACTGTTTACAAATGCTTACATTTTTAATGTTTTCCGTGAATTTATAACGGGTCTAGCTAGTATATTATTATTTCGTCTAAACATAACAACACTGATAACCACTTGCTAGAACTCAATATGCCTTTATTTCCACTAAACCAATACAGACAGCCATATCAATTAATAAATCAATGACAAAGGAACAGAAGATACGTAATCGCTTTCATTGGCTTACAACTGTTTCTGCTTTAAGTAAGCGTGCACTCAGAGTTGAGTGTCAGTGCGATATTTTATAGCTTTCTCAGAGCCATTTGAATAAAGTGTTTATTTTTACATAGTAAGCATCTAGAGAAGTCGTGATAGTCTCACTGACTAACGTGGAGAATACCAAGGACGAAAATAACTGTGGCGCTGATGAAATTTCTTTATTTTTACAACATCAGATAAGATTCACAGCAAAAGCTGTGTTCCAAAAGATGAACGAGCTCCAAATATATTGCAGCACCAGTAGCTGATTATTGATTGGCTAAAACGTGAGTTAAACGTAGTCATGTGAAATACAAAATGGCTCGTGTCGTGTAAACTAATTTCAGTGTTAGAATTTTGTTAACGAAATAAAAGTCTACAACGAGACAAAAGAGCAACTCACCCGAAATGTAATCTATTTTCTCTCACCTCACATCAACTTACTTTTCTTGTCAAAAAGTTTGATGAGGGTCATTAAGAAGCTAACTAAGAAAGTCCGATCCTTTTTCTTTCGTGTACCAACGAGATTTCGCACGAATTGAAATTTGAACAGCCCGCGTTTAAATTTAAGCCACGGGCAGCTCAAAACAGTAATTCAGTGTCAGTTTTGTGCCCCACGAAGTTGTAAAATAGAAGAGTCCGTATCTTTATCTGCATATGCGTCCCTCATGTTTTTATGCTTTTACAATACATTCCTGCTCTATATAGATGCTCGACTGAGTGAGAATAACAGCCAAATGTCATTCAAAACACACTCTACCTTCATCAAAAAGGAAAAGCATAAATTGCATAAAGCAGCTCTATATAACCCAAAAATACGAAATGGTCACACTTATAAAGCTATTGGTCATTTGTCCATTTTAGCAGAGTTGAAACACCACAAAATATTTTTATCTAAATCATAAATTTTTATCTAAATTTTCCTCTATCTCGTTCTGTCTCATTTTCTAAATTTTTTTTTTTTTGTTGTTGCTTAGAAGCAAATTATTTTCAACTCCTTCACACAGGAGAAAGGACATCGATCATGATGTCATTAATGGTGACAGGGAGTTCTTCACTAAAGTGGAAACTTTCCAAATCTTTGCGACAGAATGGACTCCCTTGAAGACACCGAAGGTCCATTTGGTGATTTACACCTTACGAGGAATTACGTAAAGGTTCTATTGACGAGCCTCTGCACAGTTTTTTAGGGCTACCAAAAATTCACTCTGAAGACTTTGGTCAACTATCGGCTAAAGTACAGAAGAAACCCAAGAAAGTAGCACGTAGCTGCGAAACTAACTCCTTAATCACCCAACAATGCTTGCATCTAGAGATGCTTATACGAAGCTGAATGAACATTGTTAAGGGGAAATATTATCTGGCCATCGCAATACATTATACAACATAGATTAGATTCAATATCACGGTAGAGACAAACTAGCCCCTTATTTTGAAGATTTCTTCATACAATGTATCAAATAAAAACAAGCCTTGTAGAATATATTTATTATTCCTAGATATATTCTAACGAAAGATTGAATTTTGACCTACTGGTTTGATGTACTCACCACTGATGGAAACGGTTGGATTTACGCAGGGGAAGAGAGCATACCCTAACTTTTCAGCTCACAGTGGAGGAGAAGACTTTTAGCGTCCAGTCCTCCTTCCTTCGTCCCCCAACTTAACCCTCATCGATCTCAGTGTACCCCTGCTTCGTAAAACCCGCTCTTATCGCCATTGGTGTTGAGACTGTCTCTACAAAGACACTCAGATATTTTAGTGTCGTTGTACAGATTTCTACGATGTCAAAAGAAGAGAAGGTGACGAGCTAGCAGAATCGTTTTCTTCCGATTATATTCTGAGCTCAAATCTCACCGAAATCAACTTTGTCTTTGGCGGTCGAATGAATAAAATATCAATCAAGCTCTAGTTTGATGGTATCGATTGATTCTTTCCCTTCAAGTTTGCAGTCTTTCGGCCTCAATCCAGAAATCATTGAGTCAAAACGAGAGTCCTCGTAAACTGAAAGTGATTTGCGCCGGCAAAACTTCGGCAGTTATATTTATATGTCGTGGGGAGCGAAAGACTTTCTCTAAGACGAAGCTCGGAAGTTCAGATTCTTTAAAATAAAATTATTGAAATC
>NC_068997.1:7980647-7989969 GCF_001194135.2 Octopus bimaculoides
TTTGTGGTGGTGGTGATGTTTGTGGTGGTGGTGATGTTTGTGGTGGTGGTGGTGATGTTTGTGGTGGTGGTTGTGATGTTTGTGGTGGTGGTTGTGGTGGTGGTGATGTTTGTGGTGGTGGTGGTGATGGTGGTGGTGGTGTTTGTGGTGGTGGTATTGTTAAGTGCGATTACGCTTCCAGTTGAAATCTCTTTCCAACATGACCAAACATGTTTTGTGTCCCCAGAATTCATTCACTCTTTCAAGCCTGTTGTCTTCTTCCTGCACATTTCTCCCAGGTTTATTGTTAAAGTTGCGTGACGATATTTGTTTCGATCTTTTTATTATTTATACATTCGAACATTTCTTGTTTAATTTGCTTATGTGTTTAAAAAAAAAACAGTCCACGCTTTTCTTATCAACTAAAATCGTTTCTAATTAGCCAAATAAAGATGAAAAATTTCAGTGAACTAGAAACCAAATGTAAAGTCTTTGTATTGGACCATATAGATTTCATACAATCCATCGATATTTTATTGATTGTTTCTGTATCCAACACAACACTCAATCGTCTTACTCCTTTATATAAAGCTGTAAATACAAATTGTCTGCATGTTTTTTTTCTCCCTATTTCCCTGTATTTGTTTCATCTATTTTCCTCTCTCGTAGCTTTGTATTGAACCATATTGCACTTCACTTCGTGCATCTGTAAATGGACTTGTTTCGTCGCGTATTTATGTTGTTCTCCACTGCACCGATGCTGTGATGTATTACATTATCACAGTATCACACAGTATCGACCGGACCTTCAGATGCTGTTACTGCTGGTCACAATGCGCTTCTAATTCCGTCATGATTGCGTCATTCTCTCCCGCCTTGACCCAAACCGTCTTCCCATCGTAGTGGAAGCCTTCCAAGTGGCACTTTCCGAGCTCTTGGATATCATTCGGCAATTGCACGGGTCCACCCGTTGTTTGTAAATCTTGTGACATGTCCGGCCTCGGCGGAACTTGTACTTTTGGTTCTCAGCGGCCACATCGTCCATTCCGTTCCGTGCTCCAATGACCTCATTTCCAATGTTGCATTACAAAGTTTCGTCTGTTGCAAGAAAATACTACAAGATAAACAAAATGGCTGCGACAAGGTGGTTCTTAACCTCTTCTCTACCAAGGGCCTCTTTTATCTAAATGAATTTTACAACAAATCCCAGGCGTTTAAATGGTCTTCCAGGGTCGAGAATCACTGCTCTATGTGATCGTTCAACCTGCTACAAATAACAGCCAATTTTTTCTCAAATTACCCTCAATGTTCTTTAGGAAAGCTTAAAACCATGGATAATGTAGTCTGGGATAAAAATTAAAAAAACTGTCTGAAAAACATGAAAGCGAAAAACAACAAAAACTCCTCGAATCGTCACAACTGAAACACGTTTGATTTCAATGCAGTATAATAGAATAGTTGAGGAGTGTAGGACCGAAAGAAAGTTTAGACGATGCCAGTCTACGACCCTTGAACTTTCACGAGTGATACTTCATCTTTGATCGTAAGTCTGTTTGGTCAGTGATGATCTGGGATCAGGGGCGGACTGAACCGTCGGTCAATCGGGAACTGCCCGAGGACCCGGAGCTCTGAGGAACCCGCACTCCACATGTTAACTCACTTTGATATCAGTGCTAAGGGGCCCGATGAACAGTTATGCCCGAGGGCCCTTAATATTTTCAGTTCGCCCCCTACCTGGGGCTAAACAATACCAATAACAAGAACTATTCAAAGCTAGTGCAAAGCAGGTATTGCAAGATTAAAACTGAAACTAGACGGATCCACGGTAAAACGGATCGAAATCAAGCTTCGTTGTAACGAACACCGAGTGTAATTGAGAGATGGTTTTTGCAAGGCTTATCTGGGTTGGTGTAAGAGCGGCGAATAGGACGCCTCGCAGTATTAATTCTAATTCTCTGGACATTTGCGCTGGGGTAAACTTTGTTTTCATCCTTCTGGAATTGATTGAGTACCAGCATTGTACTGGAACCAATTCGCTTTTCTTCTTCTCCGCTCTCTCTTGCTCACTCTGTATTTCTTTCTCTCTAGAAGAAACCAGGTGACTTGAGAGGTGTTAAATGCACAGGAGGTCATTTATTATGACGGTATCCCTACGACTCCATTAAGAGTTGTAGGAGTCTAATGAAGCAATAGAAATATGTGTTAGGGACGTCATATAAATACATTTTCAATGTCCCCTGACGCCCCAATGCATTATGGAATTTACAATTATTGTAGTTAAACTGCATTGTATAGCGCTATGCTTCATTTACATAGCGCTGAGCTACAATGCCCTTTCTTTATACTATTTTGTTTTGTAACATATTTTTTGTTCAATACTTCACAGCTTTTCAAAATCTCTCACTATATCACTAATCAACTAATTTCAAACCAAACCAAATCCTAACTGCTGTTCATTTACCCTTTCTGGATGACGAACTAGTTTCTCATTTGTTTCTGCTTGTTAAACTTTGTTCATACCATCACCATGTTCACACACAAACTGTGGTTGTTAACATCATCACCTACTGAGAGAGACTTGTTGCAGTTTCATTTCTCCCAACACATCAGTCAGGTCCTTGGATGACGTCTGAGGGTCAGACAGCTTTTAGTTGATAATGCTTTAACGTGAGCAACTTTTTCGAGAAGCGGGCCGCATGAGACACAGCTCATCACCGGGCGAGCAGAACTGCTAAAAAAAATTCAATATAATTTTTCGTTAGGTTTGTCCATGACTGCTTGAGCGAATCACACGAATTAGTCTTCAAATTTGCAATGGACGAACAGCCCGTTCAAGACCATTGCTCTGATAATTTCTCTTCCTTTACTCTCTTGGAATGGTTGTGTGTTTTTAAAAAGTTCATTTTTAAACCGTGTGATTTCAGGTTCGATCCTTCTGCACTCACCTGAGATTAAATATCTTCTGCCTTAAGCTTGGAGTCACTGATGCATGTGAATAGAATTTGATCGACAGAAACTGTGTAGAAGCCCACCATATATGTGTGTATGGATGTCAAACTGCTATTAAATAATATATATATATATTCCTCTATACACGATCATACAAAACCCTTTTTTGTATTTATTTTTACTCATATATATATAGATATATATAAGACAAATAGATGTCTTATAAAACTATTCTGCACATACAATAACACCTCCATCATCAGCTGCCCCACGGATATCACTATGATTTCGACACTTAGGAAGTACCATTCAATCGGGCGGTGTCAACAGCACTAAAATAAGTGTTGTTTGGGAATAAGCATACCTTAGATATCACCACATTCATTCAATCTTAGTGCTAGGAAGGATTAAACACTAACATTATTAATTAAACTACAAAAAAAAACACATTTACCCTATGTACAAAAACAGTATTGGTAAATGAATTCAAAACGTAAACCTATAACTAACTCCTGAATTCTCTAACCAAATAGCAACCTAACCCTTGAAGCCCATGCAGATAATATCCCCACCAGTCTTCCGTAATTATATGAATATAAAAGTGAAAGCTTTTATATTCAATTCTTTCCAAAACAAAACAAACTCGATTGAACTTAACTAATAATATAACTAATTCTGAATGAATTACATTATTTCAGAACCCAAAAGTCAATTAAAACATTCCATACGTATAAATATTCGTTATCCTTAATGCTTTAATGTTAAACTTTTACCAGCAATTTAATAGATAATACTAAAATATCCTTATTAAATCAGAAACTAATAAAAGAATATAACAATTATTATTAAAAACCTTGTTACGATTAAAGCTAAATATATAACTGTTTAAAAGATAATAATATAAAATATAAAGTATTACCACTTACATGTTATCTGGACACACGAGGTTCAAGTCACCTATTTTCTCAAATGTCTTAACTATTTGGTGACGTAGTGCGTAGTCCATTAGTTTCTCAAGTGTCTTTAACTCTTTTGGTGAAGCAATTAGAAGTACGCAATTAGAGTGACTTGTAAACAGTCCAAATATAGACAACCTACAATCCAAATCGTTAGACGTTTACAAATATTTACTAAGTTGAAGGCTAGAAATTACACCATATTTATTTAAAATTTCCAGTCTCCCACTTAAACAGCGATTAAACATTTTAACTAATTTACCATATCTATCCCTTTGTTCTACTAAATGTCTTATCAGTTTATTCATTCTTTACAAAAATCTATTAGTGTTATTTATAATAGTGCCATACCTGATAATCTGGCCTGAAAAACACCATAACCTATAAACGAAGGAATTCTACTAATGAACCATTGAAAATACACACACACACATACACACTCACATGTATATATATACATATATATATCTATGTATACATACATACGTATATATAATATATATATATTTCTATATCTATATTAGACCGAATGAGATAACAAATCTAAGGCTGTGAGGAGTTTTCAGGACATTTATAATGAAATAGTCTTTCTGTCGGTTATTTAGTTCCATACATCTACCTCAACTTTCGTATTGTCGAAGGGACGATTTAGTTAATGCCAGACATTGACTATGGTCGATTAAGTCAATAATAACTCAACAGATTTTTTTATCATTATAGTTATCACTACTGTCATACCATCGAAAACTTGATTTTTGGATCCGTCTGTGTCATTGACAAGAATGTCTATTAATTTTCTTCAGGACTTGCCTAATTACAATTCCATTTCTTTTGATATAAACAATTCTTTTTTGCTGAATAGTTTGCGTTGAAACAATTTTCCAAAGTACTTGTTAACACCGCACGGGGTCCTAAGAATGTATAATTAAATAGATACACCAGTGGTTAGGGTATCATGTCTTCGTTGGAGAACATTGTCTAAGATATCGATTCATGGAAGCAGTTTGTGGCTCTGTGATATCTAAGATTTACTGCAGATGGCACCACTGTGAAAACACTGAGGTGGAGAGAAGAATGGTACAATCCAGACAGGAGAGTTTGTGGAGAGCGAAATAATAGCGATTAATTCTTGGAAACAAGAGAATTGAAAGTAGAATCATGACTTGAGGTAAAACTGAGTTGAAAAAATGAGTCAGAAAAAACCGCGTAAGCGCATGGTTCATGGAATGTTCTGACAAGAAACATCCGAATCAATGGTTGAGAGAGAAAGAGAGGGAGAGACAAAGAGACAGAGAGAGAAAGAGAGAGAGATGGAGAATATTAGCAAGTCGGTTTAGCTTGACTTTCTCATACCAGAGACATTCAAAAGCTAAGCTTGATATTAAAAGAAGCAAAGTTGCTCCCGCAGAACTTCTAAAGCGTGCCTACTAGCGTGTGACGTAAGGAAGTAAGTTTCCTGTAGATCGAGTTCTATTGAAACCCTATTGAGGGTCACCGAGAAAAGAGACATTCAAAATGATGGCTGATTACAGTTCCTTCCATCACTACACAGACGGCAAAAGTTAAGGTGATAAGGGGTGGCAGCTGGCAACACTGTCGAGTAATTCTGTACAGTGGGACATATCTCTATAGTGAAAGAAAAACTGAGGAATTGGGGCAAGAATGTACACAGAATTATATAGGCATGTACACATGTGCATATATACACAAACGCACTCATAGACACGTACCCACATATACTAAAACATATCAATAAACTTTTTAATTAGACATTTCGAAACAAATGTTTTTTTTTTTTTCTGAACCAGAATGAAACTCAAGGAAGCTTGTATTTGCATGAAAGATATTTAGCCACGTGCTTACAAGGCGTTAACAGTTCAGTTCTTTTGTGTGTGTATGTGTATAAGTATCTATATTTGTATATGCAAGCATCTGAACAGGAGCATGCAAAATGAACACGCTCATACACTCAATTTTAAAAAAAAAACATTAATTAAAACGCTACGTAAACAACTAGGCAATTTCACGACTTCGCTTGTATGGAATTTAAGACGTTTATTGTATAGGAAATTTTGCCAAAATTTCATGTGAGACGAAGTGATGGTGGTAGAGGCATAAAGTCAGTCCAGACAGCTTTTGAATGCTGCATTGTATCACTAAGACAACACCTGCAGAACAGTAAAGAAAGAAATGAGTACATTCCATGCATATTCAAAAGTGAAAGCAACAACATCTTCAGAATTGGAGAGGAACAACTGCATAGGTACTCTGCGAATACAACTGTCTCGTGTAACCCAAAAGAGGCTGGACTGGACTAGCTAAACAGGAGCTTGGAGGAGAAGCAGGCATTATACCAACAAAGAAGCAATATATGGGTACAAATTCTGTAAGTGAGAGGGCAACAGCAACATCGACAGAAAGAATAGCCACTCCTGGACCTGCGTGAGATACATTACATCCCACCTAGAACGATATGCCTTCGCTATCCAGGAACCGGAGATAGCTAATAAATATCTGATAAGCAAGAGGGATAAAGATATCACCAAACCTCCACACTGGGATAAAAATTGTCAGCTCTGCTATACAAACGTGGACGATATCATCCAATACACTCTCAGAGTGGTTGGCGTTAGGAAGGGCATCCAGCTGTAGAAATCTTACCAGATCAGATTGGAGCCTGGTGCAGCCTCCTGACATGCCAGTCCTCAGTCAAACTGTCCAACCCATGCCAGCGTGAAAAGCGGACGTTAAACAATGATGATGATCATCATCATCATAATCATCATCTTCAGCAACTGTCCCCCAAATGTCTTTGAGATACCGTTTGCCCCTGAGGCATGATATAGCTGCAAATACTATTTACAATGCTATCCACAGGAAGGACTGCCCAGACGTATACATCAAAGGCATGTCAGAACCAGCAGGTATTCACACCTGTAAAAACAAGGAATATTAATGGAGCACCCTAATAAAAACCTCAATTCGGTGCAGACATAACACCTGTGAGACAGAGAACAAAAGTTATGCACTGTTGTAGGGGTCAGATGCCCAGCAGATGTGAATGTACGATGTAAAGTCCAGGAAAAAGAGAACATTTAAGGCGAATTAACGCGGAACTTACAGCTCTTGTTTCCTGACTGTGAATTCTCATTTGTACCTATCTTCATAGGGGCATCGGGTTATGGGACTGACAAATTTGCACAAAAGCCTGGAAATACTCGGTTTTTCAAGGAAAGAGCATAAGAAACTGACGCGGATTCTCCAAATCCAATCTATTAGTGGCACAGTGAAGGTTTGTAAAACATTCCAAAACTACTCAATCAGTGATTTTTATGTGATTAGATGGACACACTTGGGTGTATGCAACGAAAGTTCAACCAACACACCATCTCAACCACATATTTACAAACACCGGGAACCTTCTCATCTCAAAAAGTCTTGTCACTTTGTTAGTGACCGGCTTGAACTCTCAAGAACTTAACTAAAACTGAATTTTTTAAAAACCATACATATATACATACATGTGTGTGTGTGTGTGTGTGTGTGTGTGTGTGTGTGTGTGTGTGTGTGTGTGTGTGTGTGTGTGTGTGTGTGTGCAAGCGCACGTATGTATTTAATATGTAGAAAAGGTGGGTTACTTTCAAATCTCTGAATGACCGTCTCCATGTCATACATCATCATAATGATGGGGCCTCTCCACAACCGACCGACCGACCTTCCAGGAATAGCGATCAATTTTCACACGCAACCGGTTTTTACAAAAGCAGAGGGTGCTTTCCATTGGATTGCCTTTTACTGAGACTATACTGAGACTTCGTGGCTCATTACTACACCAACAACATCTACCTAAGTTGTTGTTTTGATCATGGGACCACACGATCAAATGTAGACCCACAATCAAAGCTTTTTCAGCTTTAGACATCCAATGTTGGAGAACATTTTGGACCATTACAATATCTAATGCATTCTTCCTTTTTTTTCTTTTTTGTTGTACAAGAGAATAGAATTTGAAGGGACGTAGCTGTTATTTCTAACCGGTCGAATGACTACACGGAGATTCGCTTATTGGACCCAATGTGTCCTTCGATAGAATTTAGAAGTTACTTAGCGACTATTATTATTATTATTATTATTATTATTATTATTATTATTATTATTATTATTTCAACAACGATGTTGATGGAGATGATGTTGATGGAGATGATGTTACGACGTCGACGACGATGATGATGATGATGATGATGGTGAAGGTAATGAGAATGACGGCGGCGACGACAACAACGACAATGATGATGATGATGGTTCTCTTTACCTGAGCAGCTCTTTGGGAAATTATCCTTTCGGCTAAAGTCCTACCATCGGAAGGTTTATTCTTTTCCTTTTTACGAAATTTCGGTCCTTTTCTCGTTCGTCGCTGTACATCCTCCTCCATTTTGGAAAAAAAAATCTCAGGGCTCATTCACCCCTACTCTTTACAAAATGTTTGTTTTATTTGATTATACGAAATGCTTTCTTTTATTGTAGTTAAGACCGAGCTTCAGCTTCGTTTTCACAAGATGTGCCTTGTTACACAAAGAATTAATAATTTTATACATCTAAAAAACATATTGGTCAAAAATATTCTAATTCATCAATATATTTTTTCGCGACTTCCTGTTTTGCAATAAATGGAATTATGTATTTTTGTTCGTTTTTGTTTTGTTTTAGAGAGAGACATCTCCAAAAATAGTAAATTCAGTGCTTTTGATGAATTTAATCGCAGAAAAACTTCTGTGGTGCAGAACTATACACACACACACATATATATATATTTTGGAGTAGTCTCGAATATAGCCAGCCGAAACTGCAAAGATAATCTGGAACTTGACTGACGAAAGAAAACCCCGAACGAGCCGTCCTTGTTTTTTCTTGTCTCTTTTTGTATCAGCCAACTGTCCGGATGTTTTGTTGTCGCCTGTTGCATTCTTGTCCCATTTTTTGTAGTGTCTCTAATGTTTATTTGAGGCCGAATATCAAACAAAGTCCTGAATTATTTTTAACCAACGAGGAAGCGTGACCTGTCTTTAAAACTGTGAGTGAACGCGTTAAGTCGTTAATCTTAGGCCTATGTTGCCCATCAAAATATCCGGGTGGGGAATAAAGATTAGCATGGTGATCAAACAATTGACCAAGAGTGCCGCTGAACAACAAAAACAACAACAACAACAACAACAACATATGAACAAACATGTGAAGGAATAGAAGATGAAGTAATGCAGTGTTTACCGTTTGGTGCTCACTGTTGTCTCCGATAGTATTGTGGGCATGGTGGTGGTGGTGGTGATGATGATGGTGATGGTGGTGGTGGTGGTGGACGTTGTTGTCATCTTTATTGTTCCTTCTGTTCCAGTATTGCCCGTTACGGTCGCCGTTGGGAGAAAGTGCTGCTGCTGTGATTG
>NC_068997.1:7989979-7990653 GCF_001194135.2 Octopus bimaculoides
AGTTTTTTTTTTTTAATTTCCTACTAATTGGCCACACTTGTCGCTTCTAGTCTTCAGGTTGTTGCTATGGTGAAGGGGAAATTCCCGGAGGTAATGTTCTAGTAGTAGTAGTAGTAGTTGTTGTTGTTGTTGTTTCCGATGTCTTTTTGTTGTTGTTCTTCGAGGCGGCAGCGTTGCCCGTTGTCACTTGGGTTGCTTTGTTTTTATTGTTTAACGATGCTGCTGACGATGATGATGATGATGATCTGGTGAAGTTGCTAATTGCTAATATGGTTGTTGTTGTTGTTGTTGTTGCTGTTGTCACAGTTATTGATGTCATCATTGACGATCGCTGCTGTTGATGGTGATGGGTTGAGCTGCGACAGCGAAAGGAAGATGTGACGACGTTTGAAGTTATCGATAACACTGAAGACGCTGACAAAAATATTGACGACGACGACGATGATGATGATGATGATGATGATGTTATTGGTAAGGATCGTGATGATGATGACGACGAGGCTGCTGCTGCTGCTGGTAACTTTGTGGTGAAGATGGTAGTAGAGATGGTGATAGCACGTGGTAGTTGTGGTGATAATGGTGATGAATTCAAACTTTGTGTGTTTGTGTGTTTTGTTACATGTGTCTACATGTTTGCTTTGCTTTAGTTTATGTGCATGTATAATATGTGTGGG
>NC_068997.1:7990663-7994536 GCF_001194135.2 Octopus bimaculoides
GAGGCCATTTATGCTTCATGGCGGTGACTGTGGCCTTGGTGTTTGACACAAATGTCTGCTGCTGCTTCTGCTGCTACTACCACCACTACTACTACTACTACTACTACTACTACTGCCAACACGACCGTGTTCCGACCACCACTAACTTGACCCGCCCCTCCTATCAAACTAGTCTTTGAGAAACGCCATGCACATCTGCTGAATAATTTCACTGGTTTTCCGTCAAATAAACTTTGCTAAAGATCCAACATTTTATTAAGCTATCTCTCCACACACACACACACACCCCTGCATTAAACGGTTTCTATTCATTTCAGACATCACCTGGACAATGACTCCCTTCAGTGACGCTATGTTACTAAGGGGACACGTCCATTAATTTCTCTACGTTGTCGTCTTTGCGATTTAGACCGTTAGTTTTGGTCGCGGTTTTTCTCATCAGAGAACAACCAAAGCATCCCACGATCGTAATAATTTTTAACCGATTGGAACCGGATCAAACGGTTTTCCTGTGTCTTAGCAGACATGAATTGGCCTCTCGTCGGTACATCCAAATTGTATCGAATTCCTTGTGCGCCACAGTTTTGGTGATTCATCGTGATACCTGAGGTTCTTTGGCGATAACTCCTATTGGTTTTCTCTGATTATCATCGTTAATGTTTTCAACACTTTGAACCAATTGCCGTCTTTTACTGTCCGAACGTTTAGAATGCTTTTTTTATTTTTTTCATTTTGACGCAATTGAAACATTCCCGCCAGATGCAACATTTCGAAACGTGACAGTTTCTAAACCGGTGCATTCCGTACATATACTCACAATAACAGCACAAGAGATGAAAATCTCTTGTACTCGCATTTTGTCTGTCTTGAGGGATGTGAAATGAATAAAAAGTTGTTAATTGATTTGAAGAGAGTAAAGAAAGGTAAAAAAAATATTAAAAAAACCCACTCCTTCGCTCATGAATGACCAGTGGATTGCACCTTGAAAGTTCCTCTCAGAGGCTAAAGTCCAGGCAAGGTTGTTTATGGAAGGCCAGCAGCCGTCCAAGCATACCAGCCTTCCCTGTCCTCCACGCCACCGATGTTTTCCAAGGGAAAGGCAAAGGGGCCAATACAGCTTGGCACACAGTGACGCCGTGAAATAAAGTATCATGCTCAAGAATACAGCACAGCCCAATCCGGGAGAGTAATATATTGATAATTAAGTGTCCTCAAATACCCCTCGCACCCTGTATCTTCGCTGTGCTTCTTCCCCGTTCATTGATTTTTGCGATTCCTGAAATGAAGGGACAGCGTGCTTCCGTGAAATTCTGTTTTCTGCTGGGAAAAACGGCAGCCGAAACAATTCTCATGATTCAAACAGCTTACAAGGATGCTGCTGCCATGAGCAAAACACAAGTTTGCGAGAGGTTTTCACGTTTTATCAATGATCATGTGTCACTTGAAGACCAACCTCGTTCAGGACGACCGTCGACCTCCCGAACGAATGAAAACATCACGAAAATTCATGAACTGATCTTGGAGGACCGTCACCAAACAACTAACGAACTTGTTGATATGACTGGTGTGTCCTGGAGCTCGAACTAACGAATTTTGAACGAAGAATAGCGAATGAGAAGAGTTGCAGCAAATTCTGTGCCTCACTTACTCACGAAAGATCAAAAGCGGTCGCGATTGAACGCATGTCGTGAACTGAGAGAACAACTGGAAGTTGATCGGAACCTTTTTTTCAAAGGTCATCATTAGTGACGAAAGCTGGTGCTACGGCTACGACACGGACACGAAGCAGCAATCAAGTCAATGGAAGCATTCGATGCCACAACGCCTCACCAAAAGTGCATCAAATGAAGTCCAATGTCAAGATGATGCGGATTTGTTTCATCGATGCGAGAGGAATTGTTCACACAGAATTTGTTTCTCCTTGTCAAAACTGTTAACCAGACATTTTACTTGGAAGTCCTGAAGCGTTTGCGAGACCCGGCGAGAAGAAGCCATCCCGAACAGTGGCAAAGTGGAGAGTAGTGGTTTCATCACGACAATGCGCCTGCGCACACTGTCTTAAGTATGAGACAGTTTTTGATCAAATATGGCATGAACCCACTTACCCACCCTCCCTATTCACCCAACCTTGCTTCCTGCGACTTCTTTTTTTGTTTCCCCCGAATGAAAAACGTCCTTAAAGGAAAACGTTTTGCAGATGTGGAAGTGGTGAAGAAGAGAAAAAAAAGAAGAAAAAAACGACGGAGGCGTTAAAAGGCGTTCTTTCGCAAGAGTTCTAAGATTGCTTCATGGAAAACAGTGGAAAACGCGTCTGGACCGATGCATTGCTTCAAATGGAGAATACTTTGAAGGCGGTTAAAGTGTAAACCTGTAATACTAAGTGAATAAAATAATATTGCAAAGTTCCGGTTTCTTTTAAGTAACCCCTCGTGTAAACATATATATATATATATATAATACATACGTACATAAATACATAAATACATACAGACATGCATACAGACACACGTATAAAGTTCTATATCATTTTCCATCGTTGCTACCATCGAGACACATTATTAACACAATTTACCATTTAGTCAGTTTATTCTGCTTGATTATATAAGCAACAGATCATGACTGCAGTTATGGAGACGCCTGTAACTGTAACGTAATTATGACATGTTCTCGGTGAAGCGATTCCCTGAGATAATTTTTCATTCACACTTGCAGCAGTTCGGCTTCAAACAATAATAGTTTCGATAAGTTTTACGCTATGAATAGTTAATGGCCGCTATTGAACTGTAAATCATGTTAGATTGCGGATGAAGTTCTTGTAAGGATAATGAATATTACACAGTAGGATATACTCGTCAGACATTTGCTTATTTCAAAAAGTATTTTTATACATCAGAACAAGTTGCTATGTAACATTATTTATATGATTTTTATAAGCATCGCTGCTTCAACCATATTATTTAGCTGAAGGTAGTGGTCTCTTTTTTGCAGTTATAAACATGTACAATTTTCCCCTGATTTTTCTCTTGATATAGAGTATGCAATTTTCATATTTTTATCATTGTTAGAAAAATATGAAAGATATGGGGAAAAATAAAAATCAAATAATTTATTTGTTATATATTTTTAATTCTAACAATTATTCCTCTGGGATGTGCGCGCCATTCCGCTTTCACGTCAAACACCATTGTTCACTGAACAACAAATATTGCCTAATCAGTGATGGCCAACCAAAAATTGTTCTCTCATAGTCAGGTCTAGCAGTTATATGTAAACTATACTTCATTGTATAGGTGCAATGGCCCAGTGGTTAGAGCAGCAGACTCGCGATCGTAGGATCGCGGTTTCGATTCCCAGGCCGGACTTTGTGAGTATTTATTGAGCAAAAACACCTAAATCTCCACAAGGCTCCGGCAAGGGGTAGTGGTGAACCCTGCTGTATTCTTTCACCACAATTTTCTCTCACTCTTTCTTCCTGCTTCTGCTGTACCTGTATTTCAAAGGGCCAGCTTTGTCACGCTGAATCTCTTTTTGAATAATTAGACCGTTTTTTTCTGGAACATTGAATACAACATGGACAAAAAGCAAATTCGCACAATTTTCTTATTCCAGTTCAAGCTAGGCCGAAAAGCTATTGAAACAGCTGGCGATATCAACGATGCGTTTGGCCCAGGAACCACTAATGAACGTACAGCACAAAAATGGTTCAAGAAATTTCGTAGCGGTGACGAGAGTCTTGAAGATGATAAGCGTAGTGGTCGGCCATCGGATGTTGACAACGATCAACCAAGAGCCTTAGTGGAAGCCAATCCACGCACAACTGTTCGAGAGTTTGCTTCTGAATTAGACGTAACGTATATGACAATTTCCAACCAC
>NC_068997.1:7995090-8000229 GCF_001194135.2 Octopus bimaculoides
GACAATGCTCGGCCGCACGTCGCACAACTGACCCTGCAGAAGTTGAACAAATTGGGCTACGAAACTCTGCCTCATCCGCCATACTCACCAGACCTCTCGCCTACCAACTAATACTTGTTCAAGCATCTCGACAACTCTCTGCGTGAGAAATGCTTCAAAAACCAAAACGATGCCAAACACGCCTTCAACGACTTCATCGCCACCAGAACGCAAGATTTTTACGCTGCTGGCATAAATAAACTTGTTTCGCGTTGTCTGATGGTTTTTATATCGATTAATAAAGTTTTGTTTGAGCCGAGGTATGTGCATCTGAACTTAAAGGCTAAAAACCGCAAGAACTTTCTTGACAACCCAATAAATCAACGTTTTAAGCGACTGAAAGCGGTAGCATATTTTGATAAAATTTTGAATACTTTCTATTATCCCTTATAAAGTTCTCAAAGTGTTTCATTTCTTTTTTTATGCGCACGCGCACGCGCTAACTAAACTTACTAAAGTTTTTCAGATGCTGGTGTATTTACGTCCTCGTATCTTAGCGATTCGGCAAAAGAGACCGATAGAATAAGTACTAGGCTTACAAAAAATAAGTCCTGGGATCGATTTGCTCGACTAAAGGCGGTGCTCCAGCATGGCTGCAGTCAAATGACTGAAACAAGTAAAACAATAAAACAATACACACACATATACATGTATGTATGTATGTATGTATGTATGTATGTAAACTCTGTACCCAATGTTTCAGAAATCAATAAAAGGAAATTAAAATCAAAGAACAAACTAAATACGAATAGAATGAAGTTGATGGGGGTTTGGAGGGGGAGAGTCATGGCTGGCGTGGGAAATATCAGTTTGATGGGGGAGAGAAATGAAAACAAAAAAGGAAATCACGAAATGAACGAAGTAGGAAGTACTTATTTGAATGGCGAGCGTCGTGGGGCTGGAGTCGGATCAGATATCATTCGTTGACTCGATATCACAATTTACACTGTCATATGACGGAAATTTATTAGAAATAACGGATATTACTAATCAGGAGGAAGGCGTGATGTGTGGAAGTGGTGGTGGTGGTTGGGGGTGGAGCTGATTGCGGAGGTTGGTCGTGGAAAATGAGATTTCTCGTAAACATGTGTCTGATTTAGCAAGCGATAACATGCTGGGAAGAATTATTGAAGTTGTTAACAGTTTGATGGAAAATCTGATCTGTTGACCGAAGTATCAATAGTTTGTGTGTCACCAGTTTGTATGTGTTAATATCCTTAACAAAGACGTTGACCTCTTCCAATGGTTCTGTCCAAATATTCTAATACACGACATCTGGATACTTTGGTGCAGCAATCTGTTTGATTCAACAAGAATTTACGGTAAACTTCTTAAACACCAGACCGAGTTTGCTCGGATTTGCAAGACACCGTTTCCCCTTCCCACCTCGATCTTCCAAAGCATTCGAAAATTCCACTCAATGATATCCAGTGTCATCTGTTCACTGGCTGAAGAATCTTCGCAGAGTTACCAATGTGATTACGACCATTATGAATTACCCCAAAACAAGATGTCACAAACTAGCTCCTCTTTACTTCTCTGCCATTACAGAACTAAAATAGTCTCCGCTGTTTGGCTCTTATGATTCAACCTCGCTTTGAGACCCTCTTCTGTTTCGTTTAATGGTGAACAATACCTGAGGAAGGTAAACTAGTCTTAATTTCGGTCGAATTATTCTTCATGGAAAAGTTCTTCTGTCCTAAAAAACAAATGCCACACAGGCAGAAAACGTTCCGCAATTATTGCAACGCTACCAGTCAAAGGACAAGATATCTATTAACTGTATCTCTTAATCAAGTATCGCCAAAGACTTTTGGACATTTTACTGATGTGCCTACGTATGAGGCTACTGCAAATGTTCTGCAGGTTTCATACGTCGAAGCAAAAAAAATAATAATAAAAATAAGAACTGTACATGCGCAGAATGTTGGGGCAACTCGGTGGCAAGAGTTTTATGAACAACTAGATAAGTATTTACAAAAATACAGTTCTATATTTAAGAGATGAGGCATTATTTACATTTGACGGATATTTGTCCTCATCTTGTTTGTTGTTAACATAACGTTTCGGTTGATATATCCTCCAGCCTTCATCAGGTGTCCTGGGGTTGTCATTCCTAAGGTATTTTTCGTTGTTGTTATTTGGGGTTAGTAGCCCGCACTCTTAACCACTACACCATATGCCCGTGGGTAATTATGGAGTGAATTTTAGGGCTTATAAATCTAATATTCTTCTATCCTTTCTTAATACCGGTTCCCATATGCTGTTCATATCTGCGCTCGGCTTGCTTAGGAGGTTCTTGTGTCCTAGCATATGTGCTGCTTCTTTTAGTTTTTGTATTTTCCAGTGGTGTTCTCTGCCTATTTTATTTTAACTTCATCCCACAGGGGATGAAAATAAAATGGAAACCCCACTTCCTGTGGGATGAAGTTAAAATAATAGACAGAGAACACCATTGGAAAATACGAAAACTAAAAGAAGCAGCACATATGCTAGGACACAACAACCTCCTAAGCAGACCGAGTGCAGATATGAGTAGCATATGGGAACCGGTATTAAGGAAGGATAGGAAAATATTAGATTTATAAGCCCTAAAATTCACACCGTAATTGCCCACGTGCATATGGGGTAATGTTTAAGAGCGCGGGCTACTAACCCCAAGATTCCAGGCAGTGGCCTGAATGATAATAATAACAACAACAACAACATTAATAATAATAATAATAATAATAATGATAATAATAAACACTTTGTTCTTTCTAAAATCACATAATAACTTATGTTAATGATCTTCCAGGTCTTCCTTCGTCAGCATTTAATTTCAGAATGTGAAAGGCTGAAATTTTCTTTAAATGGAATTCGAAAAATATGAGTCGTATACAGTTTTTTTTGCTTTGACCACCTCTGTCTTGTCTTTTCTTGTCTTTCAATCAACCTCCTTCCCTGTTTTGTTCTTTTCTTGAATTTCATTTATTTCACTCCAACCCCTTTCGTTATTTTCAAATTGTCCCACACATTCCATGTCTGCTTGTCATCTTTTATTCTTTAAATTTCTTCCGTAATAAAAAAAAATCGTCTTCCAACTGAGATACCAGATCCCTTCATTGAAAATTTAACTGTAACCAAGAGGTTTACATGCTGGATTTCAAAATATCTTTCCTAATCTTAGATTCACACTCACACACACACACACACACACGAAGCACAACACACACACACACATCGAACTGTCCACCTTACATTAGAGGCATTTCAGGAAAAATTCAGATCAGGACAATATTTAAAAGTAGGTTTGTCCTGAACAGAGCCTCCATCAGCAACAGAACATGATTGATAACTACGTGAATTCTATCAACACCCCCACCACAGCCACGACACCCCCACCACCACGACTAGCAGAATTTCTTTTCCACTTCACTACCCATCGCCGCCGCCGCCGCCGCCCTAATCACCTCGCACGTCAAAGAAAGTGAAAACAAAACCATTATTCATTCAGAACAGAACGACCGAGTGTTCAACCGCAACCGTTTCGTTTCTAATAAAACGTGTATGGACGTGCCATGTTGCGTGTGTATAAAATATAGAGCTGGGAGCTGCACTTGCTCGAACAATGGGAGAAATCTAACTGTAATCAAAAGACAGAAATCAGTCTCACTACTAAGCGCTTTCAATTCCTAAGATCGATAACATCTCCACTGTGTTTACTGATCAGCTTTCTTTTTGATAAATAGAATGTTATTGTTTGTCTCCATCTCAACTCACTTCGAACGGATCCGTGATCAAAGCATTCCAGCCTTGTCTATATCTAGCAATGAATTGTCCAATGAGTCCTTCGCATTATTTATTCTTTAAAACGGTGGTTTAAGAGAATCTGGCTGTTCTTTCCAACAAACCGAGCAACCACGTGGATCAGTGGGTTTCCATATAAGATTTCGTACTTAAAAATTAATTGCAATAAATTGGTTCTATTTCACGAAATATTTTAACAATGTTTTTATACAAACCCTCGTAATATTTAATTATAAAATTATAAAAGTATGAAGGAATTTTTTTAAACACCAAATGGCTCTCAGGGTCCACCTGAGTGAAATAGGAATCAAAAAGGTCCATAAGTAACAGATGGTTGAGAACCACTTAACACGACACTGTTGGAAGGCAGGTTTAGAGAGGGTGCGGTTTAAACTACGTGTACTTGCCCTCCGTTGGTCAGTTGAAGCTTAGACAGTGTCACGTGACAGTTAGCTAGTACTGGCTGCTGGAGTCTACCGGTGAGTATTTAAAGGGAAATTTGGCAGGATGGTCAGTCACCCGCTGACATTCGTTGACACTGCATCGAAGAAACCAAAGAGCAAAAGAAAAAAAGAGGGGCCTCGCCTCGTCGAAAATGGTAGAGGAGTAGGGGCCAAAACCGGATGTGGTTCCCCTTGATGATGTCTTTAGCCACTAGATCCTATAAAGGAGCTGGTGAGGTAGCGAAACGTGGTTGGAATTCTTCTCTGTAGGACATATCCACATCTGAATTTATTTTCTCATAACTTTCAAAACAATGGATATCTTTTTGATGAAATTTTTTGCAAATACGTTTCAAATAATGTAGATTGCAATTATATTGCAATTAATATGGAAAATGGTGGGAAAATACATTCATACTGACACACATCCATTATATATCTACAAAACGAAGCTTGAAATTAAACAAAAAAATTAAAACATGTGATGTATGTCGGTATGTAAGTGCAAATGCTCAATAAATTTTTTCCGCATTAAATTCCGATATTATCGTAATCTAAACCTTCAGAAAGATTATTTGTAGAAAATTTCATAAAAAGATATTCATTTTTCTGAAAGTTATAAGGAAACGAAGTCGGTATCGGAGAGCAAACTTGTGTAGGTATGGCCTATGGAGTTATCTGTCAGGGTTTGTGTGTGTAAGCATAAACATGTCTCCTTCGCGTATAAAGGGATCACAGTGAGTATGTACATGCATACATGTGCCTATGTGAATGCCTGCACGTACACATGCATACACACACACACGTGTGTGTTACTATGTATATATATATATATATATATATATATATATTTTCATCATGTAACCTC
>NC_068997.1:8000305-8006564 GCF_001194135.2 Octopus bimaculoides
ACTATCCATATCACGTCCTCACTTTGTTGTTTTTTTTGTTTTTTTGTTATTGTGTTTTTGAACTATATATATATATATATATATATATGTATGTATGTATGT
This sequence comes from Octopus bimaculoides, assembly GCF_001194135.2. NCBI lineage: Eukaryota > Metazoa > Mollusca > Cephalopoda > Octopoda > Octopodidae > Octopus > Octopus bimaculoides. The sequence goes on from NC_068997.1 coordinate 8,000,408, forward strand.
GTGAGAGAGCAGAAAGTCAGTGGATATGAGAGTTCATTTTTTTCCATGCAACTTCCATGTGATTACAGCCGTATCGTAAGCTTCTTCATGTAGAATTATTAATTTCGGTATGAAGTGGGTGAGCAGGCAGAACCGTTGGCACGCCGGAGAAAATGCTTAGCAACATTTCGTTCGTTTTTACTTTCTGAGTTCAAATTCCACCGAGGTCGACTTTATCTTTCATCTTTTCAGGTTCGATAAATTAAGTACCAATCGATCAGTGGGGTCAATGTAATCGATTTAACCGTTCCCCTACAATTTCAGGCCTCTTGCTAATAGCAGAAAGAATTATTAATTTATTTCTGTAAAATTACATACACATGTTTACATGTGTTCTATCGATGGCTTATTGACTGGAAATAAGAGGACAACTGTAAACGCTGTTCCTGCCTGAATAGATGTCATCAGCAAGGCAATTGTCCAACCTTATTGCCAGCAACCGAGAGACTCGGACTTATATAAAAAGAGTAGAACACATTTATGGCAGAGGTAGTCTGTATTGTTTAAACAAAACCAAACTTAGAGAAATAACTGAGAGTGGCCTATGGCGTGTATGTGAACAACACAGACAAATACAGGTATATCATATACCATACAACATAAATTCCTGATTTATTAAAATTATCTCCGCCTCTAGAGGATGCGTCACAATTACCAAATGGCAATTAAGACCAGTTCCATGTGAGAAGATTAGATAACCCCAAGAACTCCCCCAGAGACTTGACGTACCATTAAGGAAAAGGATAGAATCAGATCAAGGATTACTTCTAAATTCAAGCCCCGTTTAGCGTATTTATTCAAATAGCACCCTTAATATCTAACTTGATTAGCCAACATATTTAGATTGGTTCCAAAGTTTGACACAAGGTTAGCAATTTCGGAAGAGGAGTTAAGTTACTTACATCAATCCCAGAACTCAACTGGTACTTATTTTATCGACCCTGAAAGAAAAAAAGACAAAGTCGACCTCGGCGGAATTTGAACTCTGAACGTAAAGAAGAACGAAATGCCGCTAAGCATTTTGCTCGGCATTCTTACGACGCTGCCAGCTCGCCGTTCTCTCCAGCATGTTTATATTGCTGGTTCCTTCCTTTTGTCTGTGTTTTGGCTTTGCAATGAAACAAAGCAAATCAGCTGTTATTAACCAGTTCAGTTTAGAAATATTTATATATTGATTCAGATGATGGTTGCTAAGCAATTCACTGGTTGACCGAAACCAGTGGTGATGGGTGGCGGTGTTGGAAACGGGATTTTTTGTTTGTTTGTTTGTTTGAAATTTTCTTCCTTTCTTTTTTTTTTCTGTGTGTTGGCTTTTGTTATTGTTGTTGTAATAATCATTTCTTACAACAGCACAAGGCCAGAAGTCTTACAGGAGAGAAACAATCAATTACATCGATCTCATTACTTCGTCGTACCTTCTTTATCGATCTCGGAAAAATAAAAGAAAAAGTTAACGCCGGCAGGATTTAAACTCAGTAATGATTATTTCTAACATAGCCCAAGGCCAGACATTTGGCTGGAAGGGAGCTGTGATTATATTGACTACATTGTTTGATTGGTGCTTTATTTTATTAACCTCACAAAGATGATAGGTAAAGTTGACTTCGGCAGGATTTGATCTCAGAACGTAAAGAGTCAGAGGAGCACAAGACATTGTGACCGACGCTCTGATGGTTCTGCTAATCATAACGATTCTTTCTGCTGAAGGCACGAGGCCTAATATTTTAGGGGAGAGAAGAAATCGATTACATCGACCCACTGTTCAATTGATAGTTATTTTATCGATCCAGACACGATGAAAGGCAAAGTCGACCTCAATGGAATTTGAACACTAAACGTAAGGACGGACAAAATGCCGCTAAGCATTTTGCTAATAGTTCTGCCAGTTCACCGCCCGTATAATATTGTCTTCAAATTTTGGCACAAGGCCAGCAATTTCTGATCGATGTTGATGCAATTTCTATTATCAGTTTCATTCCAGATTTATTTATTTATCAGTTTGTACAGTATAAAAATATAAATATATAAAATCTAATCAGGAAAATGACAACTCTTACAACAACCACAACAACAATAAGGAAACTTATCTCAAAATTTCTTATTTAGAAAGCGTTCCGTCCCTCCTCCCGACCTTCATTTGTTATTCATTATCTCGCCACCACCACCACCACCACCACCACCTTCCTTTCTTCTCTCTCCCGTTTCTGTTTATAGATTTTTCTCCATTTATTATTTACTTTGCCATTCATCCATCTCCCACCACCACCTACCCACCCCTCGCCTAGCTTCTCTCCTGATAATGTCTTCCTTCCACACAAAAGAGTTCCACTGGTTCTGTTTAGTCAAACCTGGAGACGGGCTTCGTTCGTTTGTAAAATCCTAACAAATCTGGAGATGGAAGTGTTAAAGAGAGAGTATGACATTTTGACATTTTCTCGTCGGAAACCTTGTAAACTGGATGTGTGGCAGGGTGATGGGGTTGTTTCGTGATAATTAATACAGCAATCTAAGGGGGTGGGTTGTTTCTGTTTGTTGGTAGCTGTGAGGGTATCTATGTTATTGTGCTGATATGATGACAATGAGAATGTATATTGCACACACCTCGTATAGTATTTGTGTCACTCACATTTCACCGTGTGTACGTCTATACATATGTGTGTGTGTATGTGTATAGGTACACAGGGTGTCCCAAAAGTAGCTTTACAGTCATTCAACTATCTCTTTCGCGTTCATATATTAACAATTTAGATCTTAATTATAACAAAAATAAGAAACCATTATTCTATGCTAATTTAGTTAATTTTGTCAAGCTCCCTTTTCGGTTTGTAAGATAGAAATGTAAATGTAATAAAATGTTTTAAAAGAAATTTAAAGTGCCTACGTGATAACTGTAAACCTACTTTTGGGTCACCATGTATATGTATGTACGTGTGTTTGTGTAAACATATGTATATGAGTGTGTATACAACACACGCATATATACCTTTCTACTCTAGGCACAAGGCTCGAAACTTTGCGGGGAAGTGGCCAGGCGATTAGATCGACTCCAGTTCGCAACTGGTACTTAATTTATCGACCCCGAAAGGCAAAGTCGACCTCGGCGGAATTCGAACTCACAACATAAAGACAGACGAAATATCGCTAAGCATTTCGCGCGGCGTGCTAAGGTTTCTGCCAGCTCGCCGCCTTAAGACACGCATATATAAACACATATATGTATTCATGTAGGGGGGGGGCGAACTTGCATACGCGTACGTGTATATATACATGAGTGAGTGTACGAACGAAAGAAAGAGGCACTCAACACTTTCAGAAGTAGTTACATATATTATTACAGAAAAGATTTTGTTTCGGCCCCAAGTTGCGTAGGCTTGTCACAAAATTGTCTGAACCCCAAATTGCGTCGGCTCGTCACGAGCTTGTCTGAGACACAAGTTGCGTACGTTCGTCACCAGCTTGTCTGAGCCGGAAGTTGCGTAGGCTCCTCACAAGCTTGTCTGAGCCCCAAGTTTCGTAGGCTTGTCACAAGCTTGTCTTAGCTCCAAGTTGCGTAGGCTCGTCACAAGCTTGTCTGAGCCCCAAGTTGCGTAGGCTTGTCACAAGCTTGTCTAAGCCCCAAGATGCGTCGGCTCGTCGCAAGCTTGCCTTGGCCCCAAGTGTCGTAGGCTTGTCACAAGCTTGTCTGAGCCGGAATTTGCGTAGGCTCGTCACAAGCTTGTGAGTTCCAAGATGCATAGGCTCGTCCCACGCTTGTCTCAGCCTCAAGTTGCGTAGGCTTGTCACAAGCTTCTCTGAACCTAAAGTTGCGTAGGCTTGTCATGAGATTGTCTGATCCACAAGTTGGTTGCGTAGACGCGTCACAAGCATGTCTGAGCCGAAAGATACGTAGGCTTGTCACAAGCTTGTCTCTGTCCCAAGTTGCGTAGGCTCGTCACAAGATTGTCTAAGCTCCAAGTTGCGTAGGCTTGTCACAAGCTTGTCAGAGCACCAAGTTGTGTAGGCTTGTCACAAGCTTATCTGTGCTGCAAGTTGCGTCGGCTCGTCCTAAGCTTGTCTCAGCCCCAAGTTGCGTAGCGTTGTCACAAGCTTGTCTGAGCACCACGTTGCGTCGGATCCTCACAAGCTTGTCTGAGCCCCAAGTTGCGTAGGTTTGTCACAAACTTTTCGGAGCCCCAATTTGTCTGAGCCCCAAGATTCGTAGGCTCGTCACAAGCTTGTCTGAGCCACAACTTTCGTAGGCTTGTCACAAGCTTCTCTGAGCCCCAAGTTGTGTAGGATCATCACAAGCTTGTCTGAGCCCCAAGCTATCTGAGCCCCATGTTGCGTAGGCTTGTCACAAGCTTGTCTGAGCCCCACGTTGTCTGAGCCCCAAGTGTCGTAGGCTTGTCACAAGCTTGTCTAAGCCCCAAGTTGCGTAGGCTTGTCACAAGCTTGTCTGAGCTCCAATTTCCGTAGGCACGTCACAAGCTTGTGAGCTCGAAGGTGCATAGGCTCGTCACAAGCTTGTCTGAGCCCCAAGATGTCTGGGCCTCAAGTTGCGTAGGCTTGTCATGAGATTGCCTGAGCCACAAGCTGGTTGCGTTTACGCGTCACAAGTATGTCTGAGCCGAAAGATACGTAGGCTTGTCACAAGCTTGTCTGTGTCTCAAGTTGCGTAGGCTCGTCACAAGCTTGTCTGAGCTCCAAGTTGCATAGACTTGTCACAAACTTCTCTGAGGCCCAAGTTGCGTAGGCTCGTCACAAGCTTGTCTATGCCCCAAGTTGCGTAGGCTTTTCACAAGCTTGTCTTAGCTGCAAGTAGTGTAGGTTCGTCCCAAGCTTGTCTTAGCCGCAAGATTCGTAGGCTTGTCACAAGCTTGTCTGAGCCCCAAGTTGCGTAGGCTCGTCACAAGCTTGTCTGAGCCCCAAGTTGCGTACACTCGTCAGAAGCTTGTCTGAGCCACACTTTGCGTCGGCTCCTCACAAGCTTGTCTGTGCCCCATGTTGCGTAGGATTTTCACAAGCTTTTCTGAGCCGCAAGTAGCGTAGGCTCGTCCCAAGCTTGTCTGAGCCGCAAGTTGCGTAGCCTTATCACAAGCTTGTCTGAGTTCCAAGTTGCGTAGTCTTGTCACAAGCTTGTCTGAGTTCCAAGTTGCGTAGTCTCGTCACAAGCTTGTCTGAGCTCCAAGTTGCGTAGGCTCGTCACAAGCTTGTCTGAGCCCCAAGCTGCGTAGACTTGTCACAAGCTTCTCTGAGCCTCAAGTTGCGCACGCTTGTCACAAACGTGTTTGAGCCCCAAGTAGCGTAGACTTGTCACAAGCGTGTCTGTGACCCAAGTTGCGTAGGCTTTTCACAAGCTTGTCTGACCCGCAAGTTGCGTAGCCTTATCACAAGCTTATCTGAGCCCCAAGTTTCGTGGGCTTTTCACAAGCTTATCTGTGCTCAAACTTGCGTTTGCTTCTCAGACTCTTGTCTGAGGCCCAAGTTGCGTAGGCTTGTCACAAGCTTGTCTAAGCCCCAAGTTGCGTAGGCTTGTCACAAGCTTGTCTGAGCCCCAAGTTGCGTAGGCTTGTCACAAGCTTATCTGAGCCCCAAGTTTCGTGGGCTTTTCACAAGCTTATCTGTGCTCAAACTTGCGTTTGCTTCTCAGACGCATGTCTGATGCCCAAGTTGCGTAGGCTTGTCACAAGCTTATCTGAGCCCCAATTTGCGTAGGCTCGTCATAAGCTTTTGAGCTCGAAGTTGCCTAGGCCCGTCACAAGCTTGTCTGGGCCCCAAGTTGCGTAGGCTTGTCACAAGCTTTCTGAGCCTGAAGTTACGTAGGCTTGTCACAAGCTTGTCTAATCCCCAAGTTTCGTAGGCTTGTCACAAGCTTGTCTGAGCCCCAAGTTGTGTAGGCTTGTCACAACCTTGTCTGAGCTCCAGGTTGCGTCAGCTCGTCACAAGCTTGTCTGAGCACGAAGTTTCGTAGGATCGTCACAAGCTCGTCTGAGCCACATGTTGCGTAGGCTCGTCACAAGCTTGTCTGAGCCCCAAGTTACGTACATTCGTCACAAGCTTGTCTGAGCTCCAAGTTGCGTTGTCTCGTCACAAGCTTGTCTTATCCCCAAGTTGCGTAGACTCGTCACAAGCTTGTCTG
>NC_068997.1:8006574-8012874 GCF_001194135.2 Octopus bimaculoides
TTATCCCCAAGTTGCGTAGACTCGTCACAAGCTTGTCTGAGCCCCAAGTTGTGTAGGCTTGTCACAAGCTTGTCTGAGCTCCAGGTTGCGTCAGCTCGTCACAAGCTTGTCTGAGCTCCAAGTTGCGTTGTCTCGTCACAAGCTTGTCTTATCCCCAAGTTGCGTAGACTCGTCACAAGCTTGTCTGAGCCCCAAGTTGTGTAGGCTTGTCACAAGCTTGTCTGAGCTCCAGGTTGCGTACACTCGTCACAAGCTTGTCTGAGCTCCAAGTTGCGTTGTCTCGTCACAAGCTTGTCTGATCCCCAAGTTGCGTAGACTCGTCAAAAGCTTGTCTGAGCCCCAAGTTTCGTAGGCTTGTCACAAGCTTGTCTATGCTCAAACTTGCGTAGTCTTCTCACAAGCTTGTCTGTGCCCCAAGTTGCTTAGGCTTGTCACAAGCTTGTCTGAGCCCCAAGTTGCCTAGACTCATCACAAGCTTGTCTGAGCCTCAAGTTGCGTAGGCTCATCACAAGCTTGTCTGAACCCCAAGTTGCATCGGCTCATCAGAAGTTTGTCTGAGCCCCAAGTTGTGTAGGCTCGTCACAAGTATGTCTGAGCCCAGCAAGCTATATTCCTGTGATGAGATCACTCTTGTCATAAATGATAATCCTTTACAGGACCCAGTGCTTGACTAGTCCTTATTTCATTGACTGAGAAAGTTGAAAAGCAAAGGTGGCGCATTTGAACTCAGAACGTAAAGGTGGATAATATACCACTAAGCATTTTATCTGGTGTGTAGCCACATTTGGATTTGCTTACAACTACACCACATTGTATGAAGATTTGGTTGGGATTCTATATTTCAGAATTAAATATTTTCTCCACCTTAATCTGTGGAATTGCTATTGTGATCATCATCATCATCATCATCAGTACTTGATCCAACGACTTCCTGGTTCTCCCAAAGCCACATGTTCCATCTACTTTGAGAGATCCACACTTCTTTATAGAGCTGTCAGCATCCTTTAACATCAAATGACCAATCCAGCAGTCTTCTCTCTTGCTCACAACAACCAATTCCTCTTATGCTTAATTTCTATCTAAACACTAGCACTCTGTTGAACATGTACACTTACATTACACATCCAACTAGCCTCATTCCTTTCTAACCATCGCATGTCTTCTACATCTACGACCCACGTCTCACTACCATATAGAATTACTGTCCGTATACACGCATCATACAATCTTCCTTTCACTTGGAGAGAGAAACCTTTCATGGCCAACACAGGTAACAGCTCTCTGAATTTCCTCTATCCTATTCTTATTCTAGCTACCACACTCTCCTTGCATCCTCCCCCACTACTAATTTTGTCCCCTAGGTAGCAGAAATTATCTACTACCTCTAATGAGCCACCAAGGCTTTTGAGAGATTCAGTTTCCCGAGTTTCTAAAGGTTTTATGGATCCTGTGCATCTTCCACATATGAAAACTCTCTTCCCTGATAATAATTCTTAGATCGAATCTAGTCTGAGACCACGAAAATATATCCAGTCAAAAGGCAGATGAAGATGACTGGAATTCAAGCCATAATGTGAACAAGTGTATTCTGAAAACAACATTTAAAGTATAGAAAAATTATAATCTAGATTCCCACCAAGATTTGAACTCAGAATGTGGAGAATCAAAATTACAATGAAACAACAACAAACCAAACAAGCAACAATATTTCAAAATAGAATTTTATTCAATTTGTTCTACTGCAAGTCAGTGTTTTTGAAACATTATTATTTACAGAAATAAGAGGACAATGATTTGATAGGCATCACATCAGAATATTACATAGACATTCCTAACTCATTTTCCATTTGGCTTGGGGACACACAAGCATGCTAAATAGCACCAATCCCAATATTCTATGTTCTACAACAGTTCAAACTGTCCTGCAGTGCCATCTCTTTGGAATGGCACGGAACTTAAAAGAACAAAACTAGATTGTCTGAGAGAAAATAATGATATATTGTTTATAATATGTTATGTGATTTTATATATTTATTAAATACACCAAGGCTGTTAAAAGAGAGAACACAAAATTCTCTATGCACATGTATGTGTGTGTACATATAGAGCGCTCAACCTGGTATCTCCCTGCCGTTCATTTCCTCACACAACTAAATACTTTAAAATCTAGAATTCGTAAGTTACCTCTATGTGACCACACTTCCAGCAACAGCATGACTAAATATCCATTAAGAAGAAAGGAAGGAAAGGGGGGGGGGGAGAGACATGGTGGCATTTCTCTGGTGTGCCAAATCTTTGGACCATTCCTAAAATATTCAAACAGAACAGAGTTGAAGAGATGCTATTCTACAACACTCACAAGAAAGTCTTGTAACCATAAATGAAAATGTAGAATTCTGAATCCAAATTTCTGCAAGAATCAAATTATATTTCTTCTGATTCTGATTGCACTAGATAAAAGCAAAATATAAATTGGCTTTTATTGGAATACCGCAAAACTTTGATTGTCTGTTTCCATACCAAATACAGTTGTAAAGGGCACCAAGTGTTCTATAAAAACAGCAGGGTGAGAGCTCAGCTGTTTTTTGGTCCTGCCTTCTTGTTGCATTGATTACTACAAATGAATTAAAACTCGTCATCATTCAACAGACATAATTTGAATGCAAGAACTTTTTTCAATGTGGCTCAGTTTTTCTAAGCAACAATACAGAGTGAGCTGAATTGCTGAAGGAGTAGTATATTATTGGTATTTTAAGTGAAGAATAAAAGTAAATATCACCTGTCTGTATTTGAACTCATTACATTTGGTGGTAAAGCAAAGTCATTTAGTCAGACATTAATGTTTTCACCAATTCACTGTTTAAATTTTAATATAACAATAAAAAAAATATAATCTATTGTTCTTATATTTTTTTCTTTTTCTTTCTTTTTTTCTTTTATAGTATTATCTTTGGTAACAAATACAAAAATACTGAAAATTTTATTTCCGGAAAGCATACACCGGGTCACCAACTTGAATCCATCCTTCAGTGTTAGGACTGATCATAATACCAAAATTTGGGGATTTCGTTCCACGAGGGGCCCGGAAGCTATTTAAAAGAAAGAGATTTACAAGAATTAATGCAAAACAGAAAGAGAAGCAGGGAAAGGGTGAGAGAAGCGAAGAAGGGAGGGAGAGAAAGACAGAGAGAGGTAATGGAGAGGGGGAAATTAATTAGTTAATTGTAAGTAATAATGGGTTTCAAATTTTGGCACCTTGCTCCATCTGACTTCAATCTTTTCATCTCATTACAGCATTAATTAGGCGTAGGGGTGGGGGGCGAATGTTTATTAATTGCAAAGAGATTAAGAAATGATATTGAATGTTTCTTAGCTTTGAAACGTGAAAGATTTTATGCCTGAGGAATCAACAATTTGTCAAATAAATTGGATTGTGTCATCGTTAATGAGGGGAAATGTTATCTTGCTTAAATTAAGACCAAAGATGCATTTGTTTCTTTCCCAACTTGAAATGCGACAGCAGGACTTTGTTTCCACTCTCATACATACATACATACATACATACATATGAGAGGGGTGAGGGCAAAGGGATTTTATATATATGTATATATACATTGTATATATACATATAGTATAATCATCATTTAACTTTCATGCTGGCCTGGATTGATTGGTTTCACAGGATCTGACAAGATGCACAAGGACTGCATTATGCTCCACTCTCTACTTTGGTATGGTTTCTACTGCTGGATGCCCTTCCTGACCCCAACCACTTTACAGAGTGTACTGGGTGCTTTTTTTTTATGGCACCAGCACTAGTAAGGTCTCCATGCTGCTTGAAAGACTACAAACCCTGAGAGAGACAAGTTTGTGCTAAGAGATGAGGCGTTAAAGCACAAGAGAAGGGGCCAGAACAAAATGGCTTGTGAGGGTTGTACAAGCTGTATACAAAGGGTAGGAGTTCATCATGGTTCAGTCCTCCGTACCCTCTTTTCCCTCAAAGTCTCACAGACCATCACAGTGGAGTGTAAGACTGGCTGCCCACGCGAGGTCTTGTAAGCTGATGATCTGGTTCTCGTGGTTGAATCTAATGACTACTTACATTTTTGAGGAGAGAGTGGTGGGACCGATAGATGTGGAGTGGGATGAGACAAAATAGTAGTGATGAGGTGTCTATGTGGACCCTTAAGGCATGAGGTGAATAGAAGGGAATGGGAACAAAAGGGATGAGGGTCTGCTTGAACAGAGGTTACAAGAGTGTATGGAAGAATGAAAGGTGAGCAGAAAAATATAAAGAATGAGGAGCAAGGTTTAGCTTCCATGCTTGGAATTTTCTCTCCAATTCCTCAAATCATCAGCATATGAGTTCTCATGGAACTAGATTCCTCGGTGAACATGAAATCACTGAATATGGAATTGTACCAAATACCTTCACCAAACCAATGAGAGCCAGAAAAAGTGGTTTATGATGCTTACACACACACACACACACACACAAATATTCAAAAAGATAGATATATATACCTCTGTAACGTTTTAAAAGGTTCCATTTCTGGATCTTTCTCTCCTGTGTTTGGTTCAACAGAAGGAAGCAGGCACCTGAATGAGAGAAAATAAAACAAAATGAGGGATTTTTTAGTATCAACACCTTTAATGTGACTTCAGGGTATGTCAGAATTGCAGAAGAATTTTTTGTCAGCGAAGAGGTTGCAGTGTTTGTGGATGGTCCATACTGCAGTAACTTCAGATTCAGCAGATAATCTCAGATCAGAACACTTGCCATACTAACACATCTTTGTAATAAGAAAATATTCCATTTTTGTAATCAGTCCTTAAAATCTCTTCTCTTTTTTTTAAATCACCATTTTTATTTGATCCTCTTCATGAAACCCTAGAGTTTATTCTTCATTTTCGAATGTGACCAAGAATTTTTCCTCATAGACCACAACAACGGAAGAAGCAGTCATATCATGCAGACAACCAGCGGCTCATTTTTGCTCCCATTTCTACAATTTCTTTGGTTTAATGAAACTATGGAAATGGTGGCATCTCATAGTCACAGGCATGTGCCATACTCTTAACCCTCACAGAATAAGGTCCACCATCTGTAGGGCTTGAAGAAATTCAGGTTGCCCCTTGTACTGAACTTGGATTATCATGAAGGAGGGTTGGATTGGACTACAAACCTTATTCTCTCGAGTCTCTAACTTTCTGGACCTGTCGAAAAGATGGCCAAGGTGGTATATCAGAGATGCAGTGGGATGACCAGAGTGATGTCTGTGGCACAATGTGCTGTGAGCTATGTGTCGCACAGTGACACTGTTGGAGATTAGCTTGGACCCTTGATGTTTGGGTTCCTATGGGCAATCGGTCAAACTTCTCAAACAATTAGCCTTGCCTAAACCATTGTGCACACACACACACAAATACATGCCATGTGGTTAAGAAGCTTGCTTTGCAATTACATGTGTTCCAGGTTCAATCCCACTGCATGTTGTAATGCTACCTTCAGTGAAGGTAGCATTACAACAAATGGGCAGCAAGATTGAGCGACTCAAGTGAAATGACTCAAACACTTTTGACCACTAACCCAGTTTGTTTGCAACTCGACACCATGCTAAGTCGTCTAACTTGCTTGAAAAAGCAGTCACATCTACCTCAAATCATATGCTATTGTCTTAAAAAAGGAAGGACAAAATGTAATCTTAAATACATTATATCTGAAAATACAAAGAGATGGCCACAATCATAAATTTCCTCAATCAGAGCTGACCTGGGGTTAAACAACAACTTGCTTGATTTGACCCAATGAAATAGTTTCTACATGGTTGTTGTTGTTGTTGTCAACCCTTCTCGAGCAGGTCAATGATCAAATCAATTAGAACTATATTATTCCCGATCCTCTCCCTTCTTAAAGATAGTATGGCTTAACTTAGGAGGTGGGGGGGAGAAATCTGGTTGCAATGTTTAGCAGTTTGAGCAACCATGTAGAGGCTCTCTTCGTTGCCTGTCTACACAGTGCCATTACCAACTGAATATAACAATTAAGAATTACTTTCATGCTGAATAATTACCTGCTACATGGTTCTATGTAATGAAATGTCACATTTGTACCAATTCGGATCTCATCCCAAGAATCCTAAGGAAATAGAAGAAATCAAATGAAAAATGCAAAAATGAGGTTACTTAGTTTTATTATTGCAATATGCACCCTTATCATAACATCATTTAAAGTCCATTTACTATGTTAGCATGAATTTTTTATATATATATATATATATATATATATATATATATATA
>NC_068997.1:8013145-8014749 GCF_001194135.2 Octopus bimaculoides
TGACTGTTCTTTGAGCCACTTCTTCACTACACTTTTCACTTCCTGGAATAATGTTTACCTCTCAAACACTCTTTCGTGGCACTGAAGAAATGATAGTCTGAAGGCGCTAAATCTGGTGAGTAGTGAAGAAGTGGCTCAAAGAACAGTCAACAGAATTTTACGGGGCAGGGATACATGCTCTCATTCGAAGATGGAACATTGCTATTGAGAGAAACGGTGACTCTGTTGAGAAGTAGGGATGTGATCCACAGAGGACCAGCTTCGTTTTGATATATGATACATGTTCCTGTGTTGGTAATTGTACCTGTCCTAAACAAAATGGCATTACTTTTTGACTCACCTTTGTAATACTCTATTTTATATAAAACTAGTATTATATGTATGTGTGTGTGTTGCATATTGTTGTCGTTATTCAATTTACTAATGACGATAATTAATAATAATATCTATATAAATATTTTTGAATATAAATTCATTTAGTATATATATATGTGTGTGTGTGTGTGTATTTTACTCATTAATTTAATGACAAATCTTAATGGAAAACTTCTGTTATAGCACTGCTTGAAATCATGTGGCAGCACACTCAATAGAACAACCACCGTACGTCACTGATACTCAATACAACAACCACCCAATACAACCACCACTATACACCACTGATACACACACGCACACATAGCATAAATACAATGAACAGTGAAAAGGACAACAGAGAAGGAAGGAAGTTTGAGAAGAAGTGTATTAGCTCAAAGCAAAGGATGAAAATATAAAGTGTTTTAAGCTTTTGGATGTTAGTCCTTCATCAGAACAAAGAAGAGAATAGCAGAGTGTGAAAGAGAAATACTCAGGGAGAAGAATCAAATGCTGGTGGTGGGGGGAAGGTAGTTAAGAAGGGAGGGAAGGTTGGGCGTGCCAATGCAAGTATAAGTGTAAGGGGACATAAGGGGTTAGTGCTGTTAGCGTGTGTGTTAGTGTGGTGTGGAAATGTGTATAAAAGTGTGCAAGTGGAGTGGCATTAGTTTGCGGAGCAGTGGGTGGTGGTGGTGGTGGTGTATGTGTGTGCATTTGATGGTTTGGTGGGTGATGTGAAAATGTGCGTGTGAAGAGATGAGAGCGGATGTAAGTGCGAAGGAACAAGGATTGTCAAAGAGCAAACAGGATTGCAAGAACAGCATTGGTGATGTGTGTACAACAAAAGTAAAGAAGGAATGGGAAAATATCTTTTAACAAAGAGGGAAGATTTAAGCAAATATTTCAAAAAGAAACAACATATAAATATCTTCAGTAATCCCTCGACTATCGCAGGTGTTACCTTCCAAAATCCCCAGCGATATGTGAAAATCCATGGAGTAGAAACAGTACTGCATGGTATATTTTATTATTATTATAATTTGTATGTATTTATTTTATTATAAATGCAAAACAACACCACAGAGGAATCGACGTAAGCTGGAAAAATAAACTGTGATAGGTGAACCGCAATATGGCCAGGGATCACTGTATGTATGTATATATATATATATATATGTATATATATGTATATATATCTATATATATCTATATATATATATATATATATATGTATATATATGTATATATAT
>NC_068997.1:8015134-8016744 GCF_001194135.2 Octopus bimaculoides
ACAGTCTCCAGAGAAACAAGCAGCCAAACTGTTTATATACTCAACAAATGCAGCAGTTACTTTATGCAGTAACTTTATGCAGCAGTTACTTTATGAAGGAGTTCCTAATTTGCATACTGCAAGTGCTTAACACTCTATAAATACCAGTGGCCTGTCAATGGGGATCTTAATCCACACAGTATCAAGGTATGATATAATAAATATGTAACATAGAGGATAATTATAAACAGGGCAAATTTTATCCGTTTTATCCGACTGGAAAAAATAATGAACTACACACATATATACATATTATACTAATTTTTTTTCTTAAGGAAAATAAAGGACAAACCAACAACATCAATCATATTTAAACTCAGTAATACAAGACTACAAAAAACGTTTTAGCAAAGGTCCATATCAGTGGTTCCCAACCTTTTCCCTACCAACAACCCCTTTTATTTAAATGAGTTTTCCCATGGACCCCAGGATATTGAAAGGTCTGTCAGCTTAACATGCACGCAGACCCCTAGTACCACTTTCGCAGACCACCAGGGGGTCCGTGAACCTCAGATTGGGAACCACTGGTCTATATATTAAGACAATGACTAAAAGTAAGGCTAAGCAATTCTTCAATGGAATGATTCTGGACAAACCTCATCAAAAGCCATACAGCCTTCCACAAGAATATTCGGTCGGAAGTTATAAACTGTAACTTCTTTATTAATTCGGTTGTTGATATCATCGATTGATGCCTGAGACAGGAGGTGGTAGGGGGAACTGTCTTGGTAAACACACTGAAACAGAAACAACATCATCATCATCATCATTTAATGTTCACAGAATTTGTTGAGGCAGATTTTCAACAGCTGAATGCTCTTCATTTTGCCAATGCACACACACACACGCACGCACACATACATATGAACCCGCCTACATACATGCATATATTGATGGGCCTCTTTCAATTCATCTACCAAATCCACTCACAAATACTTTGGTTAGAGAGATACTTGCCCAAGGTGCCTTGCAGGGAGACTGAACTCAACACCCCATGATTGGAAAGCCAGCTTCTTAACCACACAGCTACACCTGTGCCTATTACTGGAAGCCAAAAATATTCTTTTATCTGTTTCAGTCATTTGACTGCAGCCATGCTGGAGCACTGCCTTTAGTTGAACAAATCAACCCCAGAACTTATTCTTCAGAAGCCTACTACTTATTCTACCTGCATCTTTTGCCAAACTGCTAAGTCACAGGGACATAAACACACCAGATGGACAAACACACACACACACATATATCATCATTACCATTGTCATTTAACGTCCACTTTCCATGCTGGCATGGGTTGGATAGTTTGACTGAGGGTTGGTGAGCCAGAAGGCTGCACCAGGCTTCAATCTGATTTGGCAAAGCTTCTACAGCTAGATGCCCTTCCTAACACCAACCACTCCAAGAGTGTAGTGGGTGCTTTTACGTGCCACCAGCATGAGGCCCAGTCAGGAGGCACTGGCAACAATCACACTCAAATGATGCTTTTAACATTCCACTGGCACGGGTGCCAGTCAGGCGGTACTGTCATCAGCCACAACAATGATTTCACTTGCCTCAACAGGTCTTCGCAAGTG
>NC_068997.1:8016754-8022112 GCF_001194135.2 Octopus bimaculoides
TGTCATCAGCCACAACAATGATTTCACTTGCCTCAACAGGTCTTCGCAAGTGGAGATTATTGCCCAATGTTTGAAGGGTGGACGGGCGTCTTTTAGTTTCCGTCTACCAAATCCACTCACAAGGCTTTGGTTCATCTTGGATGAAATACTTTTGACTATGGATCTACTTATATATATATATATATATATATGTATATATATGATGGTTTTCTTTAAGGTTTTGTCTACCAAATCCATTTACAAGGCTTTAGATAGCCTGAGCTTATAGTAAAAGACACTTGCCCAAGGTGCCACACAGTAGGGCTGAACCCAGAACCATGTGGTTGGGAAGCAAACCTCTTACCACACTTGTGCTTGTGATGGTAATATGTAATACTGCAGACCTGTCCAACCCAAGTCAGCTTTGTAAAAGAAACAAAACATTTTTATGATATGACAAAAAAAAATATATAAAGTGAAAATAGTGAAAACCTGTGCAGTTTGTATTGGTGAATATTGCTTAGGTTTGACGTATCTTTTTTCCAAATCATCCCCTGAATATACCATACGATAGCCATCTTTCTGTAGATAGTCACATATCCATGTAGCAGCTTCATCACCACAGTCCTGGCCACTGATTTTGTTACCCCACACACTGCAATGGAAAAAAAACAAAAAATATTTTGAATTATGACAATAATAACATTAACTGGCAAAATACCAATGGGTCACTTCACATAGTTGCAAATGAGTGCCGTGTAGAGGCAAAGCTCACTGTTCTAAGCAGCCAAGAACCTAAGAAACATTACAGAATTGAGAGCTGGACTCTCAGCACTTCCAATGACCATTCAAAACCATTTTATTCTTATTCTTCTTTGAATTATTACATGAAGATGTCAGGGTTATCTTTAACCTAACAGGTTGAGTACAGCTGGTAACATAGAATCCAGTACAACCTGATGCCCAGTTGGGGCATCAGCAACTAAACTGGCAGCCTCACTGGGTTAGCTTGGTAAAGAGGGCTGCTGCAAAAACCCAGCAAGACTAGAAATAAGGCCTGTCAAAAGGACAAATGAACTCTGTGAAGGTTCAATGACAATCTTGCAAATAGCACAGGCACTCAGAAATTCTAGGTTGGTGTTTAACATGCTGGAAGACCATTGGGGGCAAAGCAACCCTCAACTTTTGTTAAAGCGTGCCTCTAGGGGAAGGTCACTCTGATATAAAACTAGATATGCAGGGAATGGCATTGGACATTTTGAGGAGCTTTTGTTTGCTCATGAGATCATGGCGGTCCTACATTCCTGAGCCTGTGACCCATATTGGCATTAAATGCCTTACCTTAGCTTGTCTTTGAGTCATATCAATAGGATGGAGAGGGTCAATGAGGTGTTGTGCAAGCCTTATTGGACCTAAAATTTTACACAGGTATCTTTTTTTGTCAGTGATGCTTATATTTGTTTACAAGCTGTCAGCCATTATCCATATATGTATATTATATATTGTATATGTTATATGTATAATCAATACTATTTATATTATAATAACTGGTTATATTTATATTATAAACATATATTTATTTTACTTTGATATGTTTCTTGTTCATTGATCTGTGAATATGCCATGCTTTGAATAACAAGTTCGATGTATAATGCTCCACAATTATGTAGATGTATGTATAATTACAGAATACATAAAATATTCTGTTTCCAGCATCATAAATCAATGTCAATTATAATACTCTTAGAGTAAAGCATTCAAAGAACAAACAGAGAAGAAGAAGAAGAATATTAATTGAAATATTAATCAAACTGTCTTGCAAGCCAAAACAACATGAGAAGGAGATATGGATCATTCAAAATATATTTTTCACAATATCAAAAAGAGAAGCATTAAAAAATATAAACTTATACCTGCATGAAATTATGTTTTTATTTTGATTCTTAGGTTTCTTTGATAAGCATAAAGGTTTCATTTCTGGTGCATCAAGCTGTAAGTAATCTTCATCATCCACATTAGGCGTGATCAGAGACATTTTTGGTTCTTGCCGCTGAGACAGGAAGGCATTGTTGGGACGTACAAACATCCACTGCCTGGAAACAAAGTTATTGAACAGAAAGGTAAAAAACAAACAAATAGATAAATAAAATAATCATATGTATTTTTCTAAAATTGGATTTTCATCATCCAGATAATGATAATAATAATAATAATAATAATAATAATGATAATCGTTTCTACTAAAAGCACAAGACCTGAAATTTGAGGGATGGGGATAGTCAATTACATTGACCTCGAAAGGATGAAGGGTTAAGTCGACCTTGGCAGAATTTGAACTCAGAATGTAGTGATGGGTAAAATACTGCTAAGCATTTCGTTCAGCTCACCAAGTTCTAATAATAATTATTATTATTATTAACAACCCTTTCTATTCTAGGTACAAGGCCTAACGTTTTGTGGTGGTGGTGGTGACAAGTCGGTTACATCAACCCCAGTGCTTAATTGGTCCTTATTTTATTGACCCTTGAAAAGAAGAAAGGCAAAGTCAACCCCGGCAGAATTCCAACTTAGAACATAAAGACAGACAAAATGTTGCAAAGCATTTTGTCCAGTGTGCTAAGAATTGCTGCCATATGGTTTCAAATTCCGGCACAAGGCCAGCAGGTTTTTTGGGGTGGGGGAGGGAGTAACTAGGTTACATCGACTCCAGTGATCAACTGGTACTTTTTTTTATCGACCTCGAATGAACGAAAATCAAAGTCAACTTCAGCAGAATTTGAACGAAATTCCTCCATGCATCTTGCCTGGTAAACGATTCGGTCAATTTGTTGCCGTAATGAGAACAACTGTTTCGGGTTTAAGCAGAAGACCAGCAAATTTGAAAGGGGGGAATATTTTGCAGAATATTCAGAACATTATTGATATCATCAAAAAGAATTGTAGAATGGACGGAATATTGGGAAGAATGCTTTACAGTGTTTATAATTCGACTTGGTTTTGAGTTTACATCTCGCTTCGGGCTTGTTTTTCACTCTTCTAAGTTTGATAAAATAATTATCTATCTATAACAGGTACTGAGATTTCGAATATTGCAATTAGTGAACAACAGTTCGGTTGATTACAGATTTCTATCAGAGCAGTTACTGACTCACTGTGTTTCTAACAGCAAAAGCGACAAGGGAATGAAATTCGGTGCAGAAAAAATATCACATGGGACTTCATTCGAAAAGTACAAAACAAGATAAATGTTGACATTAGAAAAAAAAAAACAGAAAAGAAAAGATTAAACCAAAAGGCTATGAAGTTACGAGTAGACTCGATACACTGCTCTAATATTTTTTCTTTTTCACTAAGCCTCGAATTAATTCTGATCGGCAAACGTACGTATGTATACGTGCGTGTAATCTTTAAATTGGAGGCAATTAACGTAATAAATACCCGTATGGCTTATATATTAAGTATATAAATACAATTTAAGATTAAGATTTTCGGAGAAAACATAGAAGTAGGGCAACTTAGATAATATTTTTCTTGTTTTCACCTTAGACAATGACTCACAGATGTTGATTCCGTAAACGGAGTTTATCCTCAATAAAAGAGCGAGATCGTAAGTTGGTGTTTAGCTGAGGTTCGATATGTATATATTGCAGGGGGGAAAAGTGAAGAGAGAAAGAAATGATTTACCTGTCACCGACGTCTTTGTAAGAAATCCCCAAACGGGTACACCACGCCCTTTCGACGGACAACCAACGACAAGATTTCACCGGGTAACAAAATATAGCAGACACCCTTCCTACAGTAACAAAATAATTACATCGATTTCGATGGAACCAGATCGATATACAATGTTTGAAAAAAGAACCCGCTATCAACGATGCCATTACACGGGCAGAATTGTCTTCTGACAAACTAAGTAACAGATGCCACATTTGATCAACTAAACTTTCTCCCATTATGTATTATTGCTTATTTTCCCTCAAAATATGTCTCCAGGCAGTTCACGTCACTAGTAATGTGACTAAAGTTGGTAATCTCCTAAAATTTGCCAGACGAAAGAAAATTACCACGTGAAATGCTTGAATGACATCCAGTCATCATGGAATGTTGACCGTTTATCAAATGACACGGTCGGGGAAATGTAACAGTGACGAAATCAAGGGCGGTTACTCTAATTTTACAGCCAATTCGTTTTCCTATTAACTCCCTTGCTTTAAAATGACCTTGTTATAGGAAAGAACCTCCAAATGTTTGTAAAACAAGTGAAATATATATATATATCTAACCACACACACTCACATATATATACGTGTAGTGCTTGTACACACACACAATGCTTGCTGTCTGTGAAGCAATATATTGGCACTGTGATTATATAATTAATATTGAAAGACTGGAAGGCGGCGAGCTTGCAGAAACGTTAGCACGCCGGTCGAACTGCTTCGCGGTATAACGGCTCTGTGAATACGGTTGTGTTACTTTGTGAAAGCTGTCTCGGTGAATAATTGTGATTTTTGTGGAATTATTACGGTTGCGTTTCACGTGAGCTGCTGCATTTTTTCCCAGCTATGGCAGGTGGTAGTGTCTCCAGTATGGAGAGCTGTGCCAGGGCCACTGCGGTGAGGAGGCCAGTGCCGCTGGAAACCAAGTTAATCAAGTTGGATATGGGGGAGGTGACCAGAAGCAGGAATTTGATGGAGCCGGAACTGGGACCAGTGGCGAAATCAAAAGTGTGCAAATGGTGGGGATTTGGACTCGAAATGTGGCTTTTTGCCACATTCGAGGACAGAAAGAATTCCCTACCAGATAGAAGTGGAGGACGAGAAAACGTTAAATGTCGTAGTCGAGGGAAGAAAACCAAATTGTTATATATGCTGGGAGAGAGGTTATATGAAGACCAAATGCCCCCTATATGAGTTCACACAGCCACAGCAAGAGAAAGCACAAGCAGAGGAAGAAAAATTGTAGACCACACTGAGGAAATAAAAGAGAGATAGAAGTGTGAAACAGAGAAAACAAAGGAGAAGAACGAAAATGGAGCTACTAACCCTAAAAAGCGAAGGAACATTTACCAATTCTGAAAGGAACATGTACCTTTCCACAATCAGGTCATATAGGTTAATCCTTTAATGCAATTGTATTTAAATTTCTGAATTCCACTCAAAAATGCTGCCATTTGTTCTTTCTGAAAGTTTCATTTTGTATCAATGCATTTGGAAGCATCAGAATAACTTGTGGTGATATTTTATGCAACCTTTCATAATGGCGTCTCCAAACCTCTCTCTTTGCAGCCTCGTTTAGTGCAAGTAAGCTATCATCCATGCGGACACATTTCTCTCCTACAACATCACAATTTCGTGTCTTGCAACACGAAATACTTCA
>NC_068997.1:8022532-8047202 GCF_001194135.2 Octopus bimaculoides
TAATATAGATTTTTAACCGGCTTTCATTGGATGGAAAATTTTCAAGACGAGGGAGAATGAAAATGTTTTTACAAAAACGTAAAAAATAATATATATAAAAAAATAATATATAAAAAAAAATAATATATAAAAAAATAAATATAACGGGAGGCTCGTCTGTCCGATATAGGAAGTGTTGGCAACCTTAAATTCCTTAAATTCCCTTTCTATCAATGTAAAGACAGAATCTCCACACAAGAAAGAATCAACAAGGAGAATCTTTTCATAGAGAAATTCCAAACACTTCTTAACACACAAACCCCTCAGTGACCTTATTTCTCTAAGAACAGACATAAACTTCCTGTTGACAAAGAGTTCATAACTCCAACTAAAGAGATTTGTCTTCCCTTACACACACTTCCTGTTTTGACACACTTCCTGCTTAACACACAAACCTTTAGCCCCTTTTCTCTTTTTTTAAACCTAACACAACTCTCAATTTCATGCATCCTTATTTTTCCAACTATTATCTACATGGATTACCATTGAACTTTAAAAGCTCAAAGACAATATAATGTATTGGTATATTTATTTTTTTATATATTATATTTTTTATATATTATTTTTTACTTTTTTGTCAAAAACATTTTCATTCCCCCTCTTCTTGAAAATGTGCCATGCAATGAAAGCCAGTTAGAAATCTATATTAAAATATGCTTTCAGTTTAGCATTCTGCCTTATTGTTATTTTTCATTTTCCTATTATTTCTCCACGTGCGGTTAACACAACCCCACTATATACTGACTTATATATATATATATACACATATGCAAAAGAAATTCTAAGTCTGATTTTCATGTTTTATTCAAGCCATATGAACTTGCCATGTTTAAGGACAAATTATTTTGAATCATTTAAGCCAAAATGGTATGAGTAGATTAAATACTGGTTGTTACTGCAACGACTCGCAAAGGATGTGGATAAAATTCGTTTGAAAATCTTGCATTTGAAGTTAGATGAAACGTTCATCAGTAATGAAATGTTGGTTTTGACTGCTATTTTGCATGGACGAAAACTTTAGTTGGTGGAAAGCGTTGGTCTTAATGCTATCAGTATATCAACATTGCAGACCAAAACGATGAGGGTATAGTAAGTAAGGATCATGTTGGTAGCTTTTTTCCCCGTTTGATGCTTAGTCTATTCTCACTGTTATGTGGTGTTTGCTTGCATCCATTTCATATCCATTGTTATGCTGGAACGTTGATCTCCCTGAGACTGATAAAAATATGATGATGAAAATTCTGTACTAATGTGTATCACTCTCTCTTGAGAAAAACTTGAGGTTAACTTGAGTAAAATAAATAACCGTTTATTTCATCAGACATTGAATGACAGTCAATTGGTTTTAGTAATGATCAGAAATGAAAAACCTTTAGTTCTGAAAATTCGAATTATCATTTGCGAGATTTATGAAGATTAGTTTAATTACCATAGAATTTCTCTTGATCTCGGGTTTACCATTGTCATGAGATTGTGTTGTAGCTGCACCAAACGTGGTGTGAAAGCAAAACTCATGAACATTTAACAACAGATTTTATTGAGGGAAATCCAAGCATGAATACATACATAGATCATCAGAGACTAGGATGTAGGGATTGACTTAACTGTATCTGATCGACGATTAGTTATCTCGAAGATAAGAGACTACTGAAACTTGCTGAAGTCTTTTCCTTGATTGGCTGCGTGAGATCCGAGTTGTTCTGTTCGAAAGCCACCAGAACCCCATTTGGTTTTGGGCCTAAATTGCTTAGCTAGTGTAAAGGACACTTGAGATGATGTTGCAACTGGTGGTGCAATCTGCTGCAAATTGGTTGGTTGATAAATAGGGTGTTCGTATGAAACATACATGGCTCAGCTGTGTAGCTTACTCATAATCGTGAACTGACAATTTCGCAGATAGAGTTTGAATCCCTGCAGGCTTTTTTCCAACTTCTCCTCTTCTGAGTATCGAATGCTGGATCTGACACATTACTGTGTCAGCATTCACAATTCTAGCATTCAAATTAGTCTCCTGTTTTCCACCACTCATGAATGAGATATGTAAATTTCTTCACTTGCTACAGTAGTGTTCCATTAACATGCAGAGTGCACTGGGAAAACTTTCTTTAGAAGATCAATGTCTCAATCTTCGCAATACTAATCCTCTGCCATTCCTTGCAACACTTGGCAGTGAACCCATTCAGTGCATGCATATGATCATCTGATGAGTGAAGTATCACCTCTTGTCAGCAATTATCAGCTGACTTATTCCATATCCACTTCCTCAATGGCAGTGCATATCAATCTAGTTCATTAAAATTACGAAAAGGAGAGGTTATAATATACACCCCTGCCAAAGTCACGTTGCTCATTATCCCAAACTCCTGCAAAACCCTCTTCGGTACTAATTATCCGCAATGTGAGAGTATCGACAGCAGGGAAAACTCACAAAACTTGTGAGTCCAGTGCAACTTACAGAATAAAATGGTAAACTCTAGCAGAGGATGGGATCAGAAACAAATACGTGAACGCTATTGATACATAAAAGCACCCATTACACTCTCAGAGTGTTTGGCATTAGGAAGGGTATTCAGTTGTAGAAAACTATGCCAAATCAGACTGAAGTCTGATGCAGCCTTCCAGCAATGCCAACCTAGTCAAACCATCCGACTCATGCCAGCATGGACAACAAACATTAAAATAATGATGATGATGATGATGATGATGATGAACTTGCTTTAATGAATAAACAGTTATCACTTCCTTTTTATATTTTAAGCTTTATTAATAATTTTTTCCTCGAACTGTCCAAAAATCATTAACAACAACAACATCCACTCCTGGTGCTAGTGTTGCTGTTGCTTATGGTTTATTTATGATTTAGTATGTAACTGATACTTTAAGTACAGTAAATGTCAATTATATTCTTAGTTGGCTATTCTCAAAGCAAAAGTCTGCTTCACCACATTCAGTAAACATTCCTCCAGGGCCCTCTTCTCAATGTTTTCTTACCATGAGATTTTCTTTCAATACTGCAAGAGTTGTATCAATATTATTTATCTGAAAGTAAAGAAAAATCATTTGTTATTTAGTGTTTAATATATACAAGCTGTTATATTCCGTTTTTTATTTTATTTTATTTACTTTCAGTTTCAAATAAATTTTCATCACAGTTATAAAATCTTCAAATGTTTTTGACTTTACCGTTGGGCCTTGTACTTTCTTTCAATTTGTGTTTGGTGGTGAGGGATGCCCTAATTTTGAAGTAAATATCGAAAACAATGCATTTTATTTATTAATGCATTTGGCACATTTGGTGGATGGAAACTGAAAAGAAGCCCATTGTATATCTATATATGTGCCTCTGTGTGTGGGGGTGGGTGTCTTTGTGTCTGTTTTTGTATACTACCACCACTTCTAGACAATTGGTTTTGGTGTGTTTACGTCCCTATAATTTAGCAGTTTGGCAAAAGAGATCAATAGTATAAGTGCCAGGCAGGGTCAAGTCATTCAACTAAAAATTCTTTAAGGCAGTGCCCCAGCATGGCCACATTCTTATGACTGAAACAGGCAAAAAAAAATAATACAGATTAAATCAGCAATCAGCCTCAAATGGTAGAGTATGAAATTAAATAATTTATAATATATTGGCCAGCAATTGAGTCTCTCAAGCTTCAAGAAATAAACCAGATCTTCTTTTGATCTCACCCTACCATCTTAAAAAGGAAACACATTAGATAATATAGTTCTATGTATACTAAATGAGATTAAAGTGTGGGATGGTCACATTTGGATTCTTCTGATCAGGGATCATAGGTGGTGATGTATCATAGCTCCAGTGATATTACAATTAGTTTTATATGTAATCACACTAATTAAAGTAAATGGAGTTGTTTGCAAGTTTGCTGAACAATGATAAAATATGATAAATTTACTTGGATTCTGATAACATGAAAATTAATATAATTTCTTTCTTTCTTAAAAATGAAGAAAATTAGATTGATTAATGACTGAGAACTGAAATATAAAGTTGGTAGTAGTAGCATGGATAGAAACAAAAACCCTTCCTTTGCCATGACTAGTTTTTTTTTTTTTTCAATAATATTAGTGTCATATATGATGATGATGATTGACAGATACTCATAAAGGATGCAACAAATGTATCCTCATGAGATTTTTTAGTCTTTATTTGAGATAAACATTTTAATGTATTTGTTCTGTTTAGGATATGCTATTTCATAATGCTACAAATGCTACACAACCATTTTCAATAAAGTTGATTTCAGCCAGAATAACTACTACATTTCTAAATGTCTTATAATTTATTTTTTTTGTCATTGCTCTGTGGACCAGTCTTTAATTCTAATAAATATTATAAATGATATTATAATTCAATAAATATTATTTGTTCAGTTAATAAATTCCTCAAAATTTTGAGTAAATCATAACATAAAATGAAAATATTTATTGAATAATGATTAAGTGAAATTTAATAGTTCTCATCTTAAAACTGAAAAATAAATTAAAAATAATAAATTACAAACCTTTTCTTCAATGTTTTGCAGCCTCTGATTTAAAATATTTGCACTTTTAGTAAATTCCTTTTCAGGTTCTGAGAATGAAATATTCTGTGAACTTTCATATTTAGAAATTTCTAATTGGTCAATTCTGCAATGATAAAATATGTAATTATATTTAAAGGGTAGTTACATTATGAAAGAGCTATTTATATCATAGTATTCCACTGTAGTGGAATTATGTAATTTGCCAAGTCACAGTTGTGTGGTGAAAATCTTTACCCCTCCCTCTCTTCATGCAGTGATAAACCTACGTTTTGGGGGTCTTGACACTCCTCTTCAAAGCCTGTAACAATAGCGCAAAATTCAACAAGGTTTGAAAATTACCTTACTACCCATGCAAGGACTCTAAAACCAAGAGGTTAGAGAACAGTGTGATTGAGTGAAATCCCCCAAAATGGCACTATGCAATAAGCTTTTTCCTATCAGTAATGGTCTTTGGATATCCCTATAATGCATTTGTTCCATGACAGATCATCGTACACTTTAAAATAAAATTCAATTTTACATCTCAGGTTTTAATTTAAATTTCTGTGCTGAGTTGAAAATTAGACATTATACAAATGCTTGACACAATGTAGACTAATGAATAAAACACAGCTATGATCAGATTTAACATAATCTTTTAATTTAAACACCTATTAGATTACATGCTACATAAACCAAATTTTTAAAATACTTTCTTTCAGGGTTTTCTTGCAATATAGACATGCAAAGTTTTGTCACTTGAGATATTCCTTGCAATGTCTTTTTTTTTTTTTAATGACAATATGGTAAAATAATTGAAATACTCTTCAATTAAGGTAGAAAGATAAATTTGAGAAATTCCTTTCTGCTTCACAGCTTGTAATAGCCATTGTCAAGTATTCCTTAAGTGCAGCAATAATACTTAGGAACACTTCAGTTAGGTGTAGACCACAAATAAGCTGAATAATTTCTGTACATTGTATTTTGATGGTGTGTTTTCTTTCGTGTTCAGAGATTTCCCAAGTTGTAAATAGTCACTGAACTGACAGTGCACATTGAATAAATTGCAGTCAATACCATTTTTGTAATATATTGCAAGGTTAATACTGTTCTTCTCAGAACTGTTTACCAATTTTGAAAGGAACATGTACCTTTCCACAATCTGGTCATATAGGTTAATCCTTTAATGCAATTGTATTTGAATTTCTGAATTCCACTCAAAAAACGCTGCCATTTGTTCTTTCTGAAAGTTTCATTTTGTATCAATGCATTTGGAAGCATCAGAATAACTTGTGGTGATATGTTACGGAGCATAAGAAAGGGATATTGTGTTAGATTTGGAGTAAATATCTAGAGTGATATTTCAATGTCATCTATAGACACCAGCATTCAAACTGATGTTGAGATTTATTAATTCTGAGTAGGAGTGGAGTTTTCATGTAGCTGAAATTGCATCAATATTTTTTTTATAAACAATGACAAAAATTAAAAACATAATTTATTGGTATATTATAGGTGTAGGGTTTCTACATATTGATGGGTTTATGAAGGAAGCATAATTATTGAAAAAAAAGTATATAACACTAAGCTGTTGGGCCTTACAAAAACCTTTGAATGGAAAGCATGAAGGTACGTCTTGGAATTCCTTTTCTAATATGAGTTGTGCAACTTGAAAATGATGGAGGCTAATTAGAATACAAGTGGAGGCTCATGGCCTAGTGGTTAGAGCAGTGGACTCACAGTCAAGGGATTGCAGGTTTGAATCTCAGACCGGGCGATGAGTGTGTTTATGAGCAAAACACCTAAATTCCACATGGCTCCAGCAGAAGGTAATGGTGAACTTCTGCTGACTCTTTCACCACACCTTTCTCTCACTATTTCCTCCTGCATATAGCAGCTCACCTGTGATGGAACACCATCCCATCCAGATGGGGAACCTATATGCCAATGGAACCGGGAAACTGCCCCTTATGAACCAGGCATGGCTCAAGAAGGAACAA
The DNA here is from genome assembly GCF_001194135.2 of Octopus bimaculoides. Lineage (NCBI taxonomy): Eukaryota > Metazoa > Mollusca > Cephalopoda > Octopoda > Octopodidae > Octopus > Octopus bimaculoides. Next base: position 8,029,095 of record NC_068997.1, read on the forward strand.
ACAACAATTAGAACACAAAGTCAACTCTGAGAAAGCAATTGGATGTCCAAAAGCCAATATCTTGTAAATATATGTAATCAAGTTAACTCTCTTCAACTTACCTTGGTGTGTAAAAGTGACAAGGTAATGCATAAAAAGCAACAACATCTGGTCAAAACCACATTCGTAATGTACACCAATGAATAAGTAGTTAATGGCTTCTGTTACCTAGGTGACCAAGTCAGTAGCAGGGGTGGATGCTCTGAGAGAATAGCTGCTAGAATAAGAATAGCCTGGGCAAAGTTCAGAGAGCCTGTACCTCTGTTGGTAACAAAGGGCCTCTTGCTCAGAGTAAAACGTAGACTGTATGATGCATGTGTGTAAACAGCCATGCCATATGGCAGTGAAACATGGGTGGTGACTGCTGAGGATATGCGTAAGCTTGCAATGAATGAAGCTAGTATGCTCCGCTGGATGTGTAAAATTAGTGAGCATACACGACAGAGTGTAAGCACCCTGAAAGAAAAGTTGGACATAAGAAGCATCAGATGTGGTGTGCAAGAGAGATGACTGCACTGGTATGGTCATATGTTGCATATGGATGAGGACAGTTGTGTGAAAAAGTGTCACACCCTAGCAGTAGGGGGAACCTGTGGAAGAGGTAGACCCAGGAAGACCTGGGATGAGGTGGTGAAGCATAACTCTCAAGTGTATTTTCTCAACTGCAGCCTATCCTGAATCTTACAAAAATTGTACTTTTTTTCCCAAAGAAAATTGTTTTACAAGTGTCAAAACATTAGCTTAATGCATACAAATTTAAAGATGAAATCACTTACAAATTCTTTTTACTGTCAGATTTATTTTGCCTTGCAATGTAAGAGTCAACCATCTGATCTTCCCAGAGAATTAAATTTTTTTCGTTTTCTTTTTCCAAATCGGTTTCATGTATCCTTACTGTGGAAGAAAGGTATAGCAAATATTAATTATAGTGAAAGTTATTCCACATAAAGCTGTACTGGTTAGAGTGTCAAGATAATACATAATATGTTATGGTTAAGGAGTGTAGGTGCAACCCTAATGTACTACAAGAGATTATGAAGTGTAGCAGTTAAGGAAAGATATAATTGCAGTGGCTGTAGAATACACTGGTAATGGCTATATAATGTTGCAATAGCTATAGAGCGTAATACTAACATATAGACAATACAGTGGCTATATAATGTAGAGGTAATGCAAATATATACATATAACTGCTGTGGAGTTAAAACATAGATAACGTTGTGGTAACTAGGACATAGTTTTAAAAAGAGACTATGTTGTACTGGTTATTGAGTGCAGTGCTAAGATAAACTTGCATTTGCTATGAAGTGTAGTTATTACTACACTTTAAATACAAGAAAAGTTTGGATTGTCCTTGAAGACATTAAACCAGAATAATGTTGTAGTGTGTTCATGAAGTATAGCAATAACATTTTTGGATATTTTAGGGGAATTGGTGTATCATTGTAATGTACAATTATCAGATCTGACAAGTCCAAATATGCTGAAAGTAAAGGACTCTTTCAATGAGAATGATTCCCTAATCATGTGAGAAAAAGTTGCAATAAGATAAGTGGAAAATGAAAAGTCAGTAGGTGTTGGCAATATCCCTGCTGAACTGTTGAAGCATGAAGGAGAGGTCACAATACCCATTTGTAACAAGATCTGGCATATATGGATTATAGTGGTAATACGCAGGTAAAGTTTTAGTGGATCCTTTATTATGGCATGTACTCCTACTGTCAGTGACTAACAAACAGGTTCCTTGCATACACCTCAGTTGTGTAGCATATTGATGCAAAATATCTCTAACAGTAAAAACTGTATCCAATAATATGCAGAAGTACAAATTTGGGAAATTACAAAAAATAGAAATAAAACAAGGAAAAAGATATTTACAAAATGCAGATTTTCTATCAGGTTGTTTATGACTTGCTTTTTCACACAGATAACGACAGAACTGGTAGATGTTACAGAGCAGTATGAAAGGAGGAGGCAGAGGAGGGCGGATAGAAAACTCAAAGATTAGTTCATATCTCTGGAAGGACCAATGGAGATGACTTTTTTCCTGCACTTTTTGAAAAGTAGAACTGAAATGAAAAGCAAAAAACATTACAGAATAGAATTAATTTCCATTTTGAGCTTTCAATAATATCAAATCAAATTAAACCCTATTTTAAACCCCAGAGATGACGGTGGTACGTAAAAAGCACCATTTGAGCGCGATCGTTTCCAGCTTCGCCTTGCTGGCACTTGTACTGGTGGCATGTGAACAAAACATTGGACTGGTTTGCCAGTCCCCAGTCAAATCATCCAACCCATGCTAGCATGGAAAGCAGACGTTAAACGATGATCATCATCATCATACAACCCTGTGATATTTTATCTTATCAGTAACATATACCTATATATAGCCTATATTTAATCTCCTGATCACCAAGAATTTTGCAAGGCCTCAGGGAGACAGTAACCAAACACTTTCTGTGCCATCACACTTCTGACAGTACAGTTTCACTGTGTTGATGTTTCTCGGTAAACCTCTAAATTCCATTCATTTTAGTTACTTGTGTGTGTGTGTGTGTGTGTGTGTGTGCTATACTTTATATTCTAGCATATAACTGACCAATAACCATGTCAGTATCAGTGACATTTCTGCCAATGCCAGCCAATTTGACATATGTACATCCCTGCTCACAGTGTACAATTTAAGATCCATAAGGTGTATCCAATATATCAATTTTTTGTTTTTGTAAAAGTCGCTGACAATCAAGTCTCTTCCCGGTGTTTCCTATTCTGAAATTCTCCTATCACAATTTCAAGAGATTCACCATTGATACTGTCTGCTTTTGGTGCAATATTCAGAACAATATTTCTTTCAGAATTCTTCTGGCTATATAATAACCCAGTTAAACTCTTTTTTATCTCCAGAATGAATCTACATCATCCAGAGAAAGAGCCTCTGTTTTTATTGACTAACCCATCCTCTCTATAAACACTGTTAACTGATTCTGACTGAATCTCTTGTTAATTTCTTTGCTTTTTTCATTTATTGTCTTCTGAGGAAAGAGTTTCATACTGGCAGCTTTTAATTCATGTTTATGGGCAATCAAGGGTTTTCATTTTTATCTCTCAACATGTTTCCTTATTTATTTTTAAATTTTTGTTCATTGCTTGTTTGAATTTGATGAGTATCATCACATAATTAATCATCTTCCATTTTTCTAATCCATGGTTGCACTTTTTGCATTTTATTGGTTTGTCAATGTTTAATTCCTTAACGTTTTAATGAGACTGTTTAACAGTACCCAGTATATCTGAATGTATTTAGAGGTGGGATAAGAGAGAGAGAGAGAGAGAGAGAGAGATGGGGAGCAAGAGGCTCATACAGCACACATTAACTGATGAATTTTACAAAAATTTTAAAGTGTCGGTAATATTCTGAATTTTGTCAAAACAAATTAAAATATATTTTATTAATTCTAAAATAAAATTTAATGTCTAATAATTATAGTTTTTTCATATGTTTCTATTTTGTTTTCATTTCAATTATTCAAAAATGTAATCCAGTAACTATAGTTACCCACTTACTAAAACTTCATTAGCACATGTATTCACACACACATTTCAAGGAAAAGTTTTTACCTGAACATGGCAATCAGTAAATTGAGAAGCAAAATATTTGTTAGTAAAATATATATACACATCAAAATTGGTGCAACATATGAACCAAGTTCAGAAGGACATTTGCTGTCGCTCACATTACAATCTGAAACAAAGCAAATGAAAAATCATTAAATATTTTAACAATTATAATCATATTGTAATAGCATCTGAAACTTTTACTTAAGAAATCTTCCTCTTAAGGTGTTGGCAACACAATTTTTGTGAGTTGTTATCAAACAGTAATGAAATTGGAGCCTGGTATTCTTGCATGAATTCTCTATTGTAGGAAATTATTATTATTATTATTATTATTATTATTCTTTTAATTTTGTTTCCATTTTTTGCCGAGTGTCTTCTCAACACCTAAAGCAAAGAAACTCACATTGATAGACCATTAAGATAAATACACCAAATTGTTCAATTACAAAATCAAGTTATGTGAAAGAAAAAAAAAGAAATGAAAAAGAAAGAAAAGAAAAAGATATTCATCATCATCATCTGACAATTATTATTATTATTATTATTATTATTATTATTATTAAGGCAGAATCGTTAACACACTGGGTGAAATACTTAACAGTTTTTCATCTGCTATTATGTTCTAAGTTCAAATTTCACTGAAGTCAACTTTGCCTTTCATCCTTTCGGGGTCGATAAAATTAGTACCAGTTACACACTGGGGTCGATGTAATTGACTTAATCCCTTCCCCCATTCCTGTTTTTATTGTGATACCATCACTAGGTGTATCATTAATCAGACCATGAGCAGGCTCTTATTATTATTATTATTATGATAGATAAATATTACAATAAAAAAATTGTTACAATAAAATGATTATCATCATTACAATAAAAGGATTGCTATTATTATTATAAAGGTGGCAGGCTGGCAGAATTATTAGCATAGCAGGCAAAATGCTGAGCAGCATTTTAACCTTCCTAATGCTTTGGATTCTAATTCCAATGAATTCATCTTTGCCTTTCATCCTTTCAGGATCAATAAATTAATTACCAGTTGAGAACTGGGATTAGTGTAATTGGTTAGCCCCTGCCTCAAATGTCAGCCCTTGTACCTATAGTAGAAAGAATTATTATTATCATCATCATCAATGATGGTGATGGTGATGATGACTTTTACATTGACAAACACTGAATTTAAAGATTCAATTGACATATTCCTGAAATAATATCTATTAATTTCCTTTATGCACTTGTTTCAACTACCATTAGGTAACATAGAATAAAGCATATTTTTTCTTCTTAGATGGAGCATAAAGAAGACATTACAATGTGATGGTATCGGTCATGTTATCCAAAATATTGTTAAAAACAGAAAATACATTAATTGGTAGAGCACATGGACAGTTTTTTTACCTAGATTGAATCAAATCCTAAATAATACAAGGACTTAATCTATTGATAACAGACGGATGAAAGCAAAGTTGAATCTGAAATGATTCCGTTTGAAAATGCAGAGTTAAAAAAGTATTCTTTAAAACTATATTTACAATTTCTGCTAACACATTCCACTTAAATACAATGTAAATTTTCTTTATGAAACTCAAAAAATGTTTGCAAGCCATTGTTTCTGTCAAATGACTTGAAAGAAAGTGAAAAAGTATATCAAATTTGTTTACCTTCATATTCTTCAAGAAAAAGTTCTCCATACATATGAAAATAAGCTTTCCTAAATACTCTTTTAAACAAATCATAAGAAACTGGAGCACTTGGATAGAGAATTGACTGGGAAGCAATGCCATAGGCAATCATTAAGACAAATAGAATTATGATAAAATATCCAAGGTCTTGCATCTGAAAGAATAAATAATGTTAAAAAGTAAGTAGCGATAATTAATCATTTGTTAATATTAACATAAATTAACAGTATCTACAGTTAACATTACAAAATAATTAACAATGTAGTACAAAGATACTCTATTCAATGTGAGATTTCATCAGTATTTGATTGGTTCATTTGTAGTGGTTATAATGAAGAGAATTGCAGCAGATATGATAGAGGTTGAATTGGCTGCTTCAAAACTTTTTTTTTTTTTTTTGTTTCTCTCACAGGCCTGAGTTAGAAAGGATAGAATGTATTTCTTGAGTTTAAAAATAAATCCAGTCTTGTGACTCACCATTTTCTTAATCATTATAAGCTTCGGTCCAAGATGTCTATGGAATGAGAGCATATAAAGAAACCGGATGTAAAAGGAGATCAAGTTTAAACTAAGCACCACTTTGGCATAATCATCCAGTTTCAGAAATCGAAGAACGTACCCCATGCTGAACAAGATAATAGTTATAACATCAACAACATTCCAAATGTCACAGATGTAATTGATTAATTTTGAGCGAAGTGAGTTAGAACTTTTTGTTAACATCTGAAATGTAAGCAGAAAATAAAAATAAAATAAAACAGTTACATGCACACACACACACACACACACAAATATCTATGTCACTATGCAGTTTTATTAAGGCAGCAGGCTGGCAGAAACGTTAGCACACTGGGCAAAATGCTTAGCGGGTATTTTGTTTGTCTTTTACGTTCTGAGTTCAAATTCCTTTTCATCCTTTCAGGGCCAATAAATTAAGTACCAGTTGCGTACTGGGGTCGATCTAATCGACTGGCCACACCCCAAAAATTTCAGGACTTGTGCCTAGAGTAGAAAAGATTATTCAGCTTTATTTCAAGATCTCTTGCCAACAGAGAAAGAACCGGTTTCTAACCTAGATACACGGTACCTTCATTGGAATTTCAACATCAACAACAGGGGTTTTTTTATGTATATGCGCAGATTTGTATGTTTTATGTTTGTCTTCTCATGCATATATTTGCACATCTAGATATGCACATATATACTTAAATGATAAACTTATGTATGTATATGTACATATATATATATATGTGTGTGTGTGTGTGTGTGTGTGTACTCTTACTGATCATGTAAGAGAGTAATGAATCTGTAATGAAATGACAATATATGCTGAAAACGGTCAGGTTAATCCCTTTTTCTGGCTACAAGGATAAAAACGCAGAGCTTAACCAAATCTGTTTTCCACATTATGGCTGAAAATGTGTCTTGACTAAAAATAAATACTTGTAAGGTTACCTTATAGCATTTTATATATTATGTATATATATATATATATATATATATATACAAATGACTATTTATGATGGAATCAGATTTCTAAAAGTGTTAATACTTACCATGTCTCTTTTGAAAATCTGAAAGAATAAATAGAAATAATTGCCGTCAATCAATAAATTGAAACCATGCAAACATCTTCAGGCACGAGGCTCTGGAAAATCAGTATAAATCCATCATGCTTCATGCAGTATATGTATGTGTGTGTGTGTGTGTGTGCTTGTGTGTGTGTGTGTGTGTATAATGTGTGTATATATATATATATATATATATACAAACTGTGGAAAATAGGTCCTTCAAAGGGGTGTGTTAAACATCCAGTTCACTGGTATGTCAGTTGAATACCATATAAATATGGCTATAATGCAATTACAAAGATAAATTAAATACCTTTTTTGTTTTTTTTAATAATTGTTTATGTTATACGATAATATGTTATATTATATTCGTAGTATATTATGTAATATCATAATGTAAATAAATTAAAGGATTGTCAATAGTATCTCTCTAATTTATCTTTATATATCATCATCATCATCATCATTTAACGTCCGCTTTCCATGCTAGCATAAGTTGGGCGATTTGACTGAGGACTGGCGAACCAGATGGCTGCACCAGGCTCCAATCTGATCTGGCAGAGTTTCTACAGCTGGATGCCCTTCCTAACGCCAACCACTCCGAGAGTGTAGTGGGTGCTTTTACGTGCCACCAGCACAAGGGGCAGTCGGACGGTACTGGCAACGGCCACGCTCAAATGGTATTTTTTACGTGCCACCTGCACAGGAGTCAGTCCAGCAGCACTGGCAACGACCTTGCTTGAATGTTTTGTTCATGTGCCACTGGCGCAAGTGCCAGTAAGGCAACGCTGGTAACGATCACGCTCAAATGGTGCTTTTTACGTGCCACTGGCATGGAAGCCAGACAGCTGCCCTGGCAATGATCCCGCTCAGATGGTGCTGTTAGCGCTCCATTGGCATGGGTGCCAGTCATCGAATTTGGTTTAATTTCGATTTCACTTGTGCCAACAGGTCTTCGCAAGCTGAGTTTAGTGTCCAATGAAGGAAGGTTGGCATGGTTGCCAGTCATTGAATTTGGTTCAATTTCGATAAGAAAGAAAATGTGGAAGATAAAATTTCAACAAGATTAGTTTATTTAAAAATTTCTAATTTATTTTATAATTATGAAAATATAAATTGTTTTTACACTTTACAATTTAATAAACTACATTATTAAATGTTGATAATGAGAAAGAAGTGTTGAAATGTAATGTTGAATTATGAAGCAAAAACATTCATTCTGTCTCTGTTATGAGCAGTTATATCAAAGTCACGGTGTCTCTGCTTGGACATATGTAAAGAAATCTGTACAACATTATACTGAATGTCTGTAGGAGATGGAATGCAAGAATTATTATAATAGTCAAAGTTAATGCTTGATGAAGAAGCTTGGAATTCTCTCTATAAGGGGATATCAAAGGTCTTTTATTTATGGATATACAGTCTCTAAAGTGTAAGCTAGCCACAGGAGTACCTCTCCAACCTATACATTGTTTGGACAGACAAGCCTAAAACTAACATAAAGTGCTGAAGTTTCATCCAGATGCAGATCAAAATTACTGGGTATATATAAATAGATTTTGAAAGCTCTTTGATACTAGGTGAATTGCAGAACTTCTACTCAAGCAGAAGATAGGATAGAAATATTACTAAAAATATAAAAATTGTTCCATATGATTGTTTTACAAAAGGTCTTCCCAAACAACCTTCTAAGAAAATAGATTTAGGCATTTATAATATCATGACTTTAAGGCACAATAGGATAATTTATGAAATATCCATGTAGGGACTGTAAAATAAAATATAATAAAGACTGTAACGACCTTGCGACCAGGAAATGGTAACGAAGGAATGGCTCCTTTAACGCATCGCACAGTCGGCACAAATATAAAAAACAAGAAATGGAAATGAGGTTAAAATGAGTTAAGTGCCAACAAGGAAAAGAGAGACACAAATGGTAAAAAGTATGAGAAAGGTTTTATTGGTTGTCAACTAGAATGTCTGTGTGTGTGTGTGTTTGTGTGTGAATGCGACATAACAAAACACAATAATAGACAAGCTGTCATATAAACAATGAGTGTGTGTATACAAACATGTGTATGTGAGTGCGAGAGATAGAGAGCATAGAAAAGAGTCTATAAGGGCGTTAGAAGAAAGTCCAGACACAAGGATGAGAAATACCAGTTCGTATTCAAGGTACACAGTGGTTGAGGTGCTATACAAGAAGTCGTGGCCGTATAGCAGAGCCGGAGAAAAGATACTGTCGCCCGAGAAGTTGAGGCTTCAATGCTGTGGCCGGTTACTAGGTACAGGAGTTCTCACAGGTTGTACTCGGTGTTAACCATGGTGAAGCAATTCACACAAACAGTATTGAGAGAACCTGTGTGGGTGTTGTTGGTGGTGTGTAACGTAGAGACGTCGGTGTAAAAACTAAGAACCAATGCAATCATTACATCAATTTAAATACACACACACAGACATGCATATATATATATATATAAATATATATATAATAAAAAATACACATTAAGTAAAGGACATCACCAGCAGGGCATCAAGCATCTCTGGGTATTCTTTCTCATGCCAACCATTTTACTGAATGTACTGGCTGTATTTTACTATGACAGTACCCTCATCTATTTTACACAGAATTCATAACCACTAAACACTAGAATAGTTTTGATTAAATAATTTTGAGATAGTACTTACCTGGTGTATTTCTTCTGTAAATATTCCAATCACCCACACAATAAGAAGCCATTCTAGATAAAAAATCTGAGGTTTCAGCTCAACAAGTAACACATAGCTATAAATTCCAAGGAAAATTATATAAAATATCTGGAAGAGAAAAAGAATTTGAGGAACATTAAATTTATTGTCACAAGGATTTGATGTCAAATACTTGATTATATTTAAACAAAAGGAACACATGGGAGAAGATTAAAAACTGAAAACCCATTTTTATTTTCTCACATATATTCTTTTTACATCTGCTGTGTTTAAATGTAAAGAATGAACTAGAAGGGTGTAAGTAAAATTGTCAAAATCTATGCTTTGAGCTAAATATGAATATGTGCATACATGAATGTGTATGTGTTCTTTTGTATGTTGGTACATGAGTGTGTGGGTGTCTGTATGTCAGCACAATCCTGTCCTTGGTTATACGTGTGTATATGTATGTACATGTGTATGTCTTGATATATCTGTACATATGTAAATGTGTGTGTATGTGTGTGCATATTGTCTGTGTATATGAATATTTACATGTGTGTACTTCCTATCAGCTGAAACACAGTTTTGTTGTTAAGATCATTTTGAAATCTTGCTGCCACAGGTTCAATCCTACAACATGGAATCTTGGGCAAGTATCTTCTACCCATAGTCTTAGAGTGACCAAAACAGGGTGAGTAAATTTTATGTCATGAGGAAGAAAAAAAGTTTTAATATTTCAAACTCTTCTCCCTCTTAACAGAGAGAAAGGGAGGGAGAGTGGGAGAGAGAGAAAGAGGGAGAGAAGGAGAGAGAGACTATAATTTTATTTAGATTCATAAATTAGTAATGCAGATACAAATAAAGGGGAGAAATAACAACTGGAACATTCATTGTTGAAACCTAAAGAGGAGCTGTTAACTTCTTATGAGGAGAGGTGAAGGATGGAATTCAGTATATGAGAGTAACTGAATCCAGAAAGAAACAGAGGCTGTATTTTGACATTTCTAAAGATTAAAATGCTACAAAAATGGAATTATTTAAATGGCGATTCAAACTATTTAGTCTTTAACTGAGACAGTGGAGTAATATTAATTTCAAATTTTGGTTCAAGGCCAGCAATTTCAGGGATGAGTAAGTCAATTACATTGACTGACCCCAGTACTCAACTGATATTTATTGACCCCAAAAGGATGAAATATAAAGTCAACCCTGGCTGAATTTGAACTCTGAATGTAAAAACAGAAGAAATGCCACTAACCATTTTGCCTGGTGCAGCAACGATTCTTTAGACAATGAAGTAACATTAATTTCTGAGGTAAAAGGGATCTAAGTTTAGGGGCTGGTCTAGTCACTTAAAACAATACCAGCATTTGTCTGGTATCATATTACTGACCCCAGAAGGAAGAAGAGCAAAGTTAACCCTAGAAAGATCTGAATGTAGAATGAAGAAGGGCTCTAATTAAAAACATCAAAGCATCTTTTGTCTGATTTTCATCTAATTCTATCAAGAAATATTAAAAACAAATTAACTTATTTAAATATGCTCACATTTCAGTGAAGTTTAATAAACAAAATACCTTCTCAAAAATATTAAGTCTTCAACTTTTTTCATCTCGTTTTAAAGGTGTTATTCAAAAGAAGAAGGGCAGTGAGAAATTGGAAGAAGAAATCAAACACTTTTGTAAAATTTGTTTTAAAAGAGTAAATGTTTTCTTCTCTCTTAGAATTTATTTGAAAGGAAAATTTACCCACACAAAGAAACATTTAAATATTTATGTGTTGGTACATACCAAATTGCTCAAAAACTTTACGACAGGAGTATTATAAAATGATGCGCATCTGTAGAACATACTGCAACATTCTCCACATGACTTGCAGCAACATCTAGATCTGAATTAGAATAATTTATTTTACTAATTAATAATAAATTGCAAATAAATGTGTGTGTGTGTGTGTGTGTGTGTGTGTGTGTGTGTGTTATACCATCTGAGAATATAAAATACAATTGTAACATGGAAGTCATCTCTAACAGACAAGCAGGTAACTAAAACCATCCCCTTGTCACTTCACATCATTTTAAGTCACTGATGCAGTCAAACCCCTTAGCCTCAAATCATTCATGTGCAGCAGCACAACCAAACAATGTGAACACTTGGTAAACCTCATCCAATTTCACTAATTGGGACAGATTATTCCCATCACAGTAGCAATCTATTGCAGCACATCATATCAGACCTTAATCTAGATAACTCCAGCAGAACCGTATCTACTCTTGTGTGGATATACACTCTGCCTGCTAGTTTGTTTGCCATTCTTTCAAGTACAGTACCAAAAATAATGGATAACTGCTTTACTCTATGGATGACTGGAAAGTGGGATGACACAACACCAAGTCAAAGATTCATTAAATGGTAGTTTGTCAATTGATTCAATCCTAATATATAGATGGTACTTATGTTAGCAATCATCATCATCATCATCATCATCATCATCATCATCATCATCGTTTAACGTCCGCTTTCCATGCTAGCATGGGTTGGACGACTTGACTGAGGACTGGTGAAACCGGATGGCAACACCAGGCTCCAATCTAAATTTGGCAGAGTTTCTACAGCTGGATGCCCTTCCTGACGCCAACCACTCAGAGAGTGTAGACCACTCAGAGAAAAAAATTGAAAATCAAAATTTTGGCCAGTGGAAAGCATAACAGTCTTGTTTCATCATTAGGTTAAAAGTGACTCAGACACATGTCATGACTGGAAGAATGATATTGTAAAGAGTTGGTGTTAGAGGGAGATTAGATGAGAGAATTAGCAGCAAGTCAGGTTAAGTGATGGTGGTATTTAAGAGAATAAATAGAAACTGCTGAGACGAGTGATAATCTGCATCACAAGTGGAATAAGTAATTTTACCAAGAGACATGGGGAGAGGTCTGATGTTTTCTGAAGTAGTAAACATTCTTAATAACGAATTAAATATGTTGTGTGTCCTGAAGTGAGTAATATCTATGGGAGAGGATCAATAATTGCTGTGTTAGATCCCAAATGAAAAGATATTTGCAAGTCAGGGACAAACCAACAACAATGGATGAAATGTAGTAAAAAATTTCAGATGTGACATGTGGTCACATGTCTGATTAATATCCTCTTGATAATCATAAAAATAAATACAACTTACGATTTGTTCGTTTCTTCATCATCGTCCTGCAAATATGAATGGAGGTATAACTTAAGAATATATAATAGATCTGTTTTATTATATTTTGTTGTCTACATGTTAAGATATATTTACAGTTATTAATATTACCACAGTCATATCATCAGATTTCTGGCAATGTTATATCTATTACATGTTTAAGCTTTCAATTTTTCCTGGCAATATATCCAATACAGAATAATATTCTAATAGTGTTCTGGTTACATATATTGCTTCAATCAAGTCATAAGCTAAGAAAATGGAACTTGCAACATGTATGGATAAAATAATTGGTCTCTTGATAGAAACATTTTATAACAAAAATTTGATGATTCTAATTTTAAATGTTGCAAGACATAGTATTTTACTGGTTCCTACAACATAGTTATTTGTGAATATGATATAATTGCAGAGAGAGAGTGAAAGTGTGTGTGTGGGGGGGATGCGTGTGTGTGTGTGTGTGTTCCTGTTGCTCTGAATTATAGTTGGCTATTTTGATAAGAAAACCAATATATTCATACCAATATGTCATCAAAGAATTTTATGACGATACTATTATGATAATAATTCTGAGATTATTAGTAATCATAAGCTATGACAGTAATAAAGTAACAAACATTACCTGGTCGTCGTTGTCATGAAAACATATCAAAAATATAAACAATGGGCACAATGTACAGAGTAGCAACTGAAAGAAGAATAAAAATAAGAAATTGTTATTTTCATTTCAAAAAAAAAAAACTATGGAGAAATATTCAAGGATGCACTTAATATAAAAACCTGACAGTAAAGTTGGTATCAATATATAAAATAATGAAAATCAATTAAAAATAGACATTGAACAATGCAACTTGAAATGAATATGATGTTGGCAGAATAATGTCAACTCGGGACCTGTTGCATATGTAAACTATATAATATATAAAGAAAAAAAATGCATATAAACAGTATAATACATATAATATGTGTATACAGGTAAACAATATAATATACAGATTTAAATATTTTTAAAGGTTATGATACATGTAATCATGTAATCTGTGTATGTGTAGAATATATATGTGTAAAATATGATACATGTAAGTTAGATAATACATGAACAATATATGATGTGTAAATTTTATATGAGAATTTAAGTTCTCTACCATCCATATTTTGGTCTTTTTACTCATTTTTCCCATCCAAATTTTGGTCAACAAAGACTGACAAGCAGCCTGGGATACAAATTTCTTATTGTTAACATTAAATGCTATTTTCATGCATGAAGCATCATTCCAAGATTTCCGTTGTAGCAGCAGTAAATCTAATGTCCCTTTTTCATCTGCGTAGTAACATTCAGTCAAAACTCCAATGGCATGTTCTTCATAAAGACTAAAATTAACAGAAAAATCAGTATTTATGAAAGTTCCAAATCAAATGAAAGACAAAATATTTACATATTTATAATCAACAAACTTTAACTTCAATATTGATTGGAGAAAAATTCTTGTGCATACTAAGTTGCCACTGTGATTCTCTGTTTTTATTTAGCATATAGACATTTTTAACAATGTAAGCATCAACAAATATCCACCTATCCATACATACTTTTATATATATACTCACTCAGCATGTTCCTGTAGTTGGATCCTTTTGTCATAATCTTTACACTTTTCTTTCAATGATATGAGCAACTTATTCGCAATTAGAGCAGATGGTAACGCGCCCTAGTAAAATGACAATTGTATCAAAATACTAAATGTGAACACATTTAATCGCAATATACATAAGATAAATTAAATTACGAGACACAAGAAGATATAAAAAAATATTTTACTATTTATTCATTAATTATGACTTTTAAAGTCCCTTACTACATGATGTTTGCTCCGTATTTGCCCAATACTGGTATTAAGAGGGACGATTTTTAGAAATAGCACTTTGTTGCATTCAGTTTCAAATTCTGCCAAAGTTTCATATGCCCAAAGTCATACCATACCATTGCAAATGAATAGCCTTGCGTTCATATAAAAAAACACTGACTAATTTGCTTAACCATGTTAAATACAGCTTAAAGTATAATTCATAAGCTGTGAGAAAACATCAATATCTTTTACCTAAATTCTGACTTTTTGTAATATTATTTGAAGAAAAGCAACAAAAATTCAATAGGTTATAGCAGTACGTACGTTTCGTACAAACTTCATTTATTCATGTAGTGAGAACACTACATAAAATGTACAATGAAAATGTACTCCTCAGCTGCATAATGTACATTTTATGAAGTTTGTACGAAACGTACGTACTGCTATAACCTATTGAATTTTTGTTGCTTTTCTTCAAATTTTATTCACCAAATTTCTTGATTTTGTTTTTGGTTTTTACCCTACCAAATTCTGGTGTTTCAAACATTTTAAGTACCACATTTAATCTTTTTATTAAATCTATATTATTATTTTTGTAATATTATTTAAAAGGGGTGAATAGTTAAATAATAGAACTGCTGATAACTGAATCAATAAAGTGCCAGGACAGCAAAGGAAACAATGTTAGTACCAGAACTAGACAGACTTTGTGGTAAAAAAACATGACTGTTTCTGGATCCACTTTAACCTAAATGTAAATAAAAGTATTATTGTTGTAAGAAGTAGATGTACAGTAAATTTAATAAGTATGTTTTCATCTTGGAGTGCTGTGTTTAACTCTTTCTCTGGGACTGAAGAATTTAATGAGGTGTCAGTCCAATGTTTCAACCTCATAAAAGAGTTATGATTACCTCAGTAAACCTCAATTGCTCTGCTTACAGACTACAAGTGATGTCTTATATCTAATAATCACTTCTACATTAAATTAATCTAATACTGCTTAGTAATTGCCATCCTTAGCTCTTCAAATGCAACGAAGAACAAAGTAGTAGTAGTAGTAGTAGTAGTAGTAGTAGTAGTAGTAGTAGCAGCAGCAGTAAGATAATATATGTATACTTTCCAAAAATATCTTCAAAAAGAAGAAGCTTCCTTGGCTGAGCAGTGCATAGTCTGGTGCTCTATCAAAATAATAAATATGTAAATAACTATTTTATTCTGTATTGCAACCCAGTTATTCCTCAGAAGAAAATAATTAGGACAGCAAGGTGGCAGAAATGTCAAGGAGTCAAATGTCTTACAATATTTTAGCTTTTTTACTCTACAGTTTGAGTTGAAGAACCAATATGGTTGACTGGTTAAGTGACTATACTTGTGCTCTGAAAAAAACTTGCCTTGTATCTAGACAAATGAGTCATTTATGTGGCTCTTGCAACAAACCAACTTACCATGCCTTCTTTCCAAAATAGAAAAGCCATTTCTTTTCTGTTCAAAAACAATGCCCATAAGAACAATTTTATTGCAATGTGAAAGCTATCTG
Source organism: Octopus bimaculoides (assembly GCF_001194135.2). Taxonomy (NCBI): domain Eukaryota; kingdom Metazoa; phylum Mollusca; class Cephalopoda; order Octopoda; family Octopodidae; genus Octopus; species Octopus bimaculoides. The sequence continues at coordinate 8,045,272 of NC_068997.1, forward strand.
AAATAAGAAGCAGACAAATAAAAAAAATGTGATACAATTAATTCAAATACTAGGAATAAAAAGAAAACAGAAAACTGAAGAAAATTATTACAGATTTTATCTGACCATCTATTTTCTAAATTTGACCATTTTCTGGACTCCTGAGAAGCAAAACAAAAAAAAACAAAAATATGAAAAAAAAATTAACTTCAGAAATATTTAACTTAAATATTATGATATTATTCTACAACTTCTGCTAAATCAATGCATTAAAATTGATTTCAAATTTTAGCACAAGGCCAGCAATTTCAGGAGAAAGGTATAAACACAGAGTATAAAGATGGCCAAAATGCATTCTGTCCAGCATGTTACTGATTCTGCCAGTTCACCACTTTAATAATAATAATAATAATAATAATAATAATAATCCTTTCTACTAAAAGCACAAAGCTTGACACTTGAGGGGAGGGGACTAATTGATTACATTGACCCCAATACTCAACTGGTACTTATTTTATCAACCCTGAAAGGATGAAAGGCAAAATCAACTTCAATGGAGTTTGAGCTCAGAAAATAAGGATGGACGAAATACCGCTAAACATTTCGCCTGGTTTGCCTCATTGCCTTAATAATAACAATAATAATAATCGTAATAATAGTTTCACATTTTGTCACAAGGGCAGCAATTTGGATGGAGGGGACAAGTCGATTACATTGACCCCAGTATTCAGCTGGTACTTTAATTTTATCAACACCAAAAAGATGAAAGGCAAAGTTGACCTCGGTAGAATCTGAACTCAGAATGGAGTGATGATTGAAATGCCTCGAAGCATTTCATTCAGTGTACTAACCATTCTGGCAGCTCACCACCTTCATACTTACTACCACTACTACTAATAATAATAATAATAATGATAAATCTTTCTACTAAAAGTACAAAGCCTGAAGTTTAGTGGGAAGGGACTAGTCAATTACATCAACCCCAGTGTTTCACTGGTATTTCATTTATCAAACCTAAAAGGATAAAAAGCAAAGTCGACCTTGGTGTAATTTGAGCTCAGAACGTAAGGATAGACCAAATGCCACTAAGCATTTTGCCCAGCATGCAAACGTTTCAACCAGCTTACTGGCTTAATAATAATAATAATAATAATAACAAGAATGATCCCTGGCTTACCATCCATGCAAGAAGTGCAAAAGATTGTTTTAATTGCTATGTCACACATACTGAGAAGAGGAGAATTGTTGCTGTGAATTTTTCCCAGTTTTTCTTTGCTTTCTTTTCTTCATTTTTTCTCTTTTTCTTTTCTTTCTTTCCTCCCGTTTTTTTTCTATAACATATCTTGACTTTGTAAATGAACAATCTGGTATGTTTACTTTAATACCCTACCAATGTATGCAGTAAGTTTCTCTGTCCTATGTGTCAGGAAGACACTCAGCAAGAAATGGAAACAAAATTGAAAGAAGACAAATAATAATAATAATAATAATAATAATAATAATTATAATAATAATGACCTGTTTTCCTTTCTGCAAAATATCCATCATTCATGAGGTTATTGAGTAAAGAAACTCCATCTTTAATGCTAATATCTTTATTTTTCTGAAAAATTAAAAAGAATGTCATATGTATGTATTATCATTTCAAGCTATGTTGTAAATTATAAATCGAAATCGTAATTGAACCATATTCGATGACTGGCACCTGCGCCAGTGGAGCACTAACAGCACTGTCCGAGCATGTTCATTGCCAGAGCAGCTGTCTGGCTCCTATGCTAGTGGCCTGTAAATAGCACCATTTGAGCGTAATCGTTACCAGCGTCGCCTTCTAGCACTTGTGCTGGTGGCATGTTAGAAAATCATTCGAGCGAGGTCATTGCCAATGCCACTGGACTGGCTCCCGCTATGTTGTAAATTATAAATTATAAATGTATATATATATATATATATAT